>NC_140975.1:28940363-29025363 GCF_056783735.1 Eptatretus burgeri | reverse complement strand
CCATTCGAAGGACGGCACACACGTTGATGAATCACCCTGCATGCGAAACACCAGAGTGGCAGTTTATAGTCGGGTCAAGGTTCGAACCCTGGATAGACAGCTCAGAGGTGAGTGTGCATACCTCTAGGGTCAAGGCTATCCTGCCAGCCCACTGTGAAGAGTAAAGCTTCAGCTTTTGGGTGGAAAGATTTCAAACACGTAAAATGTAACTCAAATTGATAAAAATAAAGCGCCGTACCTGGAACCGGGAACCGTTGCTTAAAGGTGCGTGTCTGACCGAAAGTACATCCCAAGGACAAAATGTCCGAGTCTCTTTAGTTATTGAGCTAAGTGTAACTGTAATTATTAGTCCCACTTGCATTGCCTTTGATCAAAATATTTCGAGCACAAAATTGAAGACATTAAGCAGAGTGGATGGAATCAGAGAAAACACCAGGAATCCCAAAGCTTGACACTAAGTGAAGTCTGAGGCATCCAAAGCACATGAATGCTTGTAATTTAAATGTCATTTTTAGGGAGAAGAAATTTGCTCGTTCAAATTGTCGCTCTCCAAATTCAACATTGCAACTCCAACTACTTTGAAACTTTTTTTTCTTCTTCTGACAAACAGACATTGCTTTGGCAACTCAAGGTCACATTGAATGCGGCGTAGACCTGTGAGAGCTGTTAGGGTTAGGGTGTATATGTGGGATCTCTTGGGTTAGTCGAACTAAAGAAACAGCAGTTATAGGCATTACAATTATATGCATTGCAGAGGTAAACGTTTGAGGGAGATGACCGACGAGAGTGTGTTGAAAAGTAATGCCTCCTATTATTTATCTTCAATGTGGGTAAAGATATTCAAATGAAACAAAGACAGATACTAACATCAATCTTTATTCTACCTTGGTGGATTTATATTTCTCAACATAATCACCACTGCAGTCCACACATTTCAACCAATGTTCAAGGAGTTTTGTGATTGCATCACAATAGAACTGTGCATCCTGGTGACTTCACCAGAGCTTCACAATGGCCTTGATGTCATCTTTGGAAGAAATATGTTCTCCACGAAGGTATTCTTTGAGTTTGGTGAAGAGATGAAAATCTTATGGAGCAAAGTCAGGGCAGATGATCCTTCTTGGTGGCATTCCATTGAACATCTCTTACTCTCAGGATCGTAATGGTGCACAAAACTCTCATCTCCAATCATCTCCTCTTGAGTCCTTCATCCCAACTCTCATCTCCAGCACTTCACGCTTCACAGCACTGACGTCATGCTGTCCTCTGCCATCTTGACTTGACGTAGCAATGAGACACCTCAAGTTCGAATTATGACTCTTCTCATCCAGTGGTGGGAAGAACTAATTTAGTGGGGCGACTTAGCCCAAATATTCAAAAGAATTGTGCATTTTGTGATACAAGCACCAAATTTGGCAAAAATGTACATTAATATGTTGCGAACATTTTCAGATATTGGGCCACTTGAAATTCTCTTTATGTCCGCCATATTGGATTTCAAAATGGCCGCCACTTGAAATCTACATTTGCTATTATCTCTGGACGTAATGCAGCTATTGACTTGATTCTGGTATCTAAATGCATGTTTTTGGGGACAAGGAATCCAATGGTAGTGGCTATGATCCGGCACTCAATGGACGTCCTGAAGAATGCTGTGGAACACCTGAATCCTGGACAGACACCAGTGGTCACCGTTGATCAGCCACTGTTTGCTTTGGCCAAGCAGATACAGTGGAAGTGGCCAGAGAGCTATGGTGAAGACCAGATAGTGGTGATGTTTGGTGGCCTCCACATAGAGATGGCGGCACTGAGGACAGTGGGGGACTGGCTGAAAGGGAGTGGTTGGGTGCAAGCACTTGTGCAAGCCGAGATTGCGACAGCAGGGACAGCAGACTCATTCCTGCGAGCATCCCATGTCTTGCGCACAAGAAGAGCACATCAAGTGACTGCAGCAGCACTGTACATCCTGCAACACCGTGCCTACAACCACTACTGTCTGGGAGAAACCAGGGATGCAGAGGACCTTCTGGAGTTTGAAGACTGGTGTTGCCAGAGAGGAGAAGACATCCCCCAGTTTCACTACTGGGCAACCGTGCTGGAACTAGAACTGTTGGTTCTAGTGTATGTGCGTTCTCTCAGGCAGGGATCGTTAATGATGTACCTCGATGCTCTGACAGAGCTGGTCCCCTGGTTCCATGCACTGGATCACACCCACTATGTGAGGTGGATACCAGTGCACCTGAAGGACATGGCTGAACTCACCATCAAACACCCAGATGTAGCCAGGAAATTCAGGGAAAGCCACTTCACCATTCAGAAAACACAGAGGGTGTTCTCTTCAATCCCGATTGATCAGGCACATGAGCAGAATAATGCCTGCATCAAAGGAGACGGTGGAGCAGTTGGGCTCACTGACAACCCCAGTGCCCTACATCGCTGGATGGTTGCGGGACCAGAAGTTGCCAGGGTGATCGAAGAATTCCAGGATGGGAACCAACACTGGAGACGGCAAACAGCAGACACACATCATCATGATCAGACGCCAAGTGAACAGGCCTCATTTGTGAAAGATGTTCGCTCTCTCGTCGGTGTCATAGAGGAAATGGGCAACCCATTCGCGGAGGAGAGTCATGATGTAGTCAAACTGGACACAAAGGAGATCGCAGATCCTGTTGCTGTGGAGACCGTGATGAATGCCAAGAGGATTGGCCAAGAGCAGTTCGAGGCTTTCACCAGAGAGTGTCTGTTGGGCAGAACAAAGGCAGTGGACGCACCCATTCCTCGTAACAAACTGAAGGTGTTCAGCACTTCCACTCCAAGAAGCCAGAGCATAGGTCAGCAACAGCTCGCCTCCATCAAGAATGACCGTGAACTCTTCGCACGCCTGTACATTGGCTGCCAGACGAGGGATGGAAACCTTAAGGAGTTCTTTTGTCATGAGAATCAGGCATGTCCTCCTGCATTGTCTGATGGTGGAAGCCTCTGCACTGGTACCAAGAGTGATCTCCTCACATGCTTGGAAGAAGTCTCCGATGCAAAGACAGACACTCCTGTCACGACCTGTATTGTGCTTGATGGAGCAGCCATCGTCCAGATGCTGAAGCCGGCTGCATCAAAGACCTTTGAAGAGTATGCACAACAGATCTTCATCCCATATACAGTGGGGAGAACAAGTATTTGATACACTGCCGATTTTGCAGGTTTTCCCACTTACAAAGCACATAGAGGTCTGTAATTTTTATCATCGGTACACTTCAACTGTGAAAGACGGAATCCAAAACAAAAATTCTGAAAATCACATTGTATGATTTTTAAATAATTAATTTTCATTTTATTGCATGAAATAAGTATTTGATCAGCTACTAACCAGTAAGAATTCCGGCTCTCACAGACCTGTGAGTTTTGTATTTAAGAAGCCCTCCCATTCTCCACTCATTACCTGCATTAACTGCACCAGTTTGAACTCGTTATCTGCATAAAAGACAGCTGTCCGCACTCAATCAATCAGACTCCAACCTCACCAAAATGGGCAAGATCAGAGAGCTGTCGAAGGACATCAGGGACAAAATTGTAGACTTGCACAAGGCTGGGATGGGCTACAGGACAATAGGCAAGCAGCTTCGTGAGAAGGCAACAACTGTTGGCGCAATTATTAGAAAATGGAAGAAGTTCAAGATAACAGTCAATCTCCCTCGGTCTGGGGCTCCATGCAAGATCTCACCTCGTGGAACCTCAATGATCATGAGAGGTGAGGGATCAGCCCAGAACTACATGGCAGGACCTGGTCAATGACCTGAAGAGAGCTGGGACCACAGTATCAAAGAAAACCATAATTAACGCACTACGCCGTCATGGATTAAAATCCTGCAGCGCACGCAAGGTCCCTCTGCTCAAGCCAGCGCATGTCCAGGCCCGCCTGAAGTTTGCCAATGACCATCTGGATGATCCAGAGGAGGAATGGCAGAAGGTCATGTGGTCTGATGAGACCAAAATAGAGCTTTTTGGTTTAAACTCCACTCGCCATGTTTGGAGGAAGAAGAAGGATGAGTACAACCCCAAGAACACCATCCCAACCGTGAAGCATGGAGGTGGAAACATCATTCTTTGGGGATGCTTTTCTGCAAAGGGGACAGGACGACTGCACCATATTGAGGGAAGGATGGATGGGGCCATGTATCGCGAGATCTTGGCCAACAACCTCCTTCCCTCAACAAGAGCATTGAAGATGGGGCGTGGCTGGGTCTTCCAGCATGACAACGACCCGAAACACACAGCCAGAGCAACTCAGGAGTGGCTCCGTAAGAAGCATCTCAATGTCCTGGAGTGGCCGAGCCAGTCTCCAGACCTGAACCCAATAGAAAATCTTTGGAGGGAGCTGAAAGTCTGTGTTGCCCAGCGACAGCCCCGAAACCTGAAGGATCTGGAGAAGATCTGTATGGAAGAGTCGGCCAAAATCCCTGCTGGAGTCTGTGCAAACCTGGTTAAGAACTACAGGAAACGTCTGATCTCTGTAATTGCAAACAAAGGTTTCTGTACCAAATATTAAGTTCTGTTTTTCTGATGTATCAAATACTTATTTCATGCAATAAAATGCAAATTAATTATTTAAAAACCATACAATGTGATTTTCAGGATTTTTGTTTAAGATTCCATCTTTCACAGTTGAAGTGTACCTATGATAAAAACTACAGACCTCGACGTGCTTTGTAAGTGGGAAAACCTGCAAAATCGGCAGTGTATCAAATACTTGTTCTCCCCACTGTATGTCCACAAAGCTGCAAACAGTGTCATGCCTGGATCTGGTCTGGGATACTTACCTTGCTGATTCACTGAAATGTAGTACACGTGCAAAGCGGGGACAAGGTGTGCGGAGACGTGTGGTGGCTGCCTTAGCCATACCAGGAAACTGGCAGAACTTCCTACGAGTGGACAGCAACAAGACCGAGCTGTTCAGGTTCCTCTCAGCAGCTCTCATGGAATGGTTTGATTAGGAGGACAAGCAACTCGTCATTAATGATGGAGAGGCAGTGCTCAGGAAGCCACTACTGCCAGATCTGACCTCACTCGCCCCATGTAACCATGAAGAAGCTGACAGTCGGATGTTGCTACATGCATCTCACGCAGTCCAGCATGGACACCATGCAATACTCATCCGGACTGTAGACACCGATGTTGTGGTGCTGGCAGTGTCCCTGGCACAGGAGTTGCAACCAGAAGACAAACTGTGGCTGGCATTCGGAACAGGCCAGAGTTTCCGATACCGAGCAGCACACGAAATAGCAGCTGGATTGGGACGAGAGAAGGCTCGTGCACTGCCAATGTTCCACGCTCTAACTGGATGCGACACTGTGTCTTGTTTTCATAGACATGGCAAGAAGACTGCGTGGGCAGTCTGGACGGTACTGCCAGAACTCACTGAGGCGCTGCTGCTGCTGTCCTCTGCACCTCGTGACATACCAGACGATGCAATGCGCATCATCGAGAGGTTCGTGATCCTGTTGTATGATCGAACCAGGAAATGCACAGACATTAACAAGGCCAGGAGGAAACTCTTCGCAAGGAAGAACAATGTGCGGCTCATCCCTCCAACGAAGGCAGCTCTGGAGGAATATGTCAAGAGGGCAGTGTATCAAGGTGGACATGTGTGGGGTCAGATACTGCTGCCAGCACCAGAGCTCCCTCCACCAACCAACTGGGGTTGGTCAAGGACTGGAGAAGGACAGTACACACCTTACTGGACCAGGCTAACTGAGGCAGCTCACAGCTACATTGAGCTGGTTTCTTGCAAGTGCAAGAAAGGGTGTGTGCGGTGCTGCAAGTGCAAAAAGGCTGCCCTTCAGTGCACAGCCCTCTGTGTGTGTGAAGGGGACTGCACATGACGATGAGTCAACAACACACATGTACTTGTGGCAATGCTGAACTTGTTAATATGACACTGTTTATGTACACGTATCTTCAGTACTGGTATATAACTAGCCTCAGATACCAATACACCTAGCCTCAAATACTAGACCATGTCGCATGTCAGTATTATACCTAAGACATTTACAGACCTAAGACATTCTTTTCAAAGTATTGTGTTGAATCCAATATTTGCCTCGATAATTTCCAAATAAAATTATATAACAGACTGTGATAGATAATATTAAGTTGAAAATGGTACCATTGGATTCCTTGCCCCCAAAAACATACATTTAGATACCAGAATCAAGTCAATAGCTGCATTACGTCCAGAGATAATAGCAAATGTAGATTTCAAGTGGCGGCCATTTTGAAATCCAATATGGTGGACATAAAGAGAGAATTTCAAGTGGCCCAATATCTGAAAATGTTCGCAACATATTAATGTACATCTGTGCCAAATTTGGTGCTTGTATCACAAAATGCACAACAGGTTTGCTATGCTGCTACACTAATTTGCAGACTGCATTTTGTTTAATTTGAATATGTTCATGTATTTTGGAGAAGAAGAATGAGAGGCACTACTTTTCAACATGCTATCGTACAAAAATGTCTCTGAGAAAATAAAATTAATGTTCAGATTAAATTGATTCCAAATAGAAATAAGGATCCTCATTTCTTCCTTTCACATGTGTACACACAGAGTAAGAATTGAACTAAGACGGGGAAAGGAAACAAGAAATAATGGCTCACGGTTTCCTGCAGCTCTGTGTGTTTCCGCAGAACAAGCAGCAAATGTTGGGGCACGGACCCTGCTTCGTGTTCGGAGACTCCCTTTCCACAAGCCTGTCAGACACGTGATTTGCACAAACTCGCAAAGCCATTCGACACCATCACGGTCTCTGGGTCTCCCAATGCCATTAAGGTCTCTGAGTCTCGTGACACCATCACGGTCCCTGGATCTCCGAATAATCAAGTCTCCGAGTCTCCCAATACCATAAAGGTCTACGAGTCTCCCATTACCATCAAGGTCTACGAGTCTCCTGATATACAATCAATCACAGTCTCTCGGTCTCAATGTATAAGTATATATATATATATATATATATATATATATATATATATATATATATATATATATATATATATATATATATATACATATATATATGTGTATATATGTATATATATATATATATATATATATATATATATATATATATATATATATATATATATATATATATATATATTGTTGCGGATCCGGAATGGCGGGAACCTGACCCGGTCCGAGGTGCCAGTGCCGCCACCGCCATATCCGGGAGTCTATAACGCCGGCCGGCTCGGCACAGGCCTCGGGTCACGCGTCTTCAATCGCGATACCAACGTAATCCTGCACCTTACCAGTTCGGGAGATAGAACCCTCAGTTACAGACTGGCTTTATCAGTGACCGAGCGGAGTCTACCAGCCTGTAACCATTTTTGGTCTTGTATGCCAATCGAACGAATTGTTCCTCGACGCGACACGCATTAATCCATAGCGGCAACTGCATAATAATTAACCAGATTTATTGGGGAACATCAGGGATCACAACACAAGCAATAAATACTACAATGGTTATACTAATTATCTACCCATTCTTACCTAGGGAACCACGGTTGAAAGGTTTCGAGGGGATTCTACGAAATATGCCTTATACAACACGTTCAAACAAATAGCATGCATGCAGGACAAGACAGAGAACTTGGTGATGGCTCATGGACGAGAGGACAGTGTCCAAAAGCACGAATATCGCTCGTAACAAGCGGTGGTGTCCACGGGTTCAAGCTCCCGCTCAAATGTGCTGCGCCGCAAGATGGTGCCGCGGTATTCTTCCTCCTTTAGTCACCGCGTGCGCAGTCTCGGCGTGCTGACCTCGCGTAGGGTCGAAGATGAGCCTCAGCTGATCTCTCTCACGGTCCAGCACACAAACCCTGGCCTGGCCTGTTCTTCATACAAGGCCCAAGTCGAGATCCGAGTTCCACAGGCAGATCGGCAAACGTGATGCGCCGTTGCCGTTTGTGAGTAAGGACCGTCCGAAGGTCCGGCGTCTCCTCTCCGGCCTTCCCGCCTCGAAGCCCGACTCCCGCTTCGACCTCTCAGTGCCTCTCTCGGTCGAATCAATGACGTGCAGGTCGGGTTAGCGTCTCTCCCAACAGATCCAACACGGTGCCTCCTTCGTTCGCTCGCCTCGAAGCGACTCCGAACACGCCTCCAGAACCCCAGCCGTTCCTCACACAGCACTCCTTGTTTGTTCGCTTCGAGACACGAGCACTCCTTTTAACTGCCTGCAGTTTTCAAACCGCCAAAACTGAACCTGACCACGAGGTCCCTTTTTCCACTCGCTTCGAGCGCCAATATTTCCACATACTCATCTTTTGTTTCTGCTTTCTCTCGGCGACTCTCTGACCAAAGGCTCCGCCCCTTCTCGTCACTGCCTCTTGAGGCCACACCTCTCGCTCTAGGCCACTCCCCTCCCGTTCGTACAGGAGAGGAAGAAGAATCATCTCGTTTCACCACCGTATGAACATAAAAACAGTCTTCTACACCTCCCAACACACATATCGTCCCTTCCACCACACAACCTATCTAAACAGGCATTTGATGGGGGATCTGAGCTAATCCTATATTTAGTAGTCACATTAAGGGCCATTTCCGTCACACTACCCCCACCTTTCTCCCGACGCTCCCCCGAGCCTCCATCTGGGGCAGCCCACGGCAATGGCCCTGTCTTACGTACAGCACAGATCTCCCATTTACTCTAACCCACAACATGGGAAGCACTTAACTCCAAATATCAAAGTGTCACAGGAAGATTGGCATGTCCCTATCCTAGTGTCGGGTCACCAATTTAACAAACAAATTTACACTTTATGCATAGTACTTAACATTCTAATTATGGATTTGAATGGGAGGGCAATCAATTTTACTTTTAACACCACATTTGCATAGGAGCAGAACATTCAAAGTTCTTTCACGTGTTTGCTCCTTCATGCTCCCTCCCAGCAGTATTGTCCATTCACTCCGAAGGGTTTTCTCACTTCGTGGCCTTATTGGTCTCTCACCAGGTGAGTTGGCGGCCCAGTGGCCTAATCTCACAAAGAGTTCTTTGGCTCACTGAGCCCACAAAATGGCATGAATCTTCGGCCGCAACGGCCAACAAAAGCACTTTGGCCTCAATGGCCCACAAAAATGCTTCGGCCCATATGGCCTACTCACAAGCAGCAGCAGGCAACAAGCCCTGCATTGGACAGCAGGTGACACAGCAATGGTGGCACGGTGATATCGATGGCAAACAAATGCAGTTCGGAGGTGTTCTTGAGGACGGAAATGGGTGTGATGACCTCAGACCAGGTGAGATGGAGTGTACCCTTAACCTTCCTTGCCTGACTTGTTTTGGTTGTTCTCCTTTTTTTTTCTTTTACAGACAGGATGGTGTGTTTCTTACTCAACTGTTATCTTCGTGGGTGTGTGCTCATGACATACTGGTGGCCTCTCTGGCACTTGGAGAGGGTAACCTAGCCTGGCACTTGCCAACAATTTCTCCCATCAACACTACTCGTACCAGGTGTCACACATGAATGGTGCAGAGGAGAGTCCATCGAACCTAACCATTTACTTTTAGCTCTAGACAATGCAACAAACCCTGCTATGGCTGGAATGATCCAAATGACCCATTTTTCCCGACCTGGCACACTGTTCCATTCTTTTAAACCTGGGCAAGGCCCTTATTTGTCTTTTTCCATTTGGTAGTGCCAGGCATAACTCGCTGGCTGGGGAGTGTGACTACTACTAGGCCTATTTGCCTGCTTCCAATCGGGGGTGGAGGACACTCAGCGACCTTGGAGTTCACCTGAGCGTGCTTCTGACGCTCCTAACGAAGGGGTTGGCTCTCTCGAGCCCCCATACTGTGCCCTCATAGCACCTACACTGTGCTCTCATAGCACTGAACCTACCGTGCTCTCCTGGCGCTAAACCCTACGGTGCTCTCCTGGCACCTCTGACAGCCTTCACCTGCCAGGAACCCCCAAAGCCCTGCTGCCCTATTTCCTGACTCACCAACTTCCCATACCGTGTCACACTACCAACCAGTATCCCCATACCTTGGCCTGCACCTACCCCTCGCAGTCTGCCTGTACAATGGAACAGCAGCCAGGATCCATGTCGAATCCTCTAAGTCCCCCTAACCTACACTAACTTGGTTAGTGGTTAGGAGACTCCTACCGACAGGGTACGTTGTTCGCACTCACTCTCCTCATTTGCACAACTGCGCCATTCGCCAAAGCACTTTCGTCATTCATTCCACAGTGCCGCACACCCAGTCCACAACACCATCCAACACCTTTCACTTTTATGTGAAAACAAAAACACACCAGCCCCTCAGATCCCACTTGATCATCAAATTTAACTGGTACACTTTGTCATCAAACCCCAATTAATTTGTCTCTACGTCCGTCGTCGGCTGGCCTCCTCCATACTGCCCTAATCGTTTATTTCCAACAATTTAACCAAGACATCAAAATCTCTTCACCATCCTCGTGGAACCTCTACATGGTTCCAACCAGACACTTCAATCCTCCCTCAAACAAGTCACTCTTTGTCATCCACTTGTTTCAGGTGTGTTTAACGTTCTGCCTGTAATGTCTCCACCACTTTTTTTTAATAATCACCCAAATCCACTCATGCCACTCATGCCTTCTGTCATCTCTCAATCTTGCAATCACTCTCGGTACAATTTCCAATCGAAATTTTCTCATCCCCATATGGCCTGCTTCTTTGGTTCATTGCAAGGGGAGTGAGGGAACGAATCCCTCATTACCCATTACATGACCCCGCCACCTTTCCGCCATGGCTCAAAGGGGTCACGTCTCAATGGGGGCTGTGATCTACCCCCCTCCTTTTCTCCAGGGTTCGCAGAAGTCAGGCAAACCCCAATAGGTGGAATGGCCAACTCCTGTTCTCCAGGTTTCACGAAAATCAGGTAAACCCCAATCGGTGGAATGGCCTCCTCCTCTCCTCCAGGGTTCGCGGAAGTCAGGCAAACCCCAATCGGTGGAACGGCCTCCCCCTCTTCTCCATAACTCCCTCAAGACAGATCAACCCCATTCAGCTAACCAAACCACTCGTGTGCTCAGAAAGGTCCGAAGACCAAGTGACACACGTCAATGCCGCCTGCCACTCACCTGCGCTCTACCCCAAAGTTCCTGTGAGGCTGATAGAGAAATTAAAATCCAATTTCTAAAGCCTGCTCCTGGATGCAGCACCTCCAACTCTGTAAGAACCCATGCGGAGCTGTCCATTATGGTTTCCGTCCCCTGGTTCAAGTTCTGTCCTGGTGGCATTTCTATTTCCCCTCGCACCTCAAACCTATTTCTTACGTCACCACTCATTCCACGCTCAGGACTCCCACACACAGCAGGCTGCACACATTCCAAGGTTATGTGTTGACATTCCACACCTTCAACCTTGCCTGTGTACTGACCAACTGCCTCACACTCCAGGGCTACATTCTTGACCGCCAGGTGAGTACTCACACACTCTTTGGCCTCGGCAGCACATACTGGTGCTGTAGTCTGGACTGTGGGCTCACAACATTCACCCACAAGTACTCCACACACACATTCAGGGGTCACACATACGTGCAGCCCATCGGACAGAGTCTCTTCGTTAACACAAAATTCAATCTCCACCATAAGCTCATCGTCCGCACCATGTATGCATGTACCCACGTACCTGCTTCGTTCCAGTCACCTCTGTCCGGTCGCTTCTCTCCAGCAGGTTGCTCATCATCGGTTCGCCACACTCCTCTGGGGCTGTCAGCTCCACATGCTGGACCTGCTCAAAATGTATCTCACTCGTCAACAACCCCGCATGCTCCCTCAATGTCTCAATCACCAGGGTTTGCTCCAAGTGTGGTGTCATCCGACGAGTGATGTCAATCAAGTTCCGCACCACCAACACCACTCCCTGCGGTGATGTCACACATCCCATATGATTGTGCTGTTCTACTACCTGGCTCCATTTTCTTTTCCATTTGAGTCGTTCTTCCTTTCCGAGCCTTTTGAGTTGTTCGTTATCTTTCCGGAGATTTTCCATCTCCGTGGACTCCAAATTTGCTCTCTCCTTGAGTTGGACAATTTCAAATTCATACTGTTTTTGTTTTCTACCCCACAGTCTCTCATGTTCTTCATTCTCCAATCTCATCGTTTCTTTCAATTGGCTGATTTCTTTTTCCCGTTTCATTCGTCATTCTTTCACTATCTCCGCATACTTCAACCTTGCTTTCTCCTTTAGTTGTTCTTGTCTTTCTTTTTGTTTCATTCCTTGTTCTTTTTGTTTCTTAGCCCACTGTCTCTTGTTCTTCCTTCTCCAATCTCATCGTTTCTTTCAATACTCTTTCTTGCATCTAATTCTTTAATCTTGCTTCTGCTTCTAACTGCTCGATCTGCACAGTGTGGTTCCTTAACATTTCATTCTCCGTTGTCTTTCTTTCCTCACTCAACATAGTCAGTTCGTTTTGTAGTTCCCTCTCTCTGCTTTGGTGTTTCTGTAAGGCCTTAGTCACATTTGCTCTACGGCAAGGATACAGCGGCCGTACGCCCTCTGAATTGATGGAAATGAGCGGCGGCCGCAGAGTTTCTGAGGTGGCCTCAGGGTGGCCCTATATTTTATTTTGGCTATATTTTATATGGCTATATTTTACAGGCCGTAAGGTCGCCATGGAATTATAGCGGGGAGTTATAATTTTTTTCATTTCAACGTTCGCCGTAGCAATTCGACAAGCCGAAACAAAATAACTGGTAAAAAAGAAAACCCACTCGTTACCGTCCGTCTGGCCGCACGTTCACCTTAGGGCCCTCCTGCGGTCCCCCTGTGGTCGCCTTGAGGCTACCTTGCGTCTGCCTTAAAAATTCTATGGCCGCCGCAGGAACGCCCTAAGGTCACCATACGACATCAAATCAAAGACCGTACGACACCCCCACGTTTTGGGTCTCCACAATTTATAAATACACCGTGAAGCTACCCCAAAAATAAAAACATATGTGACTGCTACATTGTGTGACCGTGGAAATACTGTGGCTGCCCTATAATTGCTAGTGGCCGTAGATTTTGGAGACCCCACGGCCGCCAGTGGCAAATGTGACTTAGGCCTAACTCAGAAGCTTTTCTTTCTAATTCCTTTCTCATCTCCTCAGACTCCAACCTTGCTTTGGCTTCTAACTGTTCGATCTGCACAGTGTGGTTCCTTAACGTTTCATTCTCCGTTCTCGTTCTTTCCTCTCTTAACATCCACAGTTCGTTTTGTAATTCTCTCTCTCTGCTTTGGTGTTTCAGTAACTCAGAAGCTCTTTTTTCTAATTCCTTTCTCATCTCCACACCTCTTTTGCATTCTTGCTTTCTCCATTCGTCCATTCTCTTCCCGTGTCCCTTGCTAATTTCTAGTTCACTTGCCAGTTCATTTCCCCTGGACTTTAATTCCCGAAGCTGTTTGGACTTTTCCAACAATTCTTCCTTCCTTTTCTCCAGATTTTTCTCTCCTCTTTTTATCCCCTGTTCTAGGCTCTTTCCTGATTGCCTGTTCTTACCTCTTCCTTCGGTTGTCTCAATTCCAAATAGTGTTCCCGTTTTCCCTTTTCCAGCTTTGTTTTCGATTCTTCTTCCAAGTTATTCGTATCCCGGGAGTTACTAATTTGCTACTCCTCTATTCTTTTGTTCAGTTTGCTCTTCTCTTGTTCCAACTTATGGGTACTCCCCTCTACTTTCCTCATTTCCCCCTGTAGTTCTGTGAACTGTCTTGACTTTTCCAACAATTCTTCCTTCCTTTGCTCCAGAGATTTCTCTCTTTTTATCTTCTGTTCCAGGCTCTCCCATATCTGATTGCCTGATATTACCTCTTCCTTCAGTGGTTCCAATTCCCGATAGTGTTCACATTTTTCCTTTTCAACCTTTTTTCCCCCATTCTTCCTCCAAGTTCTTCCTATCCCGAGAATTACGAATTTGCTCCTCCTCTTTTCTTTTATTCAGTTCGCTCGCCTTTTGTAACAAAAACTCACGCAACCAATCTACTTGCGTCATTTCCCCATGTAATTTCCTCGACTGTGTTGGCTAAGTCCTCTTCCAGCTCCCGAATTCGTTCCTCTGCATCGGCCAATCGTTGTGACTCCCCATGCACACAATCCTCCTGAACCTCGTCTCCGCGCCGCCGTATCTCGTCCAATTTAAGGGCAAACGAATGCAATTCCTCCATATCGTCATCACCACACTTCGGCTGCCCCAAGGCATGCGACACTCGTTCATGAAGCTCATGAGTGTATGCGTTGGCGTCCTCATTCGTCTGCCCTGGCGTATACCGTGTCCACGTGGCCTGAACCGGTGGACGGGAGCGTTTCCTTCACGCCGCGCGGTTCATTGCGCTATAATTAGCCCTCTCCCGCTTCGTGTCGCGCCGAGATGGAGCTTCGCCGCCATTTTGCGACTCCATTTTCTTTATAATTTGCAAGTTTTCCCTCCGATCCGCTCAAGCATAAAATCAAATCCAATTTGGACCCTTTTGTTTTTAACTCAATGTCCGGGGTGTGAAATGCACCGCAGGTCCAAATATCCCACTCCTGACACCAGTTGTTAATGGCTTCCGCGGTGTCGGGATTCGCGCTGTGTCGGCAACCACAGTCTTCAGCAGTTTTTTTTTTATTTCTTTTTAACGAATCGAGCGAATTTATCGGCGCGACACGAAGTGATTCGAAGCACATTTCATCCGGATCAGCCCGATTTCTTCTCTGGGGCACATCAGAGAACACACACATATGAAATAAACACTACAATGGTTATAATAACTATCTACCCGTTCTTACCTCGGGAACCACGGTCTAAAGGTTTCGAGGGGATTCTACGAAATATGCCTAATACAACACGTTCAAACAAACAGCATGCATGCAGGACAAGACAGAGTACTTGGTGATGGCTCATGGACGAGAGGACAGTGTCCAAAAGCACGAATATCGCTCGTAACAAGCGGTGGTGTCCACGGGTTCAAACTCCCGCTCGAACGTGCTGCGCCGCAAGATGGTGGCACGGTATTCTTCCTCCTTTAGTCACCGCGTGTGTGGTCTCCGCGCGCTCTGACCTCGCGTAGGGTCGAAGATGAGCCTCAGCTGATCTCTCTCACGGTCCAGCACACAAATCCCGGCCTGGCCTGTTCTCCATACAAGGCCCAAGTCGAGGTCCGAGTTCCACAGGCGGATCGGCAAACGTGACTTGCCGTTGGTGAGTCAGGACCGCCAGAAGGTCCGGCGTCTCCTCTCCGGCCTTCCCGCCTCGAAGCCCGACTCCCGCTTCGTCCTCTCAGTGCCTCTCTCGGTCGAATCACCGACGTGCAGGTCGGGTTAGTGTCTCTCCCGGCAGATCCAACGCCGTGCCTCCTTTTTTCGCTCACTTCGAGACACGAACCCTCCTCTCAACCGCCTGCAGTTTTCAAACCGCCAAAACTGAACCTGTCCACCAGGTCCCTTTTTCCGCTTGCTTCGAAACAGGAACACACTTCGAGCGCCACTATTTCCACATACTCATCTTTTGTTTCTGCTTTCTCTCGGCGACTCTCTGACCAAAGGCTCCGCCCCTTCGCGTCACTGCCTCTCCAGGCCACACCTCTTGCTCCAGGCCACTCCCCTCCCGTTCGTACAGGAGAGGAAGAAGAATCATCTCGTTTCTCTCGTTTCACCACCGTATGAACATAAAAACACAGTCTTCTACAACTCCCGACACACACACACATCGTCCCTTACACCACACAACCGATCTAAACAGGCATTTAATGGGGGATCTGAGCTAATCCTATATTTAGTAGTCCCATTAAGGGCCATTTCCGTAAATATATATATATATATATATATATATATATATATATATATATATATATATATATTGTTGTGGTTACCAAATTCGCAAACCACCATTCAGGTCCCTTAGGTGAGATATCTCCATAAGTACATGTGTAGTTAGGCCCAAACCCGTTGTCTAGTGGGAATAAATGTCATTCATGCGTGCTGCGACTCTTCAGGATAGCCGTTTTTCTTTTACTATCTTTATTTTGGACCAACCGCCATTGTTACCACCACCAACCACAACATCAACCACCCACCGCGGCGCCGCTTCACGTCACACCTCGCAACCGTCGCATCGCCACCGTTCTTGCGCCGCTTATGGGTACCGGTGTTGGACTCGTGCAGGGCGCGCGCCGAACAGCGTGTACAAAACCACGGATTTTCCGCTCCAAAAACGGATCAAAAACGACACACGCCCACTTTTGTTCCGTCCAATCGGTGAGCGAGGGGCGATTTGGCCCCGCCTCCAGGGCGTTGGAGGGCGGTCGCTATATGCAAATTCATGGATCAAAATGCATTCACGCCCACTTTTTCTCGGGCCAATGGGGAGCGAGGTGAAAGGTCGAAGGCACGGGGTCAAAGGCGAAGCCACGGGGCTTATATAAGCGACCGCGTTCGTCAGTAGAGTTGAGTTAAGACTTCGCAGTCGGTGGAGTTGGGAAGAAGAAGAATAAGTTGTTGGTCGTCGTCGTCGTCGTCGTGTGCGTTGGAGTCGGAGCGAAGAGGACGGAGCTGTGGAGAGGCGGCGAGGGCAGACGAGGGGGTGCTCGCGTCGTGCCGGGAGCTGCACACCAGGGAGGCCGACGGCGCGACCTGGTCGAGGTGGAGACGCTCGTCGCGGGACTCGAGACAGAGTAAAAATCCTCCCTTCCCCGAGCATCAGCAACCCCCTCCTGTTTCCCCCTGCGCTGAGATAGTGCGACCAAGGGGGCCCCTTTTCCCACCCCCTACCAGACACTGCCCGCGAGGCCCGCGGAGTTGAGGCACCATCGCCGCTCCGCGTCTCATCACCAGACGGGTAGGCCCGACCCGGTCTCGGCCTCAGGCCCGCCTCATCCTTGAGGGTGTTCTTTTTCTTGGTTTTGGGTATGTGTTGTCGGCGCCGTCTGTGAAGTAAAATTGTATAAGTGTTGCCGTGTGCTCGCGTAATCGGTATTAGATCTGCATTGTCGCATTTGCTTTTTGTGTAAAATTGCATTGTGTTTCTTTTCCTTTTCTATGTGCTTTTGGTGGAATTGAATATGTGTGCTTTCCGTTCATCGCGAATAAATGTGCTTTGTGTTGAACTGTTTCCCGCTTCGCTTCGTCATTTCTTTCATTGAATCCTCATCTTGCTTCACGTAAAGGGTTGGTAGTGGGCTGAATACGCCCGATAATTAATCGAACCGTCGAGGTCGACGAATAACACCGCTCGGTTATCCCGATAGTACGGAACGGGTCGCTTAAGTGGCCCGTGTCCGAAGTCGACCTGCGGCGAGGTGCGATCGCCCGGTCTACCCTCCGTGTGGGTACTTAGGTAGGTCGAATTTGGCGAGCAACCCTATCCCACGCGGGGGCCGATTGGCTCGATCGCGGTGAGACCGAAAGGTCCACCCGTGACTGGTTCCTGGCGTTAGTCCGAGAGGGTCACGACTGGATTGTCCGTCCGGTGGGCGACGTGCCGCGATTCGAGTTACGTGGCCGTTCGCACGCCGGCGGGCGCGAATCCGTAACAATATATATATATATATATATATATATATATATATATATATATATATATATATATATATATATATATATATATATATATATATATATACACAATTCTCTGCTCTTTCATGAGCCTCGTTTACTTGTCGTAAAAAAAGAACAAGGTGGAGAAGAGGAACAAGGAAAAATGCAGGGGCCCTTAACCAGAACATTATTCTGGAACTTATACAAAGCACCGACACACATTGTCCTCCTCTTCATGAAAGGTAGCGGGGCATCTGTTACTCCCACAAGCACATGCAAATCTGCAAGGACGTTTTGTAATGTAATCCAATTCTGTCAATGATCAAAAGCAGACTATACAATTAGAGGTGAGCACTGATATAAATCACAGACGTTATTTATCCCAGAGCCATTTTTCAGGCTCTGCCAAGGACCATTGGTCGAGAGTGGCGATGGGGAGATCAGAGCCCCAGCTCTGGGGGTGAGGGCTTTGTGGAGCTAATTGGAGTATAAATTTGTTACTTTTACAGGGTGCAGGTGATAATTCACCGAACTCTTCTTCCAAAGACAACGAGGGATATTTAATATCCAATCGTTAATGCCAGCAGACCAGACACCCAGCTTAACTTCCCATCCGTTGGATGTCACACTCATTTTGTTTCTTCTTATTCATGCTGCACATGGCTGCGAATAATATAATTTGCTGGGGGGCACAATTGTGCCACTGATGCAGTGCCCCCTGTCGGTTAGAGCATGAATTTGTAATTTTTTCAGGGTTCTGGCAATAACTTAAATTCGCGAAGGACACCGTGAGATCTTTAGAGTCCACCAACTAATGCTGGCAGATGGGACGCCCAGTTTAATGTACACATCCAATGGACGACACACCTATCCATGACTCCCCCTGCCTGTGAAACATCAGGGTTATAGCTTTATATATATAGGTTATAGCAGGGACAGTTTATAGCTGGTTTGGGAATCAAACCCAGATTAGACAGCCCAAAGGTAGGTGTGCTACCTCCGCACTACTGTCGGAGCAAAATAATCAAGCAGAGAAGTGCAGAGAGTGACAAAGGTGGTTCGCAAAGAAAAATCATGTAACTCGCAGCAGGCAGAAGAGACAGGGGTTAAGCACACCTAAAATGTGTATAAGCCTCGAGAGGGAATGTCCAAGCTCTGGCACAGTAACCAGCTGTCACATCATACCTTGAAGTCACAGCCGAACCTATGAAAACTGCACGGCTGTTCAGTAAGGGCACATTGAACCAGGTGCTTCTCCAGCTTGAGACCGATGGTACAATGCAAAGAAAAACAACAATAAAAAACAATGATTAATTCAAGATACGAACAAAAAAGTTGGTTGCAAGCTCATTCGATTCCTCTGAACACGTATTTCATTGTCCTTACCAAAATGCACGTTATCATGGAGTACGGTAGTACCCTATATGTCAGGATTTCACAGGGAATAAATAGCTGCCTATTCAGAATGTGTACAAAATGATAATCTTAAAAACGACTATAAAACTGCTTGCAGTGGATTGCGCAGGTTGGAGTTGGGAGTTACGTCTTAACCGAACCTTTTGCTACAACGATAATTTTACTGGAATACATTTTGTATATTGCATCTTAACAATCCCTTTTATTGCAATGATATATAGTATTTACTGGAATGGTGATTTTGATGCAGGTCGAAATGCATCGTTAGCTCTCATAAATGTCTGCGTTTCCCGCCTGTTCCCAAGTGCGTCTGTTACTGACAACATCATTACTCAGTGACAGTGTGAAGACAAATCGCGTTATTTCAGAAAGCCATAGATGCGGTTTCCCCACTGCCATTCCTACCCTGAAAAATGCAGCATGAGGATCACAGGAGGATTGGCACAATAGGAAATAGGGCTGTCACTTAGGCAGCCATTCATCATCTCCCCAAAACTTCCTCGGCTCGGCCTCAGAACAAGTACAAGTTTGGCTCGATTACTTTTTTTTAAAATCTATTCGTGATGCCTGCTCGGTCTTGCAAGTCACCTTTTATAATTCCACTTGGAATGCAATCTATCATTGCATAGCTTCACCATCAAAGACTGGGTGATGTAATGGTTAGAGCAGTGTTTCTCAACCTTTTTTGTCCCACGCCCCACTTTGATTTTCAAACAAATCGTACGCCCCACCATGATTGGAGACACTACTGTATATACTACATATGTACTCAAGAGGATTTATTAAAACTTTATTGCAAATTTTATTCAATTGTTCCTCACTTCAATGGGAGTCCTGCCCTTGATGCTGGCTGCAGATTTGTTTGATTCGAGGAACCAATTTTGTCAGTTTCAGCCTTAAATCACCACGGTTCGTGATTTCCAGTCGATTTCTCTTTGCTTGTAGCAAATCGGTAACAACACTAAATCCACATTCGACTAAATAAGATGATGGAAAATTTATCAATACTTCCCTTGCCAAAGTAGTCGAGTTTGGGTATTTTCTCTCTCCTCAGACAGCCACATCATGGTTCCTTTGATCTTGAAAAGAGTTTTCACAGACTCATCTTGTTGCAACTCGCATAACTCCTCTTGGTATTGCTCTGGTACTTCAGATAAATCCACCAGAAATGGCTGAGTCAACCAAGAAGGGAACTCATAGCAAAGCTATGGAAGCGATCATACATCGATTCATTAATTCTGAATCCTCATGCCCCACCAAAATATTGCCGCGCCCCACCTTGAGAAACACTGGGTTAGAGTATTCGCCATGAGCCTGGGAGGTTGGCGTTTCAAATCCGACCCCGGCCGAGTCATACCAAGGACGATACAAAAATGGAACGTTCAGTTTCCTTGCTCGATGCTCAGCATTTGTAAAGGATAGAGCACAGATAAACTGCACCATATGATGGCAACTATCGCGCAGGCTTCGCGGACCTAGTGGCTTCCTCGTTCATTGAACTACCTTGTAAGTGGAAGTCATGTAAAGAAGAAACTCGTGCAGTTGAAAGATGCATCGACCTCAGACTAATGTAGTCTGGCCGCGGCCATGGCCAACGAAGAAAACTGTCTACCAACAACTCCCAGGTTGATAAACACCAAACGTTTGGCATTTTATCATTGCGTTCCTGAAAAAGCAAATCCACGAGGAATCGGAAATGTCTTTCTTCACATCTGTGACGTACTGGCCTCGCTTTTGCTCATGATGAGCCATGTAGATGTTACGATGACACTGTGCAAAAGAGGAAAAAGAATGAGAAAAATGAAGGGAAAGAAAGGAGACATGGCGGTTGAAGAAGACACTTGCTCGGACTTTTCCACAGAAGACATTTACTATTTGCAGGCTGTTCATACCAGCACGCAATATCGGCTACATGGCCTCCAGATCATCTCTCTCGGTCGATTGGCAAATCGTGCATTTGCCTCACTATCGATTTTGTGGCAAAGAAACCCAAAAATCAAAGAAACTATAATATAAAGGAAGAATTACAGGTTTAATACTGGTATCTTATGCAACTCTACCCATTGCACGAAACAAGGCGAACTTACTGTTAATTTATTATACCGACTTTCCTCCAGGCCTTGCTCCATCTTCCCTTCCAACCCTCCTTCACTCTTCCAGGATGCATGCATTCTTCCAGTAACCCCATCAGAGTTAAGCTCCCAATATCCAGACTTCCTTCCCATCTCGACTCCTTTGTTCCTCTTTTCTCCCACTTGGGGAACCGCCTTCCTGAGACTGACTGTTCAATCCTACTCTTCCCTCCAGGGATTTAAGATGACTGTGGACCACCATCTCATGTCTACATCCTCCATATCTACCCATGATCTTTTAGAACCTCATTAATCTTTTTATAGCCAAGCTGTCTTGCTCACAAGCCAACATGTTCCTTCCTCTCCTATCCTCTCATTCTCGCAATCATTCATTTATCTATTGCTCATGATGTCCACCTGTTGTCTCAATGTCAGCACGTCACCTACCTTCCATCAATCATGTTACCTTTGTGTTCTTCCATGAACCTAAACTTTGTATACAAAAAAAATACATTAAGCAAGGTCATGGTGGAGAAATGAGATTAACTAAGAGATCATGGTTGATGGTATCAGGTGACTCAGAGTGGAGATCACGGTGAGATAAAGGACATGAGATTAATTAATCTTAGAGTTAATCTACAAATATATCTTATGAGAGCTAGTTACAGCTTCTAGTACATTTTATAACGAGTTAGCAACGGTCATTTAACGACAGTATGAGCTGTGTGGTCACCCCTCATCAAATTATCCACCATATGATGGCTATCTGAGATGCAAGTAAACATGTATTATAATATATAGGTTGTTCTGCCTTTTGTACAATCAAAGACACAAAATCAATTTTTTGTCTTCTTTAACGACCACAATTATTCCCACATTATTGTGGTGTTGGCTGGGGGATGCTTGGCCCAAGTCTTTCACGAACCGGCTGGCAAGGTCTGGCGTTCGACTAAGATGAGGACAGAAATTTGGAATTTGTTCATGGTGTCGGCGATAACTCGCCGACTCTTTGCGAAGGACACCGTTTGGTCTTTAACGTCCACCAACTAATTCTGGCAGACAGGACGCCTGTTTAACGTCCATCCGAGGCACTGCACACGCATTGATGAATCACCCTGACTGTGAAACACTGGGGTGGCAGTTTATCGCTGGGTCAAGATTCAAACCCAGGATAGACAGCTTAGAGGCGAGTGTGTAGAAACTCGAGGGCCTCAGCCATTCTGCCAGCCCAATGACACAAAATCAATATCTCCCATAACACGCCTCCCTGAAGACACCATGTCAAACGACCATAAAGGAGCCATATAATTGTGGAAGGGCTATGGATTCTTTACCAAAGGCTATAAAGAGCCTTGAAAGGGCTCAAAAGTTTTCCATGACTTTGTAAATTACCAGTATTGCTTGCCCATTGTGCCTTGGGTGACATCACAATGGCTAACTCTGTTACCACTGTGAAATTACTCAAGGGCATATCAACGGGTGAAACAATATTCCATTGAGAAAGACCGAACAACAGCGCCTATTGAAATGTACTGGTGAAGAACAAATAGATAATAAACTACATCATGCAATATCTCATTAAAACGTTTCCCAAAAACAAGGCATTGCTTTATGGCGAGAGTTAACTCTGCTTTATTGAGCATAATTCGCAGGTGCACATTTTATTGGCCCTCAAAGGTTTGCATTTTGTGGTTCCATCGTAGTTGCTTTCTCACAATATTTATGGAGCATCTTACAAAGCACCGTTATCATAAAGTCCCATATTGATAGGCAAATATATTTCAGGAATATTAGGCAATATACATTTATGTACGTCCGAGGAGGTGTTAACGCCGGTGTTGGCTCAATGAAAGATATTGTGGGCAGAGATAATAAACTGATATTTTGCTTAATCATCCACAAAAGCAGAAGGTAAAATATTTTTGGGTTTTTTTTTTTTCCCCACTCTTAATACGTCAATGACAGCCATTGGTGAGTCAGTACTCCAACTTGCCTGTCACCTACGTACTTTCTGCCTCGAGCTGTGATTCCAGCGCCAACAACATGGTGGGCGGATTGGGACTGACATTTGTGGATAAAATTCTAATGACCTCACCACGGAGCTTCAGAAAACTTTTACTTTGCTTGTTTGCTTAGAACTGCCACTTTATAAATGCTGGCAGTGATGACTGGTTCAGCCATTTCAGAGAAGAAGACTTTGGAAGGTTATTAAAAAAACAAAAGATGTTCAACAACCCACTCTGGATTTTGGTGGCCTACCATGGCTCTTACATGTTATCTGTAGTGTGATGGCACCTGAGGGGGTAATCAATGTAGCATTAGCTTCTGCAACACTATATTACCCTCGCCGAAGGAGAGGGTATTGTATTTGGGTTTGTCTGTTTGTTTGTTTGTTTGTCCGCACAGAACTTTCGTGTTTTTCTCCGCAACTGCTTTGTCGGATTGAAACGAAATTGTCACCATCGGCGCAACTACTCATGTAGAATTTTTTAATGATAATTATGACGTTATAGGTCACATAGTGTGGCAGCCATATTGGAAAAACGGAAACATTTTGGACGTCTGTATCTCTGAAACCACACCAAGGAAAAAATTGAAACTTGGTACACGGCAAGTACTCCTCCATGGGAATGAGTGCGATTTTTTAATGACGTCATCGTGCCTTCGTTATCACGTCATAATTGCATCTGTAGAACGCTACTTCCGATCAGTATGAAAAATTTCGAAGGTCATCTCGGGATAAAATGGTCAACAAAAAAAGTTTTTGATGACGTCAACGGTCACGTGATTCGGCAGCCGTATTGTTTTTTTTTTGTTTTTTTATTAACCTTCAAAAGTCTTCTTCTCTGAAATGGCTGAACCAGTCATCACTGCCAGCATTTATAAAGTGGCAGTTCTAATTATGTCTGTTATTAATTACGTAACACACCAGTGCACAAAACTACACAAACACCACACACAAAACAAGTCCTGGCGAGGGTCTGCAATCTCTAATTGCTCTTTTTCTTGTTTTTTTTTTTTCCTGTAGTGGCTTTACTTCTATACATACTTCCTTCAACATTTATTTTCGGGATTTTTTTGTATACATGATCGAGACGCGTGGAACAGTAAGAGCAGAATGCAAAAGAACAAAATGTAAAGGGGGAAACACCAACAGCAGAGTCGAAGTGAGAGTGATAGTAAGATCAAGGGGAGGGGGAGGACACATGGCTGCGAAGAAGCTGCACATAAGCTAAATGAAACACAGCAAGAAGAGGAAGTGCGAGGCAGGAATTAAACAAAAGGATCAAACCAACTGACAACTAACAAATAAAAAGCGGTGAAGGAGAGGGGGGAAAAATCACAACTACAGCGAAGTTGATGGTGTGCCATTGCAAATCTCTATGCTTCCCACCTAAAGCATAGTTCAAAGACAGCAAAAAGTTCTACCAGGAATGACCCAATATAAAATTTTGAGTTGAATGTTTTTCCTGTTTTGACGAATGTGACCCTAAGTTTTTGCACCCTTTGGGTTTTGACCCAAAGGGCGGAGGAGCTCCTTGCAAGCCAACAGCCATCCATATCTAGTGCCCAACTGTGTCTGCGGACGTCCTCCTGCAGTTGGGTTACTTTTATTTATTTTTTTTATTAGGAGGTTGGTGGCAGGATTTGCACTCCAGCCACTGTAAAACCCTTCCTTCTGCAAAACACACAAATGCAAAAAAAATCTGAAAACCCACTCCGTGGGAGTACCTCCTGTGCAGCTTCTCTTCGCAGGGCAGCTCACCGGATGACGGGATTGGGGCAAAGCCTTCAGGACCCCCAATCTTTGATGAAAGGAGGGAAACCACGGGGTAACCTCCCTGGGTCAGATTGCGGAAGAGTGTGTCGGAGTGGTGCTGAGGTGTCGTCCACCAGACGGCGGTCTCCTTGGGTGAACCTGAGGCAGTCCCTTCGGGTGGGTGCCTGGAATGTCCTATCCCTAAGAGAGGATGACCACCTGTCTCTGTTATCATCTGAGCTCAAGCGTTTGGACATCGGTATTGCAGCACTCTCTGAGGTTCGGAGACCGGATTGCGGCGAGATAATGGTGGGTGGTTACACCTACTATTGGTCTGGTCGCTCTGATGGTTACCATACCCAAGGAGTTGCTGGAGCTGTGTCCAATAAGCTGACCCCAATGATAATTGAGGTAACACCGGTCAACGAGCGTATTATGAGATTAAGGATTCGTCACTCCTTAGGTGTCATTTCCCTGGTCTCTGTCTATGCTCCAACTGAGGCGAGTGATCTCACCGTGAAGGACGCATTCGACGCCACGCTCAAGTTTGTGGTTGATCAGTGCCCCAGACGAGATACACTTCTAGTCTTGGGGGATTTCAATGCATCGACTGGAACTGATAGGGATGGTTGACGGTCGCTGGAGGATGATCCAGAACTGCAGGGTCTACCAGAGTGCTCAGTTCCTCAATACTGACCACAGGCTTGTTGTAGCAACTCTAAAGCTGCACCTTAAATCCTGGAGAATGGTACCATCCCAGCCTAGGCTGGATGTTGGCAAGCTCAAGGATGAGAGAGTAGCTGAGGAGTTTGCGAACAGGCTGAGTGGACATTTGGGGTGTCTGGGTGCTTTGGGGGGTCCTGAAGAGTTATGGATTACCTTCAAGACCACCGTCCTTGATGTTGCCAGTGGATGTCTTGGAACTCACCATAGGGCAAAGAAGAATTTTTTCTCTCAAGGGACACTGGATACCATTGACCAGAGTCGCAGGGCCAGGCTGAATGGCAGAGCTGAACTGTTCAGGGAGCTGAGGAGTAAAACTGTACGTGCACTGAGGGTGGACAAGGAGGCCTATGTGCGAGGAATCTGAGGGGTAGAGCATCACCTGTGGACAGGTGATTCTCGTCCCGCTTTCAGGGGAATTCGCGCATTGCGTTCATCCAAGCCCATCCCTCGGAGCACTGCAGTTAGAGCAGACAGTGGTAGGCTCTTAGCAGAGGAGTCTGAAGTGAAGGCCCGCTGGGCCGGTGACTTTGAGCGGTTGTACCAGGCTGATCCAGTCGCTGTCGAGTTGGACGTCAATGGTGTTACAATCCCTGTTGCTGAGCCTCCAATCAATTGTGGTCCACCTTCGCTTGTGGAAACACGGGCTGTGGTGAACCGGTTGAAATGGGGTAAAGCTCCAGGGATTTGTGGCATCCATGCCGAACTTCTCAAGGCTGGTGGAAATGTTGCACTCGTGTCGTTGCATGCAGTTGTGTGCTCTGCCTGGAACCCAGGCATCATCCCAACTGATTGGAAGAGGGGCCTTGTTGTCCCTCTCTGGAAAGGGAAGGGTGATCGCCAAGACTGCAACAACTACCGAGGGGTGACGCTGCTCTCAGTGCCGGGCAAGGTCTTTGCTAGGATAATTATTGATAGGGTTCGACACCATCTGCTTGAGCACCAGCGTCCAGAGCAGCAGGCTTTACATCTTGGATGCTGCTGTCCTGTCTGTGTCTGTTTGTGGTGAGGATGTTGAGGTCGTGGAGAGATCCACTTACCTTGGCAGTGATATTCATGTCTCTGCTGGCTGTGAGTCAGAGGTCAATAGACGTCTGGGTTGGGCCTGGGGAGTCATGGATTCACTGGATCATGGGGTGTGGCGCTGCCGGTACCTGTGCGGGAGGACGAAAGTCCGAGTCTTCAGGTCCTTGGTACTTCCAGTCTTGCTCTATGGATGCGAGACTTGGACTCTGACCATGGATCTGAGACGGACACTCAATTCCTTTGGTACCGGGTCTCTTCGGAGAATCCTTGGCTATCGCTGGTAATATTTTGTGTCCAACGAGCGGTTGCTGAGAGAGACTCGGATGAGATTTGTTACCTGCATGGTCCGTGAGCGTCAGTTGCGGCTGTATGGACATGTGGCTCGTTTTCCTGACGCTGATCCTGCTCACCAGATTCTCTCAGCGAGGGAGTCTCGTGAGTGGAGGAGGCCAATGGGCCGACCACGTCCCTCGTGATTGCAGCAGGTTGACCAGCATCTCAAGGAGATGGGGATGGGCCTGGCATCTGCCTGGGGGAAGGCCAGACGGAGGCCCCTGGAGTACTAGCGGAGAGTGGACGCAGTGACGCGCTATTCTGGCACATGCTCACATACCTGACCTGACCCTAAGCCCCCACCCCTTGGGTCATGAACGGGGGTCAAAACCAAAAAGTCATTGCATAGTTCATGCATACCCCAATGTTGAATGCACACACAAAGTTTCATCAAAAGATGCATAAAAACGTGCCCGTGATTGCATTTTTTGGTATTTGACATTTTGACCCCGGACCAGAAGGCAGAGCAAAAATGATACTGCTCTCGCACCTTCTTTCCATGTGGTGATCATAACTACAAATATAGTGAATTTCTGCATAAGCGTTTAGGAGGGGATGGTGTGATGGACAGACAGACAGACAGATGGATCAGAGTACAATATCCCCCCCCCCAATTTTTTTTCAAAACACGTGAGGAAAAAAACCTGGAAAATGAAAGTATTTGGGAATGAGGTAATTTGGGGTATAAGAGATCATAAGTATGGATATGGGATGACCTAAGGTAGTGGTGAATAGCTGTCTTGAAGCTTTGAAGAGAAGCATGAGATTGAACAGACTGGTGAAGTTGGTTCCACAGACGAGAGAAAAGAGGAACAAATGAGTGGAGGTGAGTCATGCGCCTGGATTTTTGAAGTTTAACAAGAAGGTTACTGGTAGACCGTGTTTGCCCTGCAGAAATGTGGGAGGGACAGAGCGAAGAGAAGGCAGAGGGTGCAAGACCAAAACTGGAGGGCCATTCAAAAATTACATAATCCATGGCGGTGGGAGAGGGGTGGGCGAGTGTGTTGAAGCGTTACGAAGTCCTATGGGGAGAGCGGTTGTTTCCAGTGCCGTTACATAACGCTAAATCAATCAATGACAACTTTGTTTTCCAGGCACCCTTTATGTAAAGATATAAGTATTTAATGATACACATTTTCAATACATTAATGATTGCATTGCCAAAATGTCGTCTTGCCATAAAACTGGTGACCGAAGAAAAAAGTGAAGTAACTTTCATGAGATGTTACATTTTGTGTATTCATATCCTTTTAAATTGTACGATTTTATTGAAAGTTGTCTTTTTATCGCCATGATCTGCAAGATACAAAATGTTATATATAAAAAAAATTAAATGCAAGTTGCAAAAGTGCAAAAATAATATTGTTGGTGCAGTTTTGATGACTTCCATGTGTGATATTGACGGTACACCGTACCGCCTTTACTTTTTCAAATACAATTCGTAGAAAACTGAAAAACATGGGGGCAAAACGTCTTGGCGCTCACCTGGTTGCGGTTGGATAAGAAAACCAGGGAACCACTGGAAGGCATGGAACAAGGCGTACCGAGGGCGTGTCCCCCGGTAATTAGATCACGTGACCTTTAGGTAAACGGTATTTATGAGACGGAGGACCCTAAGTCACGTGGTCGAGTTATTGACATTCATGGTCAATTAGTGACCCGCCGCGTCACAAAGTTATTCGCGTGCAATTTCGTGGTCTTCTCCCCCGACCCCCGGGTCCGCAACAATTATATATATATATATATATATATATATATATATATATATATATATATATATATATATATATATATATATATATATATATATATATATATATATATATATATATATATATATATATATATATATATATATATTGAAGTTACAAGTGGATCAGAAATCAACCACTCTCCCTCCCCACCTGTCTGCACATAATTGGTTCTTTACATCATCTCTGGTTTGCTCTCATACGATATATTTCAACTGACAAACACAAATAGATTTACTTTAGGAGAAAACCTACTTTGGGGAAAGAGGTGGTGGGTGTTGAGGAAGTTTGTTATTGATGTGTATGAACAGTTAAAACTCTGACCATGGAGATATAACAAAGCTAATGAGTTTGAGGGTACTACTAGCAGGAATCATTTGTCACTCAATCACAAGTGGCTAGAAGCAAGAGGGCGAAAGTGGATTTGTAAAGTATTTTAGGAACGTTCAAAGAAACCAAATGGAGATTCATAGTTGAGCAAAATAAATAATTTCAACCAGTCTCAGTGGTGTAATGGTCAGTGAATTTGCTTTGAGATTGGTCAGTCGGTGGTTCAAACTCCCAGATGAGTCATACCAAAGACTAACTAGAAGGGCATTTGGTAGAGCACATACCTCTGCCCCGCAATGCCTGATCCATGACAACATATCAGACCCCTTATATTTTTGAAATATCATGCTATACAGTACTATATCGTTTTGGCCCAATCTCTCAATGGTGAAGAATGACTTTAAAGAATAAATAATTCTCGTATCCAGATCCAGCTTCGGATCTTCACCAAAATCGAATCAATTTGTCTTTGCCACACACCTAACCTGTCCACGAAGTTTCATCCGAATCCGTCCACAACCTTTTGAGATATTGTGCTATATATTAATTTAGTTATATCTCTCAATGGTGAAGAATCACTTAAAAAATTATCAGATCCGGATCCGGATTCGGATCTTCACCAAAATTGAAACAATTCTTCCTTGTCACACATCCAACATGTTCACCAAGTTTCATCTAAATCCATCGACAACTATTTCAGATATCATGCTCCATATCACGACAGCAAAAACCCTTTGGAATGAAGTGTGACAGAGACACTCGCTATATATATATATATATATATATATATATATATATATATATATATATATATATATATATATATATATATATATATATATATATATATATATATATATATATATTATGGGATGAAAGGAATGGAAATAAACTTGCACTATCAAGTAACTAATATATTGCGATGATTTCCTGCAGAGGAAATCGTTGCAGTGTAATGCGAGCAGTGCTGTGGCCAGCTGCACCTGTCAACACAGCTTAGATTGAGGCCAAGCATGATGCGTCTCCCATGCGATTTACATACGCTTGATTCCAGTTCTTCAACGAGCCTTGATCATGTAAAAACTGAAATTAATAAGTAAATAAGAATGGCATACTTATAGAAGTCCCGAGTTGACCCGGCAAAGTTTTTGCCAAAATTACCGAGCCGGATCCGAACCGAGTTTTTGCTCCCGAGTCCCAGCAACTAGACGGCACACACATTGATGCCTCGACCTGCCAACAAAACACCAGGATGACGGTTTATAGTCGAGTCAAAATTTGAACCGAGGATAGACAGCTCAGAGGTGAATATGGGTCACTGAAGGGATTGTCGTGTTGAAGTCCGAGAAAGTAGTTTTGCATCATAGATAAAGATGTACTCAGGCTTCTTGTGGAATAACTGAAGAAAGAGTAGATTTTAGCAAATGATTTTTAGTCACATGATGACAAAAACTATTTACTCCACATCGCAAGCATTTCAAACAGCTCGGTGTTGCCTATCGGGAGTCAAAATCACTTTCAAACAATTCTCAAACCAGCACACTCCCGAGTGATTCAATGGCATCTTTCCATTTACAAGTCCCCTTGTGGACTTATTACTTTCCCATACATCATTATTCACTAACCTGAACTCACCTCATTCCGTGGTATTCCGTGCTCGTCACAGTTATTTGGACAAGGAAGCAGGTACTTGGGGCAGGTCTGTTTGTGTTCCTGTAGAACACAGCAAGAGCAGTGAATGATCACTCATGTCATGCCGGCAATCCATCAACGCCTTCCACATTACCTTCCACCTCAAATACATCCCACATCACACCATCACAACTCGATTCGGATTATGAAAATGGCATGGGGCTAACCAAGTGCAAGCACCTTGCATCCACCATTCAGTATTCAGGAAAGGGATATGACTTGAATGATCTCCTTTCATTGTGGTCACTCAGCTTCTGAAATGTCAATACATTTATCTTTTGCATCATCAAGATCAAACAAGTTTGCAAACTATTTACGTAAATAAAGAATAACAAGGAAATAAAGACCTTGGCTGAGATGAGAAGATTGTGTGAGGAGGGATGTAAGTAAGAATGGGGGGAACAGGAGAGTGAAGAGGGTTGACTGGAATTACAGCAAAATTTAAATAAAAGTCAACTTTCCTGATACGGACACATGTTGCTTGCACATTGTGTAAAGTCAAGTTAAGAAACTTCCCCTCCCCTCTTGCCTTCTTCCCTTCCCTTTTACACCAACCCTTCCGAATTTATTTTCCCTTTTCCCTTCTCACTACCACCATTCCTCCTCTCCCCTCCCACACCCAGCCAAGCCCACTCCATCTCACATTCTCCCCTCCTCTCCCCCTTGTTCTTTCTTTCTTTAAGTTTCAGTTGCAATATATATATATATATATCCATGCAATGCAGTATTCCTTTTCTCCTATTTCGGTGGCCTGTCTTTCTCGGAAATAATTATGGAAAGAGAGGAAAAATTGGGTTAGCATGCAAATACGGTAACACGTGATAGAATCACATCTCATGTGTCAAAATGACATCCTTCCTCGTGCAGTCACGTGTTGATGTAGTACACTGTCATTGACTGTTATGTAAGCAATCAGAAAGTGCAACACCTGCAGAAGGCCTGCAAAAGTACAAGTGGTGATACCATTGTAGTGCGCTGAATATGTGGTGAAGTATGTTAAGGGAGTGGGATAATGGTGGAGAAGTTCGTTCTGATACTGAACCAACAATTTATAGAAAGTCTCAGCCAAAATGCCATAATTACATATATTTATCATAAAGAACGAAAGTATATATATATATATATATATATATATATATATATATATATATATATATATATATATATATATATGAGATTTGTTTTGTGATAAAGTAACAGTTAACGCAAAAAATAAAGCAGAAACACGACATATTTCAAAAATTTTCATTTTTCATGCATTGATGAAGCCAACAAAGTGAAGTCCATGAGGTTGTAACATCTCAAAGCCATTTAAAAGTTCATTATGCACTGCATGGAGGAGTTACCTCATTTTACCATGACCCTCCAATATATAAATCCATTATAATGGAATCTTGAACTGCATGTTGACGACAAAGTGAGATTTCTAAACAAAGCCAGGGCAATGGCAGCTAGGGAGACGTGCTTCCGTGTATGCAAGTTATACGTTGGTTTTGAAAATTACTTTGTCATGAATATCTCTAATTCACATAATTGCTACTCTTGAAATTGATGGCTGGTCTTAATAAAATATAAATTAACAAACATATCTGATTCTCAGTGCAATTTGCCAAGAGCTCTCTGTATGGGTCATGTAGAGTTCTCAGAAAACAAATGGTGGAGGAGTGGGGGGGGGGAGAGGGGAGGGGACACTGCACCTACTTGGCTCTTTTTGGCATTATTAAAGGTTATAAAATATTTGGAATATCTGCATATTTAACTGTATATTAAAGGTGAAGTAAAAATAGTAAATAAATTCACAGTTTGAAACCGTTCTGGTTATGACTTCTATTACGAGACATTATTTATTTGTATTTGCTGTAGGTTTTTCTTGATTTTGAAGAGTTTGGCCTCAGGTGTTGCCATAAATAATTTGATGGGTGCATGGATTCTTGATATTTTTCGTAAGAAAGTGGTGAAAGTGGGGTTGGGGGGAGTGTAGCAAGCAACGTCTCAAAAGGTGAGGTTGGGGGGTAAACATGCCTGCATTTTTATTGATGTCGTTTGGAATTGGAGAAGGCTGGAAGGATATTTGAGAGGTATCTGCACTAGTCTCTGAGCTGTCTCACGTGTGTTCGAATCCTGACCAAGCTATAAGCTGTCATCCTGGTGTTTTACAGGCAGGGTGATTCATCAATGTGCCCATGAGGTTGTGTCCACGCAATTTTGTGTATAGTTTCGGAGAAGAGCGCAAATACCTTTTGGGGGGGAGGAGGTTCAATCCCCCCCCCTTGAAGACCCCTTAATGCTCTGTTCTTCATTGCATGGCCCGCAAGCCACTGGCAGCCCCTGGTGCAATTCCCATTCTGTGTGCCAAGTTTTAACAACATCTGGACATATTTGTCTGATAAATGGTTGAGGACGTCTCTCGGAGGGACGTTAAACTGGGTGTTCATCTGTGGGCATTAGTTGGTGGACGTTAAAGATCCTATAGTGTCCTTCACGAAAAGTAGGCGAGCTATCACCGGCACCATGGACAAATTACAAATTCCTGCCCTAATCTACAGGGGGCACTGCATCAGAAGCACAGCTGCACTCCCAGCAGTGAAGCTACCGACAGCCATGTGCTGCAAATATCTATAAGGTGATGGAGATGGAGAACATGAGGAAATATTCTCTGTCATGAGTGCAAAAGAGATACCAGAAAAAAGAAAGGAAAATAAAGCGACTGAGTGGAGGTGGAGAGAGGGGTGGAGATCGGGGTATTAATGGGGGAAGAATGAGATATCTGCAGGGCATTGCCACAAACCAACACCCAAAAAGGGTGGCATAAAAATAACTGGAAAAGTTTACATCAACATAAACCTTAGAGGACAGGAATTTCAGAATTTAAATAGTTCCAGGGAGCAAACAAACTATATTTTGAAACCTTAATGTAAACAAGTAAAAAAAGACATAAAATGTCACAGCCCCCGATGTTTTAGTAATTTTGCTGTACGGACTTAAAGGGCCAGCCCATATTTATATACAACTAAAATGGCTGCCAGTCTACCAGTCAGTCATCTTTGATCAGATTGCAAAATAAAGTGAGGGACACGTTTACACCATCATGTACTGTGCTTGTGCCAAGTTTGAACAAAATCAGACCATTCATGTCTGAGAAATGATTGGGGACACATTTAGTAACAAAATGGCCGCCAGTCGGCCATCTTGGATCTGATCTATAAAAAAAAAATGACATGCATATGCAAGTCATCATTTATTATCTGTGTTCCAAGATGGAACATCAGTATATGCTTGTCCGATAAATGGTTGAGGACATGTTCGACACTGGGTTTTTTTTTTTACAACTAAAATGGCCGCCAGTCGGCCATCTTGGATATGATCTCGAAAAGAATGACGTGCTTATGTAAGGCATCAATCCTAATTTGTGTGCCAATTTTTCACAACATCTGGGCATATTTGTCTGAGAAATGGTTGAGGATGTGTTGAACATCAGGCTTTTTTTTTACAACTAAAATGGCCGCCAGTCGGCCTTCTTGGATCTGATGTCAAAAAAAAAAAAATGACATGCTTATGTCTACCATCATGTGTTGTCTTTGTGCAGAGTATGAATAAAATCGGTCCATACATGTCCGAGATGTAGTTTTCGGACGCACACACGCATGCATGGCCACGAAAATCGAGACCAAATCCATGAGCTCCCGTTTCAGACTAAGTCCAACGGGGGCTAATGAACCCAGCCGGCAGCTTTAAAACCAAAAATAATTTCATGTTTAATGGTCGTAAAAACACAGTTTTGTTGAAAATATGGACAGAAATAATAAGACGACATGAGTAAATTCCAGCAAAGACGAAATAAATAATAGGAACAATAAAAGTTGAGGGGGGAGAAGTGAGTAAAAGTACCAGGAACTGATGTAAATACCCGTGCATTCAAGTGGAGATGCATTAGTTCTTTAGGAAACCACACAAATAGAACCAACAAGGCGGTATATCATCCGAGGCCTAAGGCACGCACGTAAGCAAAGAAGGTGTAGATACACACAGAAACACTCACCTCAAGCTGGACACATGGCACCGGAGCGCTGCAGAACTTGCAGAACTCTAGTCGAAAGGGGCACGTTCCATGGTGTTGAGGCATGTAGAGGCGTGCCAGGTGCATGGAGCAGGCGTCATTGTGACAAGCGACTAGTTCGTATGGGCAAGTGTCCAAATGCACCTGCAGGAAGCAGCATCGCCAGGTCTCCAATGAACCCATTGTGCTGAACAGAGAAAACTTACGGCACAACACTCATCAAACCCAATGTTCCCCGTGGCACACTCTATCTGCAGCTGCCAATAAATGTTTCCATTCCCCACATGACCCACATCTACTCCATTTCTCAACCCCCAAGGCATCTTAAGATAAATGAAGCTATTTACAAGCAGCCCAGACTGAAGGAAATGCGATTGCTCGATGATTTAATCAGCCAAATGCGAGCTAGGTGTGTAACTAAAATGTAATGCACCATCAGCATCACTTCAAATCGGATCCAGACTGTACCACAGACGATTCACGTTCACGAAACTCGCTCGACGGTGAAAACAAACAACAAAAGCAGGGCAGGCTGGTAATGAACCCGTGACTGCATGCGTCCATGTTTTGCTGCCTCGTCACTGTATTCACCGGAATAATTATGCAATTCCCATTCCGTGGCACACAAGCATTTACCGATAGACTAATTGTGCACCTGCACAGAAACGTGATAAATATTTCAGGTGTGCAAACTGTTGTGAATTTTAAAAGATGCAATAAGTAATCATTCGGGCTCATTAGGGGATTTTCGGCTCATTCAAAGTTGTTACAAAGTGTGATGAATGATTGGGCAGGTAGCCAGGGATATTTCCTAATTAAGTTGTGTAACATGCATGATGGATCTTTCTGGATTGATCCCAGTTGTATTGGAACGTGAGCTGCCTTTGTTTTCAGGATCAGTTTCGTGCACATACGATGGTGTCTCCCAGGAACTGGGCTGGACACCTAGCAAGAAGAATGGACAATTGCTGTCTGACAAGAATTACAAACGGCAATCTGGAGAAAAAACCTGGAAGAAGTGGAGAAAGAGCAAATATTAAATGGAGAGAATCAATCTTAAAATTCATTGGAGAAGCAGAGGAAGAGCAAATATTAGATGGAGAGACTCGATGTGAAAATTCCTTGGGGAAGCGGAGAAATATTAGATGGAGAGACTCAATCTTAAAATTCATTGGAGAACCAGAGGAAGACCAAATATTAAATAGCAAGACTAGATCTTAAAATTCATCGGAATACAATGGAGTGAATTGCAGTAGGCCAAAATAGAAGAAAAATTTTTTTTGACCATTTTAGAGAGAGAAAGAAGGAGAAGCCTTCCTCCCACAGCCGATGAAGTAGGATAGTCGTCAAGTTCATATATTCCCAAAGGCAAGCCTCATAACTCGCAAGTTCATTCATAGACAGACATTCATAATACCATTGTTAGTGTGGAGCACTTGATACAAAAATAATAATAATTAAAAAAATCAAACTTGATCATTGAGCAACCACACCAGTGAATGAACTAGTGATTAAACAAAGCAAATTATAATGAAAGCAGAAATCGCATTAAAAAAAAAAATTTTGCAGTGCAGGTAAAAATAATGAGAGCTTCGCATACTCACCAAAAGCTTGTGCAGGACCATGGTTTCACAACATCCACTGGCCTCATTAGGGCAAAACACATGCAGGTTGAGGATTTCACGGTTGCAGCACGTGTCGCGATAGACCTGCAGGTGTGAAATTGAGAAGACAGTCAAACTCGTAAAGCCATCTCTCATTCCCACCCACCCCCCCCCTCCACCCCTTCCCCACACCCCCTGCACTCAAGATGACCAAGATGGGCCAGACATTGGGAATCCTATGATGTGTTAAAATGTATGGTGCAGAAATTGATTATTCCCATTTGTATTTTGTTTTGCAAATGTCACCTGTAAAGCACATCAAGGTCTTCATATGGCAGAAACAAACGCAACTCGATAAAGTTTTTGTTACAAAGCCTGCGAAGACGCAACTCCAACAATTTATCAGTCGATTGGGAATCCAACCAAGACTAGACCGCTCAAAGGTAGGTGAAGATGACATTTCGGGCGTTAACACTTCATCAGAGCAAAATCTCTTTGCTCTAACGAATGGTTAACACCTCAAATGTCAACTTCTCAATGTTTCTCTCGGCAGTTAGCATCCCTCAATCAACGTTCTGTTGATTCCACCCATTGTTTCACCTGTCTGTTGAAGCAGATCTACACTAAACTTCACCGGCAAGACTAGTTCCTCATTCTGCACTATCCTGACATTGAACAACAGAAAATACAGAAAAAAAAAAGATTTGAGTTCAACACCAGTCCTGACCAGTGCTGTTTCAGACCTAATTTGCCATCAACAAAAATGGTCGACACAAACGTTGTCTGGTTGGTGTTTTAATGTCCTACCTTATCTTTTGGAAGATGATGAGACAAACAAATCAATCATGGAGGATTGGAGTGTGGTAAATGTCGTCTATGTGTGTGTGCCATCCCTCGGATTAATCAACCGGAGGTACTGGCACAAAGGCCAAATGTCTTCAAATAGTGCCTTGGGATTCAAAACCATACTGGTGAGGCAACATCGCGAGGCCTTACACACTTAACTACCAAACCACTTTTTGATGATGTAAGGCACAATGCCATTCGATAACAGCTTCTTCTTTTCACGCCACGTCCCAAGTATGGGGTTGGTGCCTCATAAAAGAGCATGCCAGATCGATCAAAATCTTTCACCAACCTGGGTTAGGTCTGACATTTGACTGAAGCCGAGTTGGGCAGGAATTTGAAACTCGTTCAGGATGCCAGCGATAATTCACCAAATCTCCACGAAAGCCACGATAGGGATCTTTAACGTCCACCAACAAATGGTGACACATGGGACACAACTTACCATGTGATAGAAGGAGTACTTTGTGATGCAACATCCTGATTGTGAAACACCAATTTGGCCGTATATAGTTGGGGAAGGAATCAAATCCAGACTGGACCACTCAAAACAGCAAGGGTAAATAAAATCTCAAAATATAATTTTTTAGAGGGAGAAATGCTGCAGAGGTAAATTAATAAACCAGCCGCTGATGTCATGAGCACCTCTGAGTGGATTAAACACTCAAATGGAGACACTATAATCAAGTGAAAGAACCTTGAGAATTTTTCGAACAGCCTCCGACCAAACAGTCAGAAACACAAAATTGGACTCATATTGAAAGTTGCAATACCCCATAACAGAAGCTGACGCAACATGGTTCTGTATTTGCAAAGGAACAGGGGTAAATAAAAGCAAAATGCTGGATGCAACAACCAACACCAGGACTGATAAGTTCAAATTAATAGTGTGATGATGAAACTAATTTGTTTGATTCGGAAAGGATTCTAATTCGTTTCACCAATTATCGATTGGAAAAAGGGTCACCAAAGGAATCACGGTTGTAATAGACTTGAACAAACAACATCAATTCCAAAATAAATGCCCCTCCCTCTCAAGTGTGCAAATAAAAATAATAATAATAATAATAATAATAATAATAAAAACAATAATAACAAATCAGATTGCAGCTTGCCATGTGCAGTCAATATGGGCCAAATGGCCTCCTCCTGTGACCAAGTTCCTTGTGTATTCCTTGTTTATACCCCAATGTTGGCACAAAAGTATCAGATGAGGATGAGTAGTATTAGACAAGAATTGGGTTTGAATGAACTACGAGTCATACATTATGAAGAAGCAATTACCCCGCATGATAGAAACCACTTCTAATCAGCAAAATGCCAGGGAAAGCGTGACAACCGTGAAAATCCATTTCAAGAGCGAGAGGGAGAAAATTGAACTATCGATGGTAAGTGTGGCACCCAAAGGGTTAAAAGCAATTTGATCTGAATGAATGTACATCTTTGAGTGAAATGCAGCAAGTTGACTCTTTCCACTCAAATATACATACATATATATATATATATATATATATATATATATATATATATATATATATATATATATATATATATATATATATATATATATACATATATATATATACATATATATATATATATATATATATATATATATATATATATATATATATATATATATATATATACATAGATATGTGTGTATGTCGATGTAGAAAAAAAAATATATATATATATATATATATATATATATATATATATATATATATATATATATATGTAGAAATATATGTATATATATATATATATATATACATATACATAGCCTGGTGTTGGCGCAGTGGTAAGGGCAGTGGCTTGGGACCCAAGAGGTCCTGAGTTCAAGCCCCGTTGGGACACTGAATTAATATATGTATGTATATGTATGTATATGTATATATATAAATATATATATATATATATAAATATATATAAACCAAGTCGAAAACACCAGGGGGTTGACTCAGCCTGCCATCCTTCCGAGGTCGGCGAAATGAGCACCAGTTGTACTGGGCCCGGTGTATGCCCCGGTTAGAATAGGTGTACCATATCCCTGTGTCGTAAGAGGCGACCAGGGTTGCGTCAGGAAGGGCATCCGGCGTAAAAACCTATGCCAAATGATTATGCGGACAACAAAACGAGACAGTTGGTCCGCTGTGGCGACCCCTAGCGGGAGCAAGCCGAAAGTGGAAGAAGATATATATACATATACATATACATAGATATGTGTGTATGTCGATGTAGAAAAAATATATATGTAGAAATATATGTGTATATATATATATATATATATATATATATATATATATATATATATATATATGGTGTCCTAAAAAAATATACAACTTTTAAAATGCTTCGTTTGATCCTAAAAAAGCAGTAATTTTGTCACTAATGCTTCATTTCTTGTTGCAGAGATCCTGAAGTTTATTTTGATACCAAGCAAGCACCAGAAAAATGCCAAGACTGACCGTTCAACAACGGACGATAATTGTTGAACTTTGGCACCAGATGAAAAGTGTCATTCAGGTGCAACGTGTTTACTCGAGACATTTCGGTATCCACTTGCGCCATGCACCAAACTTTCAGACAATAAAGTGCACCATCGCAAAGCTTACCAATGTGGGAACCATCTGTGACCTTCACAAGGGTTAGTATGGGATAATTGTTCCATACTTCTTTGAAGATGACCAGGGATGCACTTGCACGGTAAGCTAGAGGAACTACCGCGAAATGATTCAGGAATTCTATCTGCCTGAGCTACGTACTCAGGCCCGTAAGAGAAACAACCTGATCCAGATGAGAACCCAGTGGTTCCAGGAGGATGGGGCACCACCCCATACAGCCAGGGAAACAAGGCATTTTTTCAACCAACATTTTGAGGGCCGCTTTATCTCCCTCTACGAAGACGTTGAGTGGCCACCGTATTCCACTGACCTTACTACTCCAGACTTCTTCTTGTGGGGGTATCTCAACGACAGGATCTATGGAAACCCGTGGCCGCAGACTCTTGATCAGCTGAAGGAAAACATCCACCGAGAAATCCAGAACATTCCTCAGGAAACGTTTCCCAAAGTGATGGAGAACATGACAACGCGTTTGCAGGCAGTGATCAGACAACGTGGAGCCTACGTCGAACATGTGGTCTTAAAGAAAATGATGATTCCATACCAAAATTTAAATTTTGGTGGAAATTTTGACATTGGTACAATAAACTTCAACCTTTCAGCTTTCTATCCAGCCATATATCTTTTTTTTTAAATATATGTTATGACCATCCTCCTTGCAGATGAAAAGTTGTATTTTTTTTGGGACTCCCAAAACAATTGGGTGTCCCAAAACAATGTACTCACGTTTTGGCTCCTCATAACTCATTGAATTTTTCATTTATTTTCAGATCAAATTGACCCTAATAATGGCAGAAGTACGACTAGGTTTTGAAGAAAGAAAATGTATCATAAAGTGCTACTGGAAGCACGAAAACATCATGGAAGTGCAAAGACAATTTGGAAGACATTTTCACAAAGATCCACCAACGCGACGCACCATTGCTCGTATCCGAGATAAGTTTCAAACAGATGGAACTATGCATGACGTCCATAAGAAGCGTTCAGAAAGACCACGGTCATCAACCACCCCTGCAAAGGAAAATCAATTGCTGGAAACCCTCCACCAATCCCCACGGAAATCTTTACGACAAATGGCTCATGAGACAGGAATCCCAAAATCAAGCGCCCATCGCATTTGGAAGCGAATTAATTGGAAAAGTTACATTCCAAAATTAATCCACGCTCTAAAAAGTCTAAATGAAGACGATCCTGACCAGAGAGCTGAATTTTGTGAGTGGTACCTGGGCAAATGTGAAGAAGATGCAGCATTTCCATCCAAAATTGTTTGGAGCGATGAGGCCAGCTTCAAGTTAAATGGCTCAATTAACCGACACAATTGCACCAACTGGGTTCCTGAAAATCCGCATGTAACTATGGAATACCATTTAAACTTACCAGGGTTACTGTGTGGTGTGGGATATCAGCATTGGGCATCTGAGGGCCATTCTTTTTTGACCAAACTGTCACTGGGGATGTTTACTTCAACTTGCTGCAGGAATCCGTCGGTCCACGTGTCGAAGAGATATTTGATGACGAAGAGATTTACTTTCAGCAAGATGGAGCACCTCCCCACTATCACCATGATGTAAGGGCCTATCTCAAAGCAACTTTTCCGAACAGATGGATTGGGCGAAGAGGTAGTGTTGAATTCCCTGCGCGTTCCCCAGACCTCACTCCAATGGACTTCTTCTTATGGGGATATCAGAAAGATAAGGTTTACGGCTCAAAACCAGCAACAGTCGATGAGCTGAAAGAGGAGATTGAAAGACAATGTCTTGCAGTTCCAAATGAAATGATTTGTAACGCTGTTGAATCCATTGGTCCACGTTATCGGCTGTGCTTGGAACGTGATGGTCATCAGTTTGAACATTTGTAAACATGCATTTATACACTTAACCATTAATCTTGTTTCTAAGTCAATAAATAACGCATTTATTATCATTTAAATAGTGAGTACATTTTTTTGGGACACCCTGTGTATATATATATATATATATATATATATATATATATATATATATATATATATATATATATATATATATATATATATATATATATATTTGTATAAATATACAAATATATATATATATGTGGAAATATATATATATATATATATATATATATATATATATATATATATATATAGAAATATATAATATATGTACAAATATAAATATATGCAGAAATATATATATATATATATATATATATATATATATATATGTAGAAATATATGCATATATATATGTAGAAATATATGCATATATAATGTAGAAATATATATTGTTATGGCTGTGGAAATTTGCAATAGACCAGAAAGGTCCTCAGGTTAGATATATCGATAAGTTCATGTGCAGTTAGTCCACACCCGTTGTATAGAGGGAATATGTGTGATTCATCCGGGCTGCGACGCTTTGAGTTAGCCATTTTTCTTTCTCTATCGTTATTTTGGGCCATTAAGCCGCCAACAACTCAAACACCACCACCTTCGCCTCTTTACCTCCACAATTCCATCCCGCAAACATCGCTTCACCGCCATTCCCAAACGACGCCCACCAACAACCAAACCACCACAGCAAACCCCCCACCACCTTCGCCTTTCTCCTTCCACAACCATCAACCACACCACCAGTCAACACCGAACGTCGTGCTGTCCAGGGCCCGTTCGGTAATTGTTGCCGAACGCGTCGAGCCGCGAGTACAAATGCATGCCTTAACGGGAGAGGAAATTCGGATCAGCAGAGGCTCACGCCCCTTTTTGCCTGACCAATGGCGAAATGTCGGGTGGTGTGGCCCCGCCCCCAAGCGCGATGCATGTGGACTCCTTTTAGGAGGGAATTCGGATCAGGAGAGGCTCACGCCCTTTTTTGCCCGACCAATGGCTGAACGTCGGGTGGCGTGGCCCCGTCTCCAAGCGCGTTTTGATCCGCAAATTAGCATACACGCTCCTCCTCCGGTCTATAAAGACGCGAGCACAAGGCGACTCGCGGGGGTTGTGCAGAGTGTTGTGGTGGGTTGTGTTGAGCTGTGCGGTGCTGTGCTGGGTGGGCTGGTCGAGTCAAGACGAAGGTCGTCGTTGAGGTTGTCGTTGCCGGGTCGAGGGACGAGTCGCGGAGTGAAGCAAGGACGCGGAAGAGGACTCAGGGGCGAGAGTTCGCCGGAGTCGGTGCGGTCCTGAGACCCCGCTAGCGGGACGGAGCTTCCGCCATTCCCCTCTCCTGACCCCGAGCATCAACAATTCCCCCCCCCCCATCCGCGCTGAGATAGCGCTGGTAACCCCGTCCGTTCCCCAACCCAACCGTGGTGCCGACCAACACGTGCCTTCGCAACGCACACCAAAGGAGCTCACCGACCATACCAGGGGCACAGAGTCAGGCGCGTTACGCGGACATTGCGGCTAGCCCGCCATCGCGCCACGAGGGCGCGGGTAAGACCCCTTCGGTCTCGTGGACCTGGCCGATCACCCAGGTCCCACGTTCATTTGGTCCACGGACCTGTCTGCCTCCTTGCCTGTGAGGGTGGCTTGTATTATCTTTGCTTTTGGTGTAAATGTGTGTGTGGCGCCAGTCTATTAAGTAAACCCGTATATGTGCTTGTACATTGCTTTATTCGGTTTTAACTCTGCGTATTGTTCTTGCTTTGACTGTGTACGTGCATTTTTGTATAATTGTAAAATACGTACTTGTCTGCGTGCGAATTAAAAGTGCTTGTCAAACTGTTTCTCGTTTTGTTGCGTCCTTTCCTCTGGTTAAAATTTCCATCATGCATCACGTAAGGGATTGGTAGTGGGTTGAAACATCCGATAAGTAAAACTGAACCGTCGAGGTCGGCGATAACTCCGCTCGGTTATCCCTTTAGCACGGAACGAGCTGCTTAAGCGGTTCGTTTCCGAAGTCGACCTGTGGCGTGGTACAACTCCTCGATACGCTACCCGCGCGGGTACTTAGGTATATCGACATTCGGTGATTCACCCTATTTCGCGCGGCTAGAACGTGGAGTGGGTTGTGGTGAGGTTCAACCCCCACCCGTGACTGGCTCCTGGCGGTAGTTCCAGGAGGGTCACGACTGAATTGTCCGTTCTGGTGGGCGACGCGTCGCGATTCGAGTTACGTGGCCAATCATATGCCGGGTGGGCGAAATTCGTAACAACATATGTATATATATATATATATATATATATATATATATATATATATATATATATATATATATATATATATGGAGAAATATATATATATATATATATATATATATATGGAGAAATATATATATATATATATATATATATATATATATATATATATATATATGTAGAAATATATATATATATATATATATATATATATATATATATATATATATATATATATATATATATATATATATATATATATATATATATACATACATAGGGTTACGGCTGTGGAAATTCGCATTACACAATGAAGGGCCCGTAGGTGAGATATCTCTCAGTACATGTGTAGTTCGCCCAAACCAGTTGTATAGAGGGAATTTATGCGATTCATCCGGGCTGCGATGCTTTGAGATAACCGTTTTTCTGTTCTATCTTAATTTTGAACCAACCACGTCTCAACCGCCATCACACAACAACCACCTTAACCACCACGCCAGCCATCGTCACCAACTGCAACCACGCTCCAACCCTCGGACAACAACAACAACAACGCCAACAGCCACGACCTTTACCTTCACAACTCAATCCCACATCATCGCATCACCGCCATTCCCAAACGGCACCATAACCATCAAATCACCACCGAAAACCCTCCACCACCTTCACCTCTCTCCTTCTACGGCCATTCCCGCACCACCTGTGAACACTGAGCGTCGGGCTGTCTCGGGTCCGTTTGGCGATTGGTGCCGAACGCACCGAGCCGCGAGCTAAAATAGCGGCCTTTCCGAGGGAAAATTCGGATCAGGAACGCTACACGCCCACTTTTGCTCCGTCCAATTAGCAAACGCGGGGCGGCTTGGCCCCGCCTCCAGGCGCGTCTGTGTGAAATCGATATATGCAAATTCTAGGATCACGGGAGGTTCACGCCCACTTTTCCTCCGTCCAATTGACGAGCGTGGCTCCGCCCCCGAGGTGATCCTGATCCGAATATTTGCATATTAGCTGCTCCTACCGGCCTATAAGAAGGCGAGTGCAAGGCGAATGAAGTCGGTCGAGTCGGGTGGCGAAGTGATCAGTGTGGCAGGAAGGGTCGAGTCGGGTGGCGAAGTGATCGGTGTGGCAGGAAGAGTGGAGTCGGGTGGCGAAGTCATCGGATTGTCATCGAGTGTGGTTCTGGAGTCGGCTGAGAAGAGTTGCGGGAAGAGGCCAAGGAGCTCGGGTCCGATGAGAGAAGGACGGCGGTCGGCAACGAGGTCGCGGTGTGGGATCGCTCATCGCGGGACCCAAGCCAGCCAGCCAGCCATTCTCCCTCCCCCAGGGCATCAACAATTCCCCCTTTCCCCGGCACTGAGATAGTGCAACAAAGGGGCCCCGTTCCCACCCCACTCCAAATGTCGTGCCAACGAAACCCGCCAAGGAGCACGGAGTCGGAGCACAGCCACGCGGCCACATCTGCGGCTCGTCCGCCAACGCGTCACGAGGATGCGGGTAAGACCCCCCCCGGTCTCGCGGGCCTGGCCGCTCATTCAGGTCACGCGCACATATTGGCCTACAGGCCTGTCTGCCCCCTTGTCTATGAGGGTGGCTTCTTTCCTTTGCTTTTGAGTAAATGTGTGTTGGTGCCGTCTGTAAAGTAGAACTGTATAAGTGTTGCCGTGTGTGCGCGTAGTCGGTAGTAACTCTGCGTCGTTGTTGCTTTTGTTTTTGTTGCTATATGTGCATTTTGACTGTTTGGCTGTATATGTGTGCTCTCCGTGTGCCGGGAAATAAATGTGCTTTGTGTGAACTGTTTTACCGTTTCGCTTCGTCTTTTCTTTATTGACCCTCCATCCTGCTTCACATAAAGGGTTCGTAGTGGGTGCAAAACGCCTGGTAAATAATCTGAACCGTCGAAGTCGACGATAACACCGCTCGGATATCCCGATAGTACGGAACGGGCCGCCCAAGCAGTTCGTGTCCAGAGTCGACCTGCGGTGAGGTACGATCGCCGGTTTACCATCCGCGTGGGTACTTAGGTAGGTCGAGTTTGGCGAACAACCCTTTCCTACGCGGGTGGCCGATTGGCACGATTGTGGTGAGGTCGAAAGGCCCACCCGTGACTGGCTCCGGGTGATAGTTCCCGGAGGGTCACGACTGAATTGTCCGTCCGGTGGGCGACGCAGTCGCGATTCAAGTGACGTGGCCGTCCGCACGCCGGTGGGCGCGAATTCGCAACAATATGTAGAAATATATATATATATATATATATATATATATATATATATATATATATATATATATATAAAACATGTATATATATATATATATATATATATATATATATATATATATATATATATATATATATATATATATATATATATATATATATATATATATATAAAACATGTGTATATATATATATATATATATATATATATATATATATATATATATATATATATATATATATATATGTCGAAAAAAATACTACGTAGAAAATATATATATATATATATATATATATATATATATATATATATATATATATATATATATAAAACATGTATGTATATATATATATATATATATATATATATATATATATATATATATATATATATATGTAGAAAAAAATACTACGTAGAAATATATATATATATATATATATATATATATATATATATATATATATATATATATATATATATATATATATATCTACACATAAATACAGTAGACTTGGCGTAAGTCGTCACCATCGGGACCGAGAAAAAGTGACGACTGAGACATGTGTCGACTTACGCATATGCGGACATTCATGATGACTGTGAGGTAAAGGATGAAGTCGCGCGTGGCTTTGACACATACGTGTGAGAGGGCGCAACAATCTTTAAGCCGGCTATTGTACCAAAAGGGAAACACAATGAAACACAAAGGGAAACACACAGTCATCGTGATGACTAACACTCAATACCTATGTGAAAGCGAGTGTGGTGATGTACAAAACAAGCCAATATAAAACCATGATCGGACTTCAACACTAAGCTCGATCGATCCTTTACTCCTTCGCCAGAGACTGCATTGCACAGCCTGTCTACCTCTTCAGATGCATGTGGGACGGCACGCTGACTGAGCTGAACGCAGCGCAGTTATAAATAGCCTATCACTAGCGGTGTACACCAATGAGTGCGCATCACGATTCCATGAAATGGGGCTTCTCACGAGGTGGAAGTTCCGTGTGACGAGTTAGGTGTGGTAATTTACTTGAGTTTCCATTACGCGGGAACGGACAACATCTGACGACTTACAGACTTTATTCAAAGGGATTTAACATTAGATAAATTCGGGACTTTTTGACGCTGCCGACTTACACCTAGTCTACTGTATATTGAAACATGTGGAGTGTGACGAGCACTCCACCGATCCACATTAGACACAGTCCACATCAAAGTGTCGTCTCCAACACAGAGGCCTCGGCCCGGTTTCTGCCAAACAGACAAAATGATGTGGACAACATCAGTTAAACATCAAACGGACCCACCGATCTGGATTTCAGGCTTATTTTCGCTCATCAGGATGGAATACCGATAAATATCTAATCAATGCTGACCACATTCGTCGTTTATACATCAGATGTAGAAACATCTGATTATATATATATATATATATATATATATATATATATATATATATATATATATATATATATATATATATATACATACATATATATATATATATATACACAATTATTTATACATATCCATAAACATGTATAAATAAATAAGTATACAAATATAGATATATATATATATATATAGATAAAATATATGTATATATTTATAAATATATAGAATATACATCCATCTATAAATAAATATACATACAAATATATATAGATATAGATATGTAAATATATGTATAAATAAATGTATATGTATAAAAAAAAAAAATATATATATATATATATATATACAGTACATAGAAATATATATGCATGTATATATGTATATATATATATATATATATATATATATATATATATATATATATATATATATATATATATCTTCTTCTTTCGGCTGCTCACGTTTGGGGTCGCCACAGCGGATCATCCGTTATGATCCGCATAATGATTTGGCACAGGTTTTACGCCGGATGCCCTTCCTGACGCAACCCTGATCACCTCTTACGACACAGGGATAATGGTACACCTATTTTAACCGGGGCATACACCGGGCCCAGTACACTGGTACTCACTTCGCCGACCTCCGAAGGATGATAGGCTGAGTCAACCTCCTGGTGTGTATTAATTCAAGTGGCCAACGGGGCTTGAACTCAGGACCTTTTGGATCCTAAGCCGCTACCCCAACCACTACGCCAACACCAGGCGATATAAATATATTTCTATGAATATAAAAAAAGATATATATATATATATATATATATATATATATATATATATATATATATATATATATATATATATATATATATATATATAGGTATAAATATATATAAGGTATATACAAAATGGAAGGTATATACAAAAATATAAATATATAAATGTATATTTAAATATATATATATATATGAAAAAATACATGTATATATATATATATATATATATATATATATATATATATATATATATATATATATAGTTGCGGACTCGCGCCCGCCTGCGTGCTGACGGCCACGTAACTCGAATCGCGGCACGTCGCCCACCGGACGGACAATCCAGTCGTGACCCTCTCGGACTAACGCCGGGAACCAGTCATGGGTGGACCTTTCGGTCTCACCGCGATCGAGCCAATCAGCCCCCGCGTGGGATAGGGTTGCTCGCCAAATTCGACCTACCTAAGTACCCACGCGGAGGGTAGACCGGGCGATCGCACCTCGCCGCAGGTCGACTTCGGACACGGGCCACTTAAGCGACCCGTTCCGTACTATCGGGATAACCGAGCGGTGTTATCGTCGACCTCGACGGTTCGATTAATTATCGGGCGTATTCAGCCCACTACCAACCCTTTACGTGAAGCAAGATGAGGATTCAATGAAGGAAATGACGAAGCGAAGCGGGAAACAGTTCAACACAAAGCACATTTATTCGCGACGAACGGAAAGCACACATTCAATTCCACCAAAAGCACACAGAAAAGAAAAACACAATGTAATTTACACAAAAAGCAAATATAAAAGAGAAACAATGCAGAGCTAATACCGACTACCGAGCACACGGCAACACTTATACAATTTTACTTCACAGACGGCGCCGACAACACATACCCAAAACCAAGGAAAAGAATACCCTCAAGGATGAGGCGGGCCTGAGGCCGAGACCGGGTCGCGCCTACCCGTCTGGTGATGAGACGCGGAGCGGCGATGGTGCCTCAACTCCGCGGGCCTCGTGGACAGTGTCTGGTAGGGGGTGGGAAAGGGGCCCCCTTGGTCGCACTATCTCAGCGCGGGGGGAAACAGGAGGGGGTTGCTGATGCTCGGGGTATAGAGGATTCTTATTGTCCCGCGACGAGCGTCTCCACCTCGGCCAGGTCGCGCTGTCGGCCTCCCTCAGGTGCAGCTCCCTGCACGACGCGAGCACCCCCTCGTCTGCCCTCGCCGCCTTTCCACAGCTCCGTCCCCTCCGTTCCGACTCCAACACACACGACGACCAGCTCCTTCTTGCCAACTCCACCGCCCGCGAAGTCTTGACTCTCTGTTTCCGACTCTCCTACTCTCCTACTCTCCGCCTCTGGACTCACGAACACGGTCCTTTTTATAAGCCCCGTGGCTTCGCCTTTGACCCCCTCCCTTCGACCTTTCACCTCGCTCCCCATTGGCCCGAGAAAAAGTGGGCGTGAATGCTTTTTGATCCGTTTTTGAAGCACAAAATCCGTGATTTTGTACACGCTGTTCGGCGCGCGCCCTGCACGAGTCCAACACCGGTACCCACAGGCGGCGCAAGAACGGTGGCGATGCGACGGTTGCGAGGTGTGACGTGAAGGTCGTGGCGGTTGTGGTGAAGCGGCGTTGTGGTTGGTGGTTGATGTTGTGGTTGTGGTGGTAATCATGGCGGTTGGTCCAAAATAAAGATAGCAAAAGAAAAACGGCTATCCTGAAGAGTCGCAGCACGCATAAATGACATGTATTCCCACTAGACAACGGGTTTGGGCCTAACTACACATGTACTTACCGAGATACCTCACCTCAGGGACCTGAATGGTGGTTTGCGAATTTGGTAACCACAACACTACCCCCTCCCCTTTTTACAGACTCGTCCCGAGTCGTCAAATTTTCGTGTGCCATCATGTGTAGTTTTCCCCTAGTACATTTTACCTACGGATCCCTGAGTGCGACATTCATGGTATTCGTGTCCCCAAAATAAATAACCTGAGGGCTGCGTAACTACCTAAACAAACTCACTCACACGGACGACTTAAATAAAATTGCCGGCGCTAGGACAGACATGCCGGGGGCGCACTCATATTTACAGTACATCTTAACCTTAACTTACAAATTTTACACTAAACCATGGCCCAGGATCACTGAACTCTGCAAAAGAAAAGCAGTTAGCAGGGAGCCAGGCTGCTCGCATGCAGTCTCTGGCTCAAACAATGCAGGTGACAGGGAACGTGGCTGGCTGCTCACACGCAGTCCAAGGCCTTCCCTTTTGAACTGAACGCAGTGAACCACAACGGTGCATGGGCTGCACAAACGCAGTCTCCGTGCCAGCTCAAGTGGCACACGCAATGAGCACAACGAATGGATGCATGAACACAAACACGGTGCACGGGCCGCCACTGCAGGCCCGTGTTGTAGCTGCCAACGGGGCAGTTCTCGCAGCTTGCAAACTGTTGCTTTTACGATCCTGGCGCACATGGCAATGAACAGGGGGGGCAAAGCAAAAATTGAACGGGGGCTGGTGAACAGGGGCAGTGGGCATGGCATGGCAAAGGCAGCAGGCAAACACAGCCCGCAGAAGAAGGCCGCTGCAGGCAAACTCAGCCCGCAGAACCAGGCCATTGCAGGCAAACACAGCCGGCAGATGAACTGGCCGGCACAGGCCTTGCAGCACAGCAGCTGCAGATGAAGCTGGCCAGCCTTTGCCGTTCAGTGGAGGTTGGTGGAGGGAGTGCGGTGGTGCTGGCCACTTGGAAGGCGGGCTCGGACCTACCTACCTGTCTCCCTCCCAACCTATCGCCTTTGCCTGTCACTGTACATACCCACTCCCTCAATTTGTCAAACCCCAATTTAGCCCCAACTTATTTTTTTGTTGTTTTTATTTTTACTCCCCCACTATAAATCGTCCCCTAACCCCCTTTATCGTCTCTGTTCGGCTAACCTATCCTGTCACCGAGCCTACTCCCAACCCCTACGATCCCTTCCCGGAGGAGAACAAGGGAGAGCTAATGTCCTGTGTCGAGGCCCAACGAAGCCTCAGAATGGCCTCCCCAGAGTTCGGCGATCTAACCCAAAGTGGGTCCAGCGGCCCACAACGACAGCGAGGGGATGGATGGTGCGGAGGGGTACATCTCCTAATCTCCCCTATCCATTTAACTGTTAAACTACCCCGGGGCTTTCAACAAGCGCCTCTCGCTTAAACTATTGGTTCTAACAACCCAGATTCCCGTCGCCTGTGTTGGTGTCCTCACAATTTCGGGCCTCGCCCCCCAATTTTCTCTCCGTGCCCTCACACGGTCTCCTGGCTGGGACACGTGGCTCCCTTTGGCAGGCACGACCCTCTGCCGAATCTCCCGCTATGGCACCCCCGGGCACTACACTGCCTCCGAGCCTACCAGCTCCCTAACACCGGGGAGTGCCCCCCATGGCACCTCCCCTGAAACGCAGACGTGGCAGGCTGGCTTCCCAGGCCCCTTTCCGAGGGTCACCCTTGCCCACAACACTGCCCACGCGGCTAATGGCGCCCCGGGCCCCCGCACCAAGCAGGCGCACCCGTGCCCACTACGCTATCCCGGCCCCCCATGGGCCCTTGGCCTACCGCGGCCGACTAGCCTGGTGCCCGGGGTACCCACTCAGCGATACTCACCTTTCGCAGCCACGCTCCCAAGCCCGTCAACAGGGCTCCTGCACCCCTCCAAATGGGTCTCGAGCCTACTTTCCCACCAACAACAAAACGACCTCCATTTTTCAATTTGACTAACCCCCTAACTCACTTTACTCTGACCCCGGGGTCCCTTGGGCGGGAGTCACTCCTCCCCCCAATCACTCATCGCACCATGCATTCCCCATTCACTCCACACACACAGACCCGCTGGCCTCACTCACTCACCAAGCTCATGCCTCACAACTCACCAACTCTTCAACACACTCACCGCTGAACTCTGCCATTCTTCTAACTGCATCCCCTAACTAACTCGTGCTCCCACGTCGTCCCTTATACTACAGCACGTTCCTTTTAACACTACGTAGCTAAGCTACGTCCCCTCTACACATCCACAAGTCTGTCACTGTCTCCAAATAATCCCATTAATCAATTTCCCAACCTAAATCTGGCTACAATCCCTCTAACTAATCCATTCCACGGACTCCATGAGGACTTACCCCCGCCCCATGGAGTCGGTCTAACTAAGCTAACCCTTCCCCCTAACTAGTTTCCATCCTGTGCCCAGGTAAGGGGGTCTTCCACCCCTTGCCCAGGAGTCCTGTGCACCCGAAAGTGAGGCTTGTTTTTTCCTTTTTTTTTCTTTACATGCGCAGCGCCAGCGCGGCAACTCACGCACTTTGCACCTGCCCGTGACGTCATGCAGCTGCACGTGTACCTCGTCCCTCCTTGGACGGTACCATCTGGCCGGGATACCCCTCCTGCCGGATTCCAACCACACATGCAGCCATGACGTTACCGTGCGCATAAAAAAAAAACACAAGCCCCACGTCTCGAGGGGTTCCCCACGCGAACACATGTGCTTTGCCCGTTGGAGCTTAACACACACGATCGCGTGGAGAACCCGTCCGGTCCAAATCCATTTACCTGCCTAAACTTTGTCCGTCCGCGGGATCGGCAAATCCTCCGCGTGCGTTTCCGGACCGGGACTTCACTCTCGCAAGCGAGCACGTGGTGGCCTCGTGCGTTGCACAGCACGGACCGCGTGCTCACTGCTGGGTGAACCCGGCACGGTCCCCGAAACAACTACAGCCGCTACTCGGCTTTCTCTCCTCTGTCGCCGTCTCCGTCTCCATTCCACACACACACACCTGCGTGTTACGACGCACACAGTCCACTCCATCACATTCACACCGGGAGACGCGGCTGCGTGCTCCCGCATGCCAACCGACATCTCCCTCACATACCGCTCTCTCACACACACGGTCTCCCTTGCACAAACCATACCACTCACACGTGCCTCACTACTCACACAAACCATACTACTCACACACGCGGGGGCACTCACCCGCGGTACCTCACTCATACACACGGCGACACCCACACACGCGGGGGCACTAACCCGCGGTGCCTCACTCACACTCCGTTCCTCATCCACACACGGCGTGCTGGGAAGCACGTACTCCGGCACCATCGCCACCACACCACTCACACACGGGGTCGCTTCCACACACGGGGACGCACTCACGCCTTGCACCACACACACAGGGACAACCACACTGGGGATTCGTGTCCCCACAAGGGTCTCCGGGGCCTCTATACCCCCCAAGCTCTCCAAGCACCCGTTCGCAGCACTCCTCCCCTCAACCTCGCAAAGCACGACCGAACTCACCTGGTTGTGACTCGCCTCAAGGGGGCATACTCCCTCCCCTCGTTCCTGGAGGAGGCCACCCAGGTGCTCGCACTGGGTCTCTGCACGCTCCGCGAGCTCACCCCCATTGTCCTCCACTACCTCCGTGTGTGTGTGTGCGTCACTTACCCCGTCCTCACCGTGCAGTCTCTCCTCTATCGTTCCCTTCCCGGCTACCGTCACTGCCAACTCTTCACCCTTTACCTCCCTTGTCTCCACTATTATTTCCGTTGTCGTCACCTCGTGTCTCGTCTCACACGTTTTGGTCTCCCCATTTAATTTTTCCCTTTTGGTCACCGTCGATTCCTCTGTCACGACCCTCGCCCAACACGCCCCCCGAATTATTTTTTTACCCGCCTCCACCGCGGGCCTGTCAGCCGTTGCACCCCCTTCCAGCTCCTTTGCTCCCACACGTGGAGTCGCCATTCCCAGCTCCCTGGTCACGGCCTTCATGCCCGCCTGCAGGCATCGGCCCATGTTCTGCGTCTCACCCCGTAGTTCTTTCATTTCTTTTTTCATTTGCTGTGTATTCGCATCCATCGTCGTTTTCACTTCATTTCTATTTGTATCCATCTTTTCATCCATTTTTTGTGTATTCGCATCCATCTTTTCGTTCATTCCTTTCATTTCGTTTTTCATATTCGCATCCATCTTTTCGTTCATTGCCGCCAGCATGGCGCATAGCTGGGCCATGTCGGATGCACTCAGCTGAGCCGTTTCGGCAAGGTTTGGGGAAGGGTTTTGGTGGAGAGGAGGGGGGGGAGGTGTCATACACCGCGGCCGCTGCCGCACCCATTTCGGGCTCTGGGTTCAGTTGGGCGAGTCCGTGTTCCTGCACAATCAACATTTCCTGCTCGGGGATTCCATCCTGAACCATGGATTCTACACATTCTACATCCATTTCTAATACCCCCGGCTCCCGCTCGCCTTGAGACGCCATCTTGCTTCTCGTGAAGGGTCAATTTGAATCGCTCGTAATTTGGAGGGAATCGGGGGTCGCTTCTCTCACCCCTGGACCGATTCCCGTGAATTTCGCTGGAGACAGGAGAGCCTGTTGTCCCGCTCTCCAATACCAGTGCCACGAGGAGGGCGATGAATTTGTATCCCACTCCTGACACCAGTGTTGCGGATTCGCACCCGCCGGCGTGCTGACGGCCACGTAACTCGAATCGCGGCACGTCGCCCACCGGACGGACAATCCAGTCGTGACCCTCTCGGACTAACGCCGGGAACCAGTCACGGGTGGACCTTTCGGTCTCACCGCGATCGAGCCAATCAGCCCCCGCGTGGGATAGGGTTGCTCGCCAAATTTGACCTACCTAAGTACCCACGCGGAGGGTAGACCGGGCGATCGCACCTCGCCGCAGGTCGACTTCGGACACGGGCCACTTAAGCGACCCGTTCCGTACTATCGGGATAACCGAGCGGTGTTATCGTCGACCTCGACGGTTCGATTAATTATCGGGCGTATTCAGCCCACTACCAACCCTTTACGTGAAGCAAGATGAGGATTCAATGAAGGAAATGACGAAGCGAAGCGGGAAACAGTTCAACACAAAGCACATTTATTCGCGACGAACGGAAAGCACACATTCAATTCCACCAAAAGCACACAGAAAAGAAAAACACAATGTAATTTACACAAAAAGCAAATATAAAAGAGAAACAATGCAGAGCTAATACCGACTACCGAGCACACGGCAACACTTATACAATTTTACTTCACAGACGGCGCCGACAACACATACCCAAAACCAAGGAAAAGAATACCCTCAAGGATGAGGCGGGCCTGAGGCCGAGACCGGGTCGCGCCTACCCGTCTGGTGATGAGACGCGGAGCGGCGATGGTGCCTCAACTCCGCGGGCCTCGTGGACAGTATCTGGTAGGGGGTGGGAAAGGGGCCCCCTTGGTCGCACTATCTCAGCGCGGGGGGAAACAGGAGGGGGTTGCTGATGCTCGGGGTATAGAGGATTCTTATTGTCACGCGACGAGCGTCTCCACCTCGGCCAGGTCGCGCTGTCGGCCTCCCTCGGGTGCAGCTCCCTGCACGACGCGAGCACCCCCTCGTCTGCCCTCGCTGCCTTTCCACAGCTCCGTCCCCTCCGTTCCGACTCCAACGCACACGACGACCAGCTCCTTCTTGCCAACTCCACCGCCCGCGAAGTCTTTACTCTCTGTTTCCGACTCTCCTACTCTCCTACTCTCCGCCTCTGGACTCACGAACACGGTCCTTTTTATAAGCCCCGTGGCTTCGCCTTTGACCCCCTCCCTTCGACCTTTCACCTCGCTCCCCATTGGCCCGAGAAAAAGTGGGCGTGAATGCTTTTTGATCCGTTTTTGAAGCACAAAATCCGTGATTTTGTACACGCTGTTCGGCGCGCGCCCTGCACGAGTCCAACACCGGTACCCACAGGCGGCGCAAGAACGGTGGCGATGCGACGGTTGCGAGGTGTGACGTGAAGGTCGTGGCGGTTGTGGTGAAGCGGCGTTGTGGTTGGTGGTTGATGTTGTGGTTGTAGTGGTAATCATGGCGGTTGGTCCAAAATAAAGATAGCAAAAGAAAAACGGCTATCCTGAAGAGTCGCAGCACGCATAAATGACATGTATTCCCACTAGACAACGGGTTTGGGCCTAACTACACATGTACTTACCGAGATACCTCACCTAAGGGACCTGAATGGTGGTTTGCGAATTTGGTAACCACAACAATATATAATATATATATACATATATATATATATATTTAAAAATAAACTTATGTATATACACATTTGGCTCTTTTTGGCTTTCACATTTGGCTCCGGTGCCGGTGGGGGATGGCTCGCCTACTCTTCGTGAAGGACTCTGTGGGATCTTTAACGTTCACCAACTCATGTCGGCAGACAGGTCACCGGTTTAGCGTCCATCCGAAGGAAGACACACACATCGATGAATCACGCTGCCTGTGAAACACCGGGATGACATTTTATAGTTGGGTCGGAATTCAAACTCAGGATAGACAGCCTCGAGGCAAGTGTGTGTACCTCTAGTCCAGACCATCCTGTCAGATATACACACACACACACACACACACGAACACCCCAATGCTCTGCACCCCCTCAGCTACCGGACCGGTTTCATCACTTATTGGCGAATCATCTGCGATAGCATCGACAGCATTGCATACCAATAAGTCTCGCAAGCATGTACCACGTGCAAACATCAAAAGCAGTCAATATAATATAATAAAATACGTTGGCACTTTCCTTGTGCAAGTCTTCTTCGGATGCTTTCACAGCTACTTGGGCTGCAGGAGTGTGGACTGAGTCAATCATACATATAATTTTCATCACCTGGGTGTAGTCGATTAGGTGAGAGCTCATTGGCTTTTCCCTCCATTCACAAGTGAGAGATGTGGGTAGGTCTTTATATACAGTATATATTGTTGTAGATTTCCCGTCCGTCGGCGTGCGAACGACCGCGTCTAACAAATAGCAGTCGCTTCGCCCACCGAACGGACAATCCAGTCGCGGCTTTCCGCATCAACGCCGGAAACCAGCCACGGGTGTGTTTTTAACCACACCACAACCTTGTCCGCACTCTATCCACGCGCTACAGGGTCCGATCGCCAAATCTTCGATTTACCGAATTATTCGCGCGGGTAGGTTACCGAGAGATTGTACGTCAACGGGACCGCTTGGAAACAAGCAGCTTTTTGGGATAACCGAGCGGGGTATTATCGCGCAGTCCCGTTGGACCCGATCACTTTACCGGCTATTTAAAAACCAACTATATTGCGAGTGCAAGATGGGGCTGTTCAATGAGGGAATGGACACAACGAACAGGTTTACATTCACACAGGGACATGTATTATAATAAAGCACGTATGCAATTAAACAAGGCAAAACACGTATGCAATAAAACAAGCAACAAAAGCACGACAAAAGAACTACAACCGTCAATACGAAATGCAATGCAAACATTTACAGCACAGAAAGCACTTAACAATTTCCTACTTATTAGACGGGCCCACGGACACACGTACGCACACATACACACCAAAGAAATGGTGGCAGAGGCCTTTAATAACGGGCTCCAGCTCGGAGAACAGGTGAGCTGAAACCCAGCACCTATCTCGAACCTCTCCACCTCGTGTGGTCTTCAAGTTGTTCGGACCCGGGCTCCAGCGAGAGCGAGCTGGATCCAATCGCCGTGAGCTGCGATCCTTCCCGAGCTCCCGCGAATCCTCCCGCGCTTCTCAACACGTGCTGGTGAGACGAGGCGCCGATCCTTCCCGTCGATGCGCCACTTCCCCCAAGGAACCACCTCCAAGAAAAGGTCGACGAGTCGCACCAAGCCGGGAACCAAAATAGAGAACAAAGAGCTCCACAAAACAACAAGAAGAAGAAGCCACCACTCGCAGCTCGAGCCGAGCGACCAGCTCAATTCTCTTCCAAGCAAAGCAGCTCGAAGCAAAAAGCTCTCCCGAGCCAAGCAGAAGTCGAAGCTCACTGAACCACCAAAGCAAAAAGCCTCCTCCCGAGCCAGGCCGCAGCCGAAGCTCACTGAGCCAGCCGAAGCAAAAAGCTTCCGAAGGCCTCAACCATAACCCAAGCCAAGCAGGACCCGACGGTCTGCTGAACGACTCCCCTCAACTCAACCCTTCTCCAACTCTGCCCACGAACAAAAGAAAAGATCTCCTCTTATCCTTCTCCCGCCCTTCCCCCGCTCCCCGGCGTGACTCATGACTCATGCCATCGTGCTCCATCCCCCGCTCAGCCATGGGTGGGAGGGAGTTGTTGACATCATGAGTCACGGGATGGCAGGGTTCTTCTTGCTCTTCGCAGAAGAGGGGGAGGGATGTCTCCATTGTTCGTTCCCTAACTTAAATCGATCCGCAGTGCATCTAATCGATTTCTTAACATTTAAACAATGGAAGGTGAGCTATCCAGGGAACAAGCACTTATCGACATAGCTGACTAAAGGAACCTGAATGTTGTGTGCAATCGAATTCCCAAATTAGTAACAATATATATATACTAGACGACCCGTGAACCCGTTGGGTTCCCGTTGTGACAGCAGTTGATAAAAAAAAACATTTCAAAAAAATAAAAAGAAGATAGCGCCAACAAACTATACCGCTGAGGTTGTTTGCATTGATCAAATACACCCGAAGAGTACTTGACTGAATCGGGAAGTGATTTTTTAATATTTTTTTTCATTGCCCGATTTGAACAAAACTTGATATTGCATGTCAATGTGAAGAAAAAAACACTGGAGAAAAGAAAGTCAAATAAATTATTGTACGGATTCTTCGAAACACAATTTTATTTATTTAATGAACACGGAAGTATGACATCAAAATGGTGATGTTTATTTTATGCATAAAAATAAATTGTTCTTTGTCTATATGAAATGTTTGAGATTTTAAAATAAATCATTTCAAGAAAAAAAAACAGATAGCTCCAGCGAACTATACCGCTGAGGTTGTTTGCTTCTCCCAAGGAGTACTTGACTGAATCGGGAATTGATTTTTTTAAGAATTTTTTTCGTTGCCCAATTTTAACGAAACTTGATACTGCACACCACAAGAGAATGGTGAGTAAGGTGGCCCTAAATTTTTGTGCAATCGTGTAGCGTTTTGGCTGTCTTTCGGGAACATACATACATATATACAAGATGAGAGTTTTAGTAAATATATATATATATATATATATATATATATATATATATATATATATATATATACACATACACATATATATATACATATATATCTGACATCATGTATACATACATACATACAGTGGTGATAAAAAGTTTGTGAACCCTTTCGAATTTTATTTATTTCTGCAAATATTTGACCTAAAATGTGATGAGATCATCATCTAAGTCCCAATAATAGATAAAGAGAACCTGATTAAACAAATATCACACAAAAAAATCTACTTTTTCATTTATTCATTGAGCAAAATGATCCAACATTCAATTTCTTTATCGGAAAAACTGTGATATATATTGTTGTGGTTTAGAGAAACCGGTATTGTAAATGTGCACTCACGACACGTAGGTCCTTCAGCGTAGTTATTTCTGTGATAAATGTTTCAGAATTGTCCTTTACCTTTAGATGGGTCAGTGTGTCCAAACTGTGTTGGAATGGGTACATTAGGATTTACCCCATGTTTTTATTTTGCACATGGAAGGTTGTCAACAAGGCATTGGCAGCCATTTGATGTGGGCATGTGCAGTGGCAAGTGATCCCTTCCTTACATTTTATATCTATCTCTATCTCTATCTCTATCTCTATCTCTCTCTCTACCCTGAAGTGCACGCACTTTGATTTAATACAGACTGCAGTTTGTCAAAATCTCTTCCCACACGCACATAAGGCAATCATGCATGAAGGACAGTAACAAAACTTTAAAATCCCCCATTCTAAAGGAGATCCATCATCCCACAACCCTCAACCCTAAATTCCATTGTAAGCCTCCGTGATGACTATCATGTGCCCGGGTGATGTTTTGGCAGTATTGACCTGAGAGGAATCGGCTCCGTCCGTTTCCCCATAATCGTCCCCAGATGAATGCTCAATCGCCTTAAGCAGTGGCAAGCGAGGTCTGTTTCTCACTATAGCCAGAGGTTCGACTCTTACGGAAGCCAGAAGCCCTGACAGAGAGGACTCGCTGCAGAAACTCGAATGGGCGGGGCGAGGGAGGATGAACGCCAATCTGCGCGCAGGCGCCGCCCAATGACGTGCACATTCTCAAAGCTTCCAGGCCGGCCTTATAACAGAGTGAACCCCGGAGTGCTTGCTTGAAGCTCTTTTCAACGCTTGTTTACACCTTCTGTCTCTTTCAACGGTCGTTTGTTTGCTCTTTTTCAATGGTCATTTACACTCTCTTTCAACGATCGTTTGCGGACACTCTGTTCCCTGAGGCACAACATCAACAGGTGCCTGGCACTGTTCCCTGAAGTCGCGCTGCTGGTTCTTAGCACTTTCGCTCCTTTGGTTTGTATTTCACGAACCGTCATCACGAGCGAGGAGCTGAGGCTGTGAGGGGGCGGGAGAAGCCAAGCCAATTAACACGACCGAAACCAAGCTACACGACAGACACATCTGGTAGGATCTCGCACTTAGGCTATCCCCTCACACATCTTTTCTGCTGCACCTTTCTCAGTTTCCCTTTTCAATTACACTTGCAACACAAACCCATATGCACGTCACTCTTCTCCACGTATGCATGCATGCATATATATATCTTTGTTGTAGATTTTCGCCCGTCCAGCGTGCGGGCAACCACCTTTAGCTCAATTGCGGCCGCGCGCGCCCACCGAACGAGCAATCTAGTTGCAGCTTCCGGATCAACGCTGAAACCCAGCTAGGGGTGTTTTTAACACACCATAAACCAGCCAACTCTTCTGTTCATGCGCTACAGGGTAGATCGCCGAATTGTCGATGTACCTAATTATTCGCGCGGACAGAAATGCCAGGGGTTTATACCTCGACGGAGCCTGCACGAAAACGAGCCGCTTAAGCAGCTCGTTCCGTTTGCGATTGCCGAGCGGTTTAATATCGCCAAGCCCCGTCGGGCCAGATGTACGTTTTATCGGCTTATAATCAGCCAGCTAATATCCCGAATGCAATTATGGTAGTCAATGGCAGAAAGTGACATGACGTGCAGGTTAACATTCAAAAATGGGGAACATTTATTTGAACACAAGCAATGCAATGAATGGGGGGGAAATGGGGAAAAAGACACGAGCAAAAACCTACAGCCGATGTCTATTATGTAATGTACATGCACTTAATCAGTTTGTTACTTATGGACAAGGCACCACAGACTTTCATGCAAAACCCAAGAAAGAAAGGAAGAACCGGGCTCGTGAGCCTTTATAATTTGCTCGGAGCCAGGATGACCGAAGGGGCTCCGAGAGACCGAGCGGTCTACCTGGTTCGGTGACCCTCGGTGTCTCTGCCCGCACTCCAACCTCCAAACTCTCTAGCTCCCCACCCGAACTGCAACTCCACCACACCAGCGCAGCGCGAACTCGAACGCTCTCTCCAAGCGTTCTTCTCCAAGCACTCTTCCCGACTCCACCACACCAGCGCAGCGCGAACTCGAACGCTCTTCTCCAAGCACTCTTCCCGACTCCACCACACCAGCGCAGCGCGAACTTGAACGTTCTCTCCAAGCGCTCTTCCCGACTCCACCACACCAGCTCCTCTCTCCAGCTCCTCTCTCCAACTCCCACTTATACTCCAACTCATTCGTTCTGATTAACAGCGAGCGAACGCGGCCCTTTATAGCCCCCGGGGCTTCGCTCCTTCACCTTCGACCCTTCACCCCCGGCTGGATCCGCCCCCTTCGCCGTTTTGATCCGATCTTGCCGTCAAACACGGCCGTGTTTGAAATCACCGGCTTCACACGGATGTGGTGAAGATGGTGAGGAGATGATGGCGGTTGTGGAGAAGATGGTGAGGAGATGATGGCAGTTGTGAAGAAGATGGTGAGGAAATGATGGCGGTTGTGGAGAAGATGGTGAGGAAATGATGGCGGTTGTGGAGAAGATGGTGAGGAGATGTTTGTTTGTTGTGGAGAAGATGGTGAGGAGATGTTTGTTTAAAATAAAAGACAGAAAAGAATAACACTACCTCAAAGGTTCACAGCCCAGCACACGAACAAATTCCCGTTATACATCGGTGGGGAAATCTAACCTGGAACACACACTTAGACATAACTGATCTTCGGGGAACCTGAATGGTGATCTGTGAATTTCCACAACCATAACACCATATATACATGTGTATATATATATATATATATATATATATATCGTTGTGGTTCTGCAAAACCGCCACTCAAGGCAAATGCAACCAACACATAGCGGTCTCTAGGCAGTTATTACCCTCGCCAAAGGAGTAGGCATTGCATTTGGGTCCATCTGTTTGTACGCACAGAACTTTAATGTTTTCCCTGCAACCGCTTGTCGGATTGAAAAGAATTTTTCACCATCAGAGCGACTACTCATGTAGAATGTTTCATTGATAATAATTATGATGTCATATGTCACGTGATGTGGCAACCGTGTTGGAAGAACGGAAAAACTTTGTACTTCTGTATCTCTGAAACCGCACCAAGGAAAAAAATTAATACTTGGTACATGGCAAGTACTTATCATGGCGAATGTGATTTCTTTTTTTTAATGACGTCATGGGTGCCTTTGTAATGACATCATCATTGCATCAAAATGTAGAACGCCACATCTGATCAGTATGAAAATTTTTGAGGGTCATCTCGGGACAAAATGGTCCACATAAATCAATTTGATGATGTCATCGGTCACGAGATTCGGCAGCCATATCGTTTCAAAAAAAAAGACTCAAAAATCTTCTTCTCTGAAGTGGCTGAACAGATCGAGGCAAAACTTTACATGTATGACCGCCTGTGCATGAGAAACAAAAGGTTCACACATATGACATCACAGGTCACATGATTTAGCAGCCATATTGGATTTACCCTAAAACCCATTATTTAAATCTTCTTCTCCAGAACGGCTGGACAGATCGAGGGGAAACTTCACATAAATGTTCCCTAAGCCATGGGTGTGCAAGTTTGTGAAGGAATAATTGATAGGTCACATAATTTGGCAGCCATATTGGATTGAGCAAAAATATTAAATAATGTTCTTTCTGGAACTGCATAATCACTCGGTGTGAAACTTTCGTGTTTTTCTCCGCAACCGCTTATCGGATTGAGACAAAATTTTTACCATTGGTGCGACTACTCATATCGAATGTTTCAATGATAATTGTGATGTCATAGGTCATGTGGTGTGCCAGCCATATTGGAAAAATGGAAAAAACTTTGGACCTCCATCTCTGAAACCGCACCAAGGAAAACATTGAAACTTGGCACAGAACAAGTACTCCTCATGGGGAAAGAGCATTATTTTGTTACGACATCATAGGTGTCTTCGTTATGACGTCATCATTGCATATGTAGAATGCCAAATCCGATCAGTATGAAAATTTTTGAGGGTCATCTCGGGATAAAAATGGTCCACAAAATATATTTTTGATGATGTCATCAGTAACATGATTTGGCAGCCATATTGTCTTAAAACAAAAAAAACCTTCAAAAATCTTCTTCTGTGAAATGGCTGAGCCAGTCATAACTGCCAGCATTTATAAAGTGGCAGTTCTAATTATGTCTCATTAATTACGTAGCACACCAGTGCACAAACACTACACAAAATAAGTCCTGGCTAGGGTCTGCAATCTGTTTGCTCTTTTTCTTGTTAATTATATAACACACCGATACACAAAATACATGACACAAAACTACACAAACACCCCACAAACAATTCTTGGCAAGGATCTGCAATCTCTGATTGCTCTTTTTCTTGTTTCATGAGTATCCGTTTCAGATAGCCCTTCCCTTATGTCTGGTGGGTTAATGGGACAAAATGTGTTGCAAGGGTCTTTCAGTTAGGTCTTTCATTCCATTCAATTCATTGATTTTAATTTACTTTGCACACACAAGACCTCTCCTTCAAGCAAGCATGCATACCACAGACAGAATTATGACGTTAAAGAAAGCCCCATGAACATATTGCGCAGCGGCCTCGTTCAAACTTGTCCCCATTCGCCAATGGACATTTTCATTTTAGACTCCGCAGTACTCAAACGAAAATGCTACAACCTTTGTATGACCACAACGCCTTCCTAAAAATCCTCACAATAACCTACGCTCGACCTCTTCACCACAAACGCCTCCTCACTACAAACGCTTCAATCACCTCACCACAACCATTATAACCGCTTCACCACAAATTCCACAGCACTTCCCCGACCTCACTACAACCGCTACGAAATGCTGCAACCACAGTCAGTACCACAGACGCTAACCACAGTCCTTTAAGGATGTCAGGGAGCATCAAACATGACCCAACATGATGGATATTTGGGGTCAGAACAGATTGGCTTGGCACGTAGCGAAGACTACAACAATGCGCTGGGGTCCGGTCAATGTCATCTGAGTGGCGTTGACACTCCGCGAAATAGCGACCCCCATTCAAAGCCCAGCGCATGTTCGTGGCCGGAGATCGCTCCCAAAAACCCACACCCCACCTAAGATGTTTCACCTATGGTTCCCTACCTATGCAAGCATACTCAGCCAGGATATATATATATATATATATATATATATATATATATATATATATATATATATATATATATATATACATACATATTGTGACGTCCACGGGACTTGAACAGTCCGGCCAACGTAGAATGAGCCGAAACGATGGAGGCGGTTTATTTATTTATAACCCAAACATGGCGGTTCTAATCGCTCTACCGCAAACGGGACGAGGAAGGTGGCACGAGTCACTTTTCACTGAGTTGATGATGTTTATTTGTTTTTATTATTAACCAGAAATAACAAGACTCGGCAAGAAGAGGAATCCGGGGCGATTCGACGGGATGGTGTGGGATCGGGCGTGGGGAAAAACACAGACAATTCCAATGAATATACAATTCTCAAACCCTCTAAGGCGCCAAGTACACACACACACACACACACACACACACACACACACACACACACACACACACACACACACACACACACACACACACACACACACACACACACACACACACACACACACACACACCGTAGCTACTTCTGGTTGTCAGGCTGGACCGTGGTGTGGACGCAACTGTCCCTGGATCAGCGTCGGAAGAGCTGGCCTTGCTCTCGTCAGGGGGGGCAGGAGAAACCGTGGTGCTGTCGACCTCCTGGTCCTGGCCCAAGTCCGCTCACAGCCGCCAGGGAACCAGTTCTGGCGCCAAATTGCGAGCAGGAGAGGGAGGCAGGTCCGCCCGCCGTTCGACCCCGTACTCCGAGTCAGCAGAACCCCAGAGCCAACCAAGGTGAGGCACGAGGCTCAGCAAGGCTCCAAGACACGATGAAGAACACGATCGAATCAGCACAACAACAAGTACGCTTCCCGCGCAACAGCCTCCACACCAAAAAAAACACGATCTTTTTGTCCCGATCTTCTTCCTCTTCCTCTTCCTTTTCGACCCCGAACAGAACCTTTTTATCCTCCTGTCCTCGTCACTTCCAATCGAGCCGTTTATTGGCCCACCGCCGTCACCTTCTGCCAATCGTGATCACGGGGCGGAGCCATCCGCTGCACTGTCCTGTGACGTCACGGCCAGCCTCCAGGGACTACTAAAAGGGGTTTACGCAGACACCCTTACCCTATCTAATTACGTGACAATTATCATTTCCCCCTTGAAGAAATGAACATTTACTAGACAACTTATCACCACTGAATTGCTACTTATTACATCGAGATCCTGGTAAACTCGAACAGCATGGCATACCTAATTAAACATCCTAATTACCCTTTGAATGCATACCCCCCCCCCTCAAACGTAACAATATACACACACACACACACACACACACACACACACACACACACACACACACACACACACACACACACACACACACACACACACACACACACACACACACTTGTACAATATCGGCTATATATATATATATATATATATATATATATATATATATATATATATATATATATATATATATATATATATATATATATATATATATATACATACACACATATACACACATACACACACATATACACACATACACACACATAGACACACACACACACACACATACACACACACACACACACACACACACACACACACACACACACACACACACATACACACACACACACACACACACACAGCCTGGTGTTGGCGCAGTGGTTAGGGCAGCGGCTTGGGATCCAAGAGGTCCTGAGTTCAAGCCCCATTGGGCCACTGAATTAATACACCAGGGGGTTGACTCAGTCTGTTATCCTTCTGAGGTCGGCGAAATGAGTACCAGTATACTGGGCCGGTGTATACCCCGGTTAAAATAGGTGTACCATATCCCTATGTCATAAGAGGGGACCAGGGTTGCGTCAGGAAGGGCATCCGGTGTAAAAACATGTGCCAAATCACTATGCGGATCATACGGATGATCCGCTGTGGCGACCCCTAACGGGAGCAGCCGAAAGAAGAAGAAGATATATATATATACACACACACACACACACACACACACACACACACATACACACACACACACACACACACACACACACACACACACACACACACACACACACACACACTAGCAGGAGTGCTTACACATTGTGTAAGCATATGAACTGTGCTTCGACATTGTCTTGGGTCGCTCACCTGCATTCGATTTTTCATTATATATTTTCATTTAATTCATCCCATTTATATATATATATATATATATATATATATATATATATATATATATATATATATATATATATATATATATATATATATATATATATATATATATATTCATTTATGGATGTACTCTGACGATTCCATGATTTTTCCCGGTGTACCGGCTTTGATGTCCTTCTCGTCCAGCGGATTAGCTCAACATATCAAACCAATTGTTCATTTTTTTTTTTATAAAAGCACCAAAATTGGCACAAGCATAGAATATTATATACTAAACAATTTCAGACATGGAGGCACTTGAAATTTTACCTCTGTCGGGCAGGGCAGCCATTTTCCAAAATAGTGACCATATGGCATTTGCAATATAAATATGCCGCTCTCAATGTCACTTTATGATTCTAAAAGTCGTTTTAAAGGTGTAAGTTGGTAATACTATTGCACCAGAATATCAAACAGAGGGTTACATACAATATATATGGCCGCCATTTTACGAAAATGGTGGCGATTTGTTGAAAATTTCAGTGCTAACTCAATCACATTACAAATGAATTTAATAGCGACCACAATCAACCTAATAATGTGTTACATGTCTTTGCAGAGTATGGTGTTGGCGGTGGATGGTGGATATTGTAATACATAGGTGGCGGTTGCAGTAATAGGTGACCCGATAACACATAATAGCGACTAAGACACTTAATTAATCATGTCAAAACGGTTCAAACTTGTGGGCACATGTGCATCGCCTGCATATTAACAGCCAGCTCATACAAACTGGGAACTTTGTGTTTTATGCCAGGAGCAAACAATGGAGTCGCTTCGATGCCCGGCACTGTCGAAACGGTCAGACATTGGAAGAGGGTACAAAAGTCACTTGCTGATAACCTTGTCAAATTCAATGAATGAAGACAGTTACCAAGAACATTGCAGTCGGACAGAATAGATGGTGGTCCTGGTATTGAAGCTGCTATGGTTGCCAATGAGGCTAAGTGGCATCACGTGAAGAGCAGAGAAAAGAACGATGCCAAGTGTAGCAGCTACGTCGAGTGGAAGTGGTGATATTCCATGCAAATGGACTGGATCACGGCCAACTAGCACAGAAACAATTGCAAGCGAGCCTTCATGCTTCTTCTGTGGACATTTGGCTGGTAATGATGGCCTTCACGAGACTTCAACATTTCAGATTGACCGCAATGTACGGGCAAATGCAGCAGTTGTTGAAGATACTGAGCTATTGGCCAGGCTCAGTATGGGTGACATGGTGGCATTGGAAGCCAAATACCATACAAAGTGTTTGCTGGCCCTATACAATCGCGCAAGAAAGGTCAAGACAGATGCACAGCAAGGGACAGATAGCGAACGTGTAATTTCTGGAATCGCCTTTGGTGAACTAGTGATGTACATTGAAGAAACTCGCCTGGAATCAGGAACTGCACCAGTCTTTAAGCTTGCTGATCTGGCACATCTCTACATGTCAATAATGGAACAGTTGGGAGTTGCACACAACAAAATAGTAAATACCACACGACTGAAGCAAAGACTCTTGGCCCAGTTCCCAGACCTGCGTGCTCAGAGTAAGGGGAGAGATGTTGTGCTGGTATTTGATGAAGATATCGGTGCTGCATTAGGCAAAGCCTGTGATGGGGACATTGATAGTGACGCTGTTCACCTTGCACGTGCTGCACACATTGTACATCAACACATGTTCGAAGACTCAGTGCCTTTCAATGGGGCATTTGATGAAAGGTGCCAGGAGAACTCTGTGCCAAAACTTTTGCTTGCCTTAATAAGCATGGTGCTGGAGGGCCCCCAGCATCAAGGACCAAAGTCTGGTGTCTTCGACACCAGCAACACTGGCTATTGCCCAGCTTCTGAAATATAACTGTGTCAAGCACAGGCAAACCCAGAAAAACACTACTCCATCAGTCAGACACGATACCTCCCAGGAAACACGTGTTCCAACATACCTTGGGCTAATGCTGCATGCAAAAACTCGTAAGAAAGAACTGGTAGACAGGCTATTCAATCTCGGCCTCAGCATCTCATATGACCGCGTGATGTGCCTCTCTGCTGAGATGGGGAACAATGTCTGCCAACGCTTTCGCATGGAGCAAGTGGTTTGTCCAACCACCATGCGTGGCAACATATTCACAACTGTTGCTGTGGACAATATTGACCACAATCCGAGTGCAACCACAGCCAAAGACTCATTCCATGGAACAGGAATCTCATTGCTGCAACATCTCACTTGCGCAGATGCTGGAGTAGACCGTGGTATTGTCATAATTGGAGGCAAGGTTGGCTCGAAGACAGTTGGTGATCTACCACATTTCTATGCTGATGTACCGCCTGTTACATCCAGCATCAAGGAATCTACTGTTCCAGCTACCCATGTCACCTCCATGCGAAGGAGTAATTTCAAGACCCATACCGAACAACAGCACAGGTGGTTGGAAAACACGAGACATGTCCTTGATGATGATGAAGAGGACTTTGGGAACATATCATGGGCTGCATACCATGCAAGCCATCAAATCCCTGGTGATCGAATCATCACACCCACTGCCTTACTCCCCCTTTTCCAGGAGTGTGCCCACACTGTGGCTATGATTAAACACTCAATGGATGTAGTGAAGAATGCTGTCAAACATCTGAACACAGGCCAAACTCCAGTGCTGACATTTGACCAGCCGCTATATGCTCTCGCCAAACAGATCCAGTGGAAGTGGCCTGAGAAATATGGAGAAGATCAATTTGGGGTGATGTTCGTTGGTCTACACATCGAGATGGCAGCTCTGAAGACTGTGGGTGACTGGCTACGTGGAAGTGGATGAGTACAAGCACTGGTACAAGCAGAGATTACTACAGCAGGAACAGCAGACTCCTTCCTCCTGGCAGCACATGTTACACGTACAAGGACACACCAAATCACAGCTGCTGCCTTATACATTCTGCAACATCGAGCCGATAACCACTACAGTGTTGGCAATACAGAAGATGGAGAGACCCCAGTGGACTTTGATGCCTGGTGTAATGACACACAACAGAATTGCCCCACAGTTTCAGTACTGGGAAACAACAATGGCACTGGAAATTTGCATTCTCATCAATGTGCATTCCATACGAGAAACCAATTTTACTAAGTATCTGGATGCACTGACAGAACTGACTCCATGGTTCTATGCACTACATCACATAAACTATGCGTGCTGGATACCAGTGCATCTGAGAGATATGGCTTGACTGTTAAAGCAACACCCAGACGTTTACAGAGAATTTAGTGCTGGTCACTTTACGGTGGAGAAGACCAAACGGGTATTCTCAGCCATCACTATTGATCAAGCACATGAACAGAATAATGCTTGCATCAAGGGTGACAGAGGGCGATTGGTCTCACAGAGAACCCAAGTGCTCTGTGGCGGTGGATGATTTCTGGCCCAGAGGTTGCCAGAGTTATTCAGGAATTCGAGAATGTGGAGCTTCACTGGGAAAAACGAGTAGACTTATGTCACCATGATCAAACATTGAGTCTTTGAAACAGAGAGTCGAGACAGAAATCCTTTGCAAAAGATATTCGTTCACTTGTGAGTGTAATTGAGGAACTGGGCAACCCTTTTGATGAGGAGAGCCAAGACTTACTTGTCCTTGATACCAAAGAAATTGCAGACCCTTCAGTATTGAAGACAGTCCGTACTGCCAAGAATCTAGGCCAAGAACAGTTTGATCAATTCACAAAGGAACGTCTCTGAGACAGGACCAAGTCAATCGATGATGTACTTCACCGTAATAAGCTACCACTTTTAGGCACCCCAACAGACAAAGCACCTAAGGGAAAGCAACACTTTGTCTCCCTGAAGAGTGACATGGAATTATTTTCTCAGTTATATACCGGCTGTCAGACTCGGGATGGAAATCTTGATGAATTCTTTTGACACGAGAACCAAGGATGCCCACCAGCACTCTCTGAGGCAGGGAGACTTCACCTAGGCACCAAGAGTGACTTGTTGATGTGTCTGGAAGGCCTTTCCAATGCGCAATCAGAAGCTCCTAGTGTCACCAATATAGTATTAGATGGAGCAGCCATCATTCAATTGCTGAAGCCAGGAACTGCAAAGACATTTCTTGAATATGCCAGTCAGGTGTTCATCCCATACATCTTAGGACAGCTTCAACATGCATCACGTCTAGATCTGGTCTCTGACAGCTATGTAATCGATTCTCTAAAAGCAACAGCCAGGGCAAAACGTAGAAAGGGGGTTCGCAGACATGTTGTTGAGTCTGCACCCATACCAAAAAAACTGGCAGGACTTCTTGCGTGTGGATATCAATAAGACAGAACTGTTCAGTTTCCTGTCAAAATAACTCATCCATTCATTCGATACTGAAAACAAGGAGCTGGTAGTCACAGATGGGGACCGGTACTCTGTGTGCCACCACAACAGGACATTGACTCACTTGCACCATGCACCCATGAAGAGGCAGACAGTCGAATGTTGGTGCATGTAGCACATGCTGCAAAGCACGGACATCATCAGATACTAGTACGTACTGTTGACACCGATGTTGTGGTGTTGGCTGTGATGGTAGCTCATACACTACCAGATAAAGATGAACTGTGGCTAGCTTTTGGAACAGGAAAGAGTTTTCGCGACCTACCAACCCACAAAATTGCAGCCTATCTGGGTCCAGAGAAATCACTTTCTTTCTTATTTTTTTTTCTTTCTTATTTTTTAATATTGTAAAGAAGATTTTTTTTTGTGACTAGAAAAAGGAAGAAAAGGGATTCAGACTGGAAATCCTCGTTAATGCTTTCCTCGGTGAAGACGGCACGTAACTCCTTGTCCGAATCAGGGTAGAGCAAGTCCCCACCGCTGCCACCGTCATTTGCAGCCTCCTCCTCCCAAATGATGTCGTTCTCTGTGCCGTCCATGTTGTTGGAAATGCAACATTTCAGAAATGTTCGCTTGATATCCGACGGTATCTCCTCCCACACCTTGCCGATCCAGAAGGTCGACCTTTCTCATCCTCTATTTATTTTTCCACACATGGTTCACAAGATGCTGTGCAAACTCTTAACCTGAACTGATTTTCAAAATTTAAATGGTGAAATTTAGTTTAACAACAGTTCTGACTGCTAAAAAAAAAAAAGTGTTCATTTGGAATTTAATTGAAATTCAGTATTGATCGCTTTAAAGACTGATTTTCTTTTCTCCAGCTGTGTATTAACCACGACCCTGACTTTTTTTTTTTTTTTTTTTTTTTTTTGTATACCTTGGTCGAGGCTCGTATGAGAGCTAACACACAACTCACAGCAAGGAGGCATGAGACAAGAGGGGCGGGAGTGGAAGGGACAAAACAGTGGGGAACAGACACATTAGGTGAACTGTGGAAGGGAGAGGGATGGGGATGGGACGGGGAACGTGGCGAAGAGAAGATGGACATTACAGGGACTTTCAGGAAGGAAAGCAGGAGAATTGAAGGAAGTGGGCTTGGGTGGATTATCGGGGGTAGAAAAGATCGAGGATTTGGATGGGGGAAGATAAGAGGTGGTGGTGAACAGCTGTTTTGAAAGCCTGGAGGGAAGAATGGGAAAGAATAGAGTGAGGAAGTTTATTCCAAAGGCGGGAAAAAAGAGGAATGAAAGAGTGAAGATGAGCAGTGATTCGTGATTTTGGTAGTTTTACCAGAAGGGGGTTGTTGGCGGACCTTGAGCGCCTTGTGGAAATGTGGTTGGGACAAATCGCAGAGAGAGCAGGGGGGGGCAAGGCTGGAGAGGAGTCGGTAGAAGACAGAAAGACCACCGACCAACCTGCGGTGATTGAGTGAGAGGCCCAAAGACTCAGCTTCATTGCGGGAGATGCCAATGATCTTAAAAGCCCTGGTTTCGACAGCGTGAAGCCGAGAAAGGTGGGAGGCAGGAGCACCAGCCCAGAGGGGAGAGCAGTACTCCATCAGGCTACGGACAAAAGCTTTGTAAGTAGTCAGGAGCTCAAGAGGGCCGAGGAAGGACTTTGCACGACGGAGGATTCCCAGTCGGCGACTGGCTTTTGAGGCGAGGTTGGAAATGTGACTTTCCCAGGAAAGGTCATGGCAGATAGTGAGACCCAGAAGCTTGAAAGAAAAGACTTCTTCCAGAGGATTGTTGAGAAAGTGGATGGGGGGTTTTCTAAACGGTCCTTTCGAAGAGACATAGTGAGAGTGTGAGATTTGTCTGGATTGAAAGACATGTTCCACGTGTTGGACCAGTTTGTGATTTTATCCAGATCTGCAGTGAGTGAAGAAGCTGCTGCTTGCCGGTCTGAGGGATGACAGATGGTACGGCAGAGGGTGGAGTCATCGGCAAAGAGAAATAGAGGATTTTCCAGAGAGTCCGAGAGATCATTGATGAAAACCAGAAAAAGAACAGGGCCCAGAACGCTACCTTGAGGAACTCCAGCCTGCACAGGAAGAGGGGATGAAAGAACTCCATTTAGGGCCACACGTTGACTGCGACAGGAGAGGAAGTCTGCGAGCCATGAGTGGAGATGGCCTTGAATACCATGGGAAGAGAGTTTGGTGAGTAGGGCAGGGTGCCAGACTGTGTCAAAAGCACGTGATATGTCCAGGGATACGGCTCGGATTTCCTGTCTGGCATTGAGGACCTCCATCCATTGATGGGAGAGCAGTAGCAGCATATCCAGGGTAGAGTGACCTGGTCTGAAACCAAATTGATGATTGGAAATCAAGCCATTGGAGAAGAGGAAGGATTTCATGTCTGAAGCGATGATGGATTCCATAACCTTGCTGATGATTGGGAGAAGGCTGATTGGTCTGTAGTTACAGGGATCTGTTTTTGCACCTTTTTTATGCAGGGCAGTGATGTTAGCAGATTTCCAAATTTACCTTTTTGTACCGATAAAAAGTGCAGATTATACACTGGAAAATACGGTATATACCAGTAAGGTGTGTTTCCACATTGTGTAAGCATACGAACCGTGCTTTCCCATTGTCTCGGGTCACTCACCTGCATTTTTTTCATTTATTTTTTTCATTTATTCATATTTTCATTTATGGATGTTGTCCAACGATTCTGTGATTTTTTTTTTCCGGTGTGCTGGCTTCGAACTCCAACAGCACACAAAATTTCAGCTTTCTACGTTATCTGGAAGGTAGTGATCTTTATTATCAGTCAGTGGTTATATAAATATATATATATATATATATATATATATATATATATATATATATATATATATATATATATATATATATATGTGTGTGTGTGTGAGGAACAGTTGCAACGTAACAAGTGCATAAGTAATCATAGGTTAGATGCATACATCATTGTTACATGCATACAAGTTTTGCTGCAAAGGTTGCTGCAAGAGTTATGGTTTCTCAAATATTGATAAACAACATGATATACAGACACTGTACCTGCTTTTGATCGAGTGGTTCAGAGCATTCCGGGCACTGTGGGTTCGTTTCACTGCTCGGAACACACGGAGGGGAGAGATAATGTGTTACAGTGGAGCAACAACAGGTAAATGAACCAGAAACAAGTGAAAGTTCACAGGATGTGATTTGCTGGGGGGGGGGGGAGCGGTGGTGGGGAGGGTAAACAAGGACAAGGAAGAACAGAATACAGCACAAACAGTTCAAGAGTTTGAGAGATATCGATTGGTCCATGAGGGGTGTGTTTGGTCGATTGATATCGGTGATATCATGAGCGGTGATATCGATTGGTCCATGAGCGATATCCATGAGCATGAGAGAAGAAGCTTCGCCGATCCCTCAATAGTCATCAAATGCAATTAATGTCAATCCCCATCTCTACTCGCAAACTTTTATACCCTTCCCCCACCCCCATCAACCCTCCCAAACTTAAACCTTCTACCCCCTCTCTTTCCACTTTTCCTGTCCATTCATTTCCTTGCTGGTTCTATCCAATTGTTACTCCATTGTCACTTTCTGAACCCATATCACCTCACCCTTGAGCCTGATGATTTCCAGAATAAAAATTTGTTCCATAATGATGTGCTGTATTTCGAATTTTTTTAGCAACACCCACATGCCCAAGTCAGTTTTCGCACAGCGAGGTAATTCCCCCATTGAAAGCATGGGCAATGAACGCAGTGTCGTCAGGGGTCGCAGCAATTCATCTGATCGCAGGTTCACCTCGGAAATACTATACTTCCAAAGGATATGGCACTGAGTAATCAGCCATTCCAGTTTGTGCAATGGACCTGAAAATAATTATTGGAAAGGTCAAACCGTATTCAGCAATTACCATGAGCACTTTGCCAGCGAGTCTTTCAACAACGGATACATCGTGTCCTCTTGGATTTGAGTCTCTTACAAAAAAGGCAACTCAAGTGGTCTTTGATGAAGGTATATTGGAGTAAATTGAAAGGTAGATGGATTTTGTCTGCAACGATTAGCCCAACGAAGTCGAATGATAGTCATGGGCCTCTCCGGGGACATCAGCCATTGTAGAAATGCTCTTTTGAGGTTAAGGACTCTGCCCCATACCCGAGTGTTACTATTGTGTCTGTGGTTTTAAGTATGAGGCACATTATGGGATCTAACTGTCATTGGGACTTGGATTACAAGATGAAGCCCGGTAATGTTATAGTTATGTTATATCTTTGATTCCAACCATGCAAGTCATGGAAAAACATTCCGCATCATATTACGTGCTGAGCCTGGCTACTGTGTGCCATACTTCATTTACAAAGACGTGTCTGCAAGGACCAACCTTCCCATCATCGGAAAATGCCTCGCTGTGAGAATTTGATGATTCCGCCTGATGAGCTGAAATTAAGAAATCTTTCCTCATCACCCGCCATAAAAGTACGAAAGGCGTGTGATCACTTGGTTATGCCAGTTGTGTTGGGAAAGGTCTCCTAAAATGCATTTCCTCATGAATTTTAACCCCAATTTATATCTCGGCTTTGTTCCATATCACTTTCACTTTAGCCCTTTGAACTCTACAATCTGAGAAAAGTGGTGCACACGTCTGTATTAAACAATTAAAATCCTACGACAGTTCGAGCTTCTCTTTTGCGAACTTGAAAGTGCTGTTCAGCTCTAAAAATTTTTTTACTGATCTCAAATAACTTCAGCATTCGGCAATAATCTATATCTCTAAAGGCAAAAATCTCTCTCCCTCTCTCTGTTTGTATGTGTTCCATGCACGGCCACATATTCTAAGTTACAAACTCCAAACTCAGTGTAGAAATACAACTTTGTGTGGGGGGTAACACAGGCTATGTAGCCACGACCTCAAGCAGGGGTGTGCGGGGTGGGGGGGCATAAATTTTCCTTGAAAATGTGTACCGTGTAGCACCTCCTGGTAGTGTTGGCAGAGGGTATTACAGTCTCAGGCAAGGCCTCAGTCAATATTCGCTATTACTGTTCAGAAGCCATTGCATTGTTAAATCCATTACCACTGTTACATACCAAGGCAGCATCTAGTTTTGCCTCCCCGGGGAAGCGGGGGGTTGCAGGAGAGCTTTGTAGACTGAGAAAAGTGGGCAGGAGAGCTGGTGAGGTTGGGGGGGGTGGTGGTGAATGATTTAAAACAGTGAGTTGAGGTGATGCCGGTTTGGGTTTATGTAAAACGGGAAAGGGCCTGCCCGTCCTGTCCTAACAAAGCCCATCTGCATCCGCTTTGTGGAAAAAATAAAATGAGGTGGTGTAAGGAGCGAGGAGGGTGACATTATTAATGGGATATTCATCACAGCTTTTTTAGATGTTGCATTGCAAATGATATACAACAACATACCAAGAGGAAGATCAAAATAAAAATGCAAAATTGAAGGCCCAGCACTAAAGTAGCATTTTAAAAATTGTCGTTTGTCGTGGCAACAAGGAAGACTTATTTATTGTAGACCAACAGCTCACAAGATGATGAGACGAGAAAATGAACCTCAGATTGATGGGGAGACTCATGGAAATTCAACCAGAGCTCCAGTTAGCCAATCAATTAATCAATCTTCCCGATTGGCTTTCTGAATCTTTCTTTCTGATCAATCTTTCAATCAATCTTTCTGAAGTGTGTTATTATTCACGTTTCTCTTTACACACAATGCCGACTAAATCTGCTAGTGGGGAATAAAAAGATAGTTCGAATTTAGCATTTGTGCACATAAACATTCTTTCAATTCCATGAAACAGTATCAAAGTAATCATGTGATGAAAAAGGCAAAATTCCAAAAAGGAATGCTAACAGTGTAGCTCTCTGCCATGGGCTTCAACTGTGTACAGTATATATATATATATATATATATATATATATATATATATATATATATATATATATATATATATATATATATATATATATCTCTCAAGATTAACTATGAAAACCGACTGAGTTGTAGTCTGTGAAAACAACACACAACTGCCCACTGCCAAATAGTACAATGTCCCTAACCCTAACACTGATACCCACAGCATCAGTCAGCCGACACAGCTTTATAAGCCTTTTTGTCAGGACCCTGAGCCCACCCTCTCGGGAAAGAAATCGATCCATGGATGCAGTTCTCGCTCCCAGCCATCTCTTTTGAAATCGCCTTTTTATTTGAACAAAAAGTTTTTTAAAAATTAAACATTTCAACAGAGTTCGGGAAGTTCACCTTCACCCCACGACCAAAATCAACTGTCCAACAAAGATTGCCAAACTGGTGAACTCATGGACTTTGGCATGAAGGCCAAAAAAACATGTACATCCTAACCCGCAAGGCCAAAATACATCATCATACAATAACTGTCACCCACTGTGTGTCACACACAGTGCATTGTTTTTTTTTTTAAGAAAAAAAAAAACAGGAAAGCTCAAGGATTATAACAAAGCTTGTGATGGGCACCTTGGCCCCATGGCCAATGTACAAAGTCGAACAGTTTGTCCAACTCGTGTACGCATTTCCTTTGACCACAAGGCCATAATGCAAAGTGTCAGGATGCGTGGTCATACAATAACTGTGGTCCACTCCTCTTATGGGAAAAGCTTTTTTTTACCAAACAAAGAAAAAGGTTTAAAAAAAATCCATAAATCCAGACAAACTTGAGACGTGCACTTTGATCCCATGGCCAAAGTACATTGTCCAACAAGTTTACCCTGTGTAAACCACGAGCATACACATGCACAGTTACAGCCCAAAGGCCGAAGCACATGGTCAGTCAAACAAATGCATTCTAACCCAAAGGGCCAGAATGCAAGGTCATACAATACAGGGTCCACTCCAATTTTAATGCTGTTTTATATCTTAGAAAAAAAAAAAATCAAACATTGTAACGTAAAAAATAAACATTTTCCATCCTGGCCTCCAAAGCCAGTCGCCGACTGGGCATCCTGTGCCGTGCAACGTCCTTTCTTGGCACACCTGAGCTCCTGACCACATACAAAGCTTTTGTCTGCAGTCTAATGGAGTACTGCTCTCTCATGTGGGCTGGTGCTCCTGCCTCTAACCTTTCTCGGCTTTACGCCTTGGAAACAAATATATTTAGGATCATTGCTATCTCCCGCGATGAGGCTGATTCTTTGGGTCTCTCACTCTCTCACCACAGGCACGTCGGTGGTCTTTCTGTCTTCTACCGTCTCTTCTCTGGTCTCGCCCCCCCCTCCTCCCATCTGCTCTGTCTGAGATATATACCCCCCATATTTTCTCAGGGCACTCAAGGTCCACCAGCAACCCCCTTCTTGTAAATACCAAAATCACGAATCACTGCTCACCTTCACTCTTTCATTCCTCTTTTTCCCGCCTTTAGAACAAACTCCCACAGTCTCTTCAATCCCACTCTTCCCTCCAGGTCTTCAAAACAGCTGTTCACCACCATCTCTTATCTTCCCCCATCCAAAACCATGATCTTTTCTACCCCCGCTAATCCACCCCAAACCCACCTCCTTCAAATTCCCTGCTTCCCTTCCTGAAAGTCCCTGTTGTGTAAGGACCTGAAAGTCCCTGAAGTGTCCATCTTGTTTACCCCGTGTACCTCACCCCATCCCTCTCCCTTCCAAAGATCTCCTCATGTCTCTGTTCCACACTGGTTCTTCCTTCCCTCTCCCGCCCCTCGTCTCCTGTCCCCCTTGTTGTACGTGCTGTGTGTTAGCTCTTATACAAGCCTTGACAATGTATACAAAAAACAAAATAACAACAAAAAAACCTCAGATGTGCAGCTCGGCCCCACAGCCAAAGTCGACAGTCTGACAAAGCTTGTTAAAAAAGTGTACGCTCGTGCTTCAGCCGGAAGGCTGAAGCACATGTTAAAACAAACAACTGCATTCCACCCCAAAGGGACATAATCATGCTTACACAACATCCTAGGGTCCACTTCTCCGACAGAGTGGATTCCCCCCAGAAGGTAAATTGATATGCTGCGCTATGGAGGAGTATATACGTCAAGCACCTCTTGTAAAAATTGTAACTTGAATGGTGACCAGAAACCCATGGGCAACACCGATGTTATCTGCAAGGGTCCTGACTAGCATGGTGTAACTGCCACATATACACCCTGTGTAGATATCCATCAGGCAGTGGGTAGTTCTGTTGGCTGTGAAAGGTGCAGAACCGCCCACTGCAAACAAACAGTGCGTGTTATCGACTACACTGGTACCCGCAATGTCAGTCAACCAGTCAACCGACATTTTCACGCAATGCCAGCACACCCCTTTGGAAGGAAATCGATCCATGTGAGCTGGTAAAAATAAATAAATAAATAAATAAATAAATAGGTTGGCCGACTGATACTGTGGGAAGCAGCATAGCAGCGAACACACTGCTTGCTTGCAATTACTGCAGAGTGGATCCCCCCCCCCCAAACCAAACAATCGTGTTTGCCTTCAACGACCATTACCAAAAACACATCTGATGCTTTTCCCATGGGAAATCATCCTGACCTTCCATAAGAATCACATCAGCTTTTCTAATGGTGATCAAGCAAGCATTAGTACCGATCGCAGATTAAAAACACTTGATCGTGATATGAATGCATTCACAGGTAACTGCGGTTACCAATAGCTGGAGACATTTGTCCCTCAAGGAAAGACAGCCCCCCATATGATGCCATACTTTTATAAGATAAGGTCAAGGAGAAAATTTGAAAATCTGGATTTTAGTTCTTCTTGTTACAGACGCCACGCAGCTGCTTATCCAGTCATGTGAGAAAGTGTCTCGTAACAGCACAGGTTGCGCACTTACCTTTGAACTGTCTAGTCTGGGTTCGATTCCTCAGCCGACTACATACTGTCAGATTGGTGCTGGTGTGTCGGATGTTGCACGACAAAGTGTGTCGTCCCTTGGATAGACGTTGAGCTGGGTGTCCTGTCTGTTAACATCTGCGTCATCCTGAACAAATTGCAAATTCCAGCCAAAATCAAATTCAGTCAAACATCAGGCTTGGCCAGCTGGTTCGTGAAAGACGGGGGAAAACACATTCCCCACCCGACTACACAAAAAGGTTGGAATGAGTAGTTGTAGTAGTCCAATACGATGAGATCCGAATATGAAATGGTTGATCTCAGCCTGGACGGGTAACTTGAATTTTGTTGACTTAAGAGTCACAAATTGATTATGACTCGCACGTTACAGTTAATTATGGGTAAAAATAAGAAATCAATAACGACGATAATATAATTAATAATAGTGAGCAGTGGTCAAATATATTTTGAACGGTTTTCTTCGTAAGTCAAAATGAAATTCAAACTCATTTGTGGCTCGGAATAAACGAGTGTTCGAAAAAAACTTTCGAACACCCCAGCGAGTAAGATGCAAAGACAGAAAAACAATGAGAAAAAATGGTGACCAAGGTCTCGTGTACGACTGCAAGCTTATTTTACTCCACCACTCCGGAAGGGTACTTCCGACTTGGGCACACGTGGCCTGACAAAGGCCAAAACCAACGCCATGTTGCCATGTAACAGCATTTGCTATACCATGGGTTTCACAATTTCCATAAACAAAGGAATTTTCATTGACGTGTCAAACGGCATACGAGACAAGATGCGCCATTCAGAGAGGATGGCAGATGTGCAAAGGACACGGACAGGTACACATTGAAAGACAAACACGACGCACGTCAAAAGTCCGTCGGCACAGCTGCGGCAGAGCCTGTGTCCACATCCCGTTTGGTGTGCCTCCCGCAAGGGGAGGGAACACACACCACAGCAGTACTTGGCTGGTGGAGTTTCCACAAAATTGTAGGCATAGCCTCGAAGAGGTGGCCAGGAATCTGAAGCGGTCGGCTGCGGAGAGGACCTTAGGGAAGCGATGCCAGCGCTGGAACCATGGCTGTCTCTCGAATCCATTGGTGAAGCGTCGTGTCAGCAATGAGGCTGTAAGAGATGAGAATGCAGTGAGAAGGAAGAGAGAGCGACATGAGCCGAAAGATGGTGGATTGTTGAGGGAGAGGGGTTGGGGGCAGTGCACCAGTGAATGATGTATCAAAGTTAAAACACGAGACAGATATTAAGGACTGCGGGTGATATTAAGAGAGAGAGGATGTAAAGTGAGATTGGGAGAGGGCCTAATAGGATGATACTATGAGAATTCCTGAAATACTACACTACTGCTACAACCATGGCTCCAAATTATCCCATCTTCTTGTAAGGTTGGCTACACCTCTTAGAGCAGATGTTATTGGCACGTCTTCCACAAACAGGCTGACTCAGCCTGAAGTTCGACTGTGAGCGATTTGGACAAGAATTTGTAATTTGTTCAGGATGCCGGCGATAATTCACGTACTCTTCAAGAAAGACCATGAGGTCTCTCAGGTCAACCGACTAATGCTCGCAGACAAGACACCCAACTCAACGTCCATCCAGGCAGATGATTCGCTTTGTGATGCAACAACCTACACGCGAAGCACCAATACGAGTTTACAGTCGGGTGGTCGGGAATCAAACCCAGACAAGACAGCTCAAAGGGAGGTGAGTGCATTACATCCATGCCTCCACACCATCCAGTAGGACTGGAGATTGCTTGATGGTTTTTGAAAAACAGATAATCCATCAATCGGAATCCGCTACGAGTCCATGAGACGATGCAAGCTCAGGCCCAAAACAGAGCGTCGTGCCCTCCTCGATTCACGCCGTTCGGTGTCAAAGCAAAGAAGTGATCGAGGAAACCACAGAAAGTCTTCAAGGAAGGAAGAAAACTTCAGTGAAGAGTCGATTCTCACCAATTAAAATTAAATAATTTTCGTAATGGGGCCAAGTGGAGTGGGACTGCACCCTCGCTAGATCAACGTCAATCAACAAGGTGTCAGAAGATCAATGTCAGTGTTTATCCGATCTTGATGTCGGTCCCTTTAGTCCACCAAGGTGGTTCATTCACCGCCATGGCTCATTGGCTCCTGCTATCTCCTCTTTTTCCTCACTCACCCGTCCTCCACCTGCACCTCATCGCACACGAGGCTGTACGACTTTCATTGCACCCACCGTGAGGATGTGATCGAAAAATGCTCTTTATAATACTGTATTCAGTGAAAAACACCAAACAACCATCGCTGGTGCTTTAAGCTTGGGCTTGTATCAAGGCCATCTATTTATTACGTACAGAGGAGGGTGAGAGAAAGTTGGAATGACAAAGTGAAGTTCGCGACAAAATGAGATGGGAGGGGGGAGGGGGGTGTTACATCGTGGGGAGAGAAAAGAGGAGATTTGGAGGAGAAAGAGAAAGAGGTATAATGGTAATCAGATCGATTTGGTGTACGTAATAAGTAGAAACGGTTTGTCGAACCGTGATTTGCAAGCACACCTCATTCATCCCCCTCCACTCCACTTTGGTTCTCCTCCTTTTAACAACACAACAACCGAATCCTCAATCCCACCTCTTCTCACTTCTGTCACCGGTCCGCACATCATTTATCAGTAAATTGTCTCCCACCCTCGCCACAGGGATGTTTCGCGTGGGAGGACACACTCGGCAGTCACGAACACAGGGCGGTACCTGCGGTCCGAGCACGAACCCACCTGCGGACGGGTACACCGGCTCGACGATGATAGATTCGTCCCACGGATCGGCGGGAGCTCGTGAGTTGTGCAGCTGAGCGGGGGTGGCGGGGAAGGACGGCAGTGAGATTATGAAATAAATAAATAACACACGGCGGAAAGTGTGCAACGATGGCAACCGCTTGGGGAATGGGGTTGTGGGTTGTCGTCGTTGTGGGGGAGGATCGGCGTCGTGGCGCGGGAAATTCCCAGCGACGTCACAGCGCGCGCGGTCACGGCGGGACGTGGAGTGGCGACGAAGGCACGGCGGCATTTCCGTCCCTGAGAAAACCAACGTTGAAAATGAAACTGGAAATGGTGAATGGATCGTTCGGTGTCGTTTCGACTCTCAAGGTCTCCTTCTGTGACTCGTCTCCTGAACCACAATGATTGTAAATATCTGCGAATCTTCACAGGACTATCCCTCGAACTTCTCCATCACATACCGAGATACCTGGGGAACAAAATGGAGTGTTTGTAAACTCTCAATACTCGACTGTCCTGTTCGGGTTAATTAGATCGATAATAAAATTCAAATTCTCACAGCAATAGCGATTCACTTGTCACTTGTCAGTCATAACAATGTCATCAACTCAACCCCAGGTGCCAATAACAACCAAATAACCAAAACCACAATGACGTGGAATCTGAATCAGGATGGACAACTCAAAGGAGCGCACGCACGCACGCACGCACGCACACACACGCACGCACGCACACACACACGCACGCACGCACACACACGCACGCACGCACGCACGCACACACACACACGAGGGTGGTCCTTATTCCTCAACTTCAGATTTTTTAAGCTCCAATCCCCGGGATTCATTGGAATAGTCGAGAAAACTCTCCTGGTGAAGTTTTTTTTTCAAATCGGACAATATTTACCTCTCCCAAGTGCCGTATATCGAGAGAGTCTGGCCAACTGGCTCGGCAGGCGCCATATTGCATCCCAGCCAGCGTAATGCTGGCTATGCGGGAGCATACGCGTGGCGCGATATGAACGGGCATTTTCCTTCTTACACAAAAAGTAATGGGAGTTTCGACTTCAAATTTTGAGCTTTGCTCGAAAATAAGTCGCTCTACAAGATGGTGTATTCTGGATGCTGATAAACCCACCCAAAAATAACTGAGGTGGCATAATACCACAAGTCGCATACTGAGGACGGACTAATCTATTTCTTGACTGTACAATATTTCTTGCCTGAATCTATGGAAACCTGTGTATCGCACGAACCACAGAGGCGAGAAATCTAGCGCAAAATTGACCAGTTCAGCAAAGCCAACCATGGTTCGGAGAGCTCTTTGGGATGAATTAAAATAAACATGACCCAGAATTACAGAGTACAAGATTCATAAAACGCCAAAACGAAAAAGTACGGTGGATGGCTATAGATGGCCAGGACGGTAGACGGCTATAACCGCGATAGCAATAGCGGTTATAGCCGTCACCCGTCCAGAAGGGATTAAAAGTCAAAACCATCTTTGATTCTTCTCCATATGACTTAACCCCTTCAGGACGGGAGGCGGCTATAACCGCCAGGCAGTTATGGCCGCCTCCTGTCCTGAAGGGGTTAATACGAACAACTGACACCAAGCTCAGTTCTACTTAATTTTTTTCACACACGCTCTCATTGCCACGCTCTTGCTGCCGAGTTGACTGGCAGTACCAACTTTTGCCTGGCTGACACGGATCAAATTTTGCGCTTTGGAATAAATGTACAGATGCACAGTGAAAAATTTCATCAGTAGCTTCGTTTTCATATTGTGGCAGTCGGGAATATCAACTGAGAAAGCTGACAGACGACGGACAAGTTTTTCAACCAGGTTATGCCCATTCAACTGGTCCTGCACCATCCTGAACTGCTTCTCTCGTTCTCTGAACAGCTTGAAAGCCTCGTCACTGCAATGAGTCAAAGCGCCTTCTTTGTACTCCTTCAGTCTTGTTATCACCTCACGACTGCCCTGCGAAAGAGACTTTCGGCAGTCCTCCGCAGCTTCCAGGCAAGTGGTGCAATGTGTCCAGGATTTGGAGACGGAGGAGATACAGATGCCAGCCAGGTAATACAAGCTGCTCTCTTGGGC
>NC_140975.1:28930363-28935363 GCF_056783735.1 Eptatretus burgeri | reverse complement strand
GCCAAATCGCCCCTCGCTCACCGACTGGACGGAACAAAAGTGGGCGTGTGTCGTTTTTGATCCGTTTTTGAAGTGGAAAATCCGTGGTTTTGTACACGCTGTTCGGCGCGCGCCCTGCACGAGTCCAACACCGGTACCCACAAGCGGCGCAAGAACGGTGGCGATGCGACGGTTGCGAGGTGTGACGTGAAGCGGCGCCGCGGTGGGTGGTTGATGTTGTGGTTGGTGGTGGTAACAATGGCGGTTGGTCCAAAATAAAGATAGTAAAAGACAAACGGCTATCCTGAAGAGTCGCAGCACGCATAAATGACATGTATTCCCACTAGACAACGGGTTTGGGCCTAACTACACATATACTTACCGAGATACCTCACCTAAGGGACCTGAATGGTGGTTTGCGAATTTGGTAACCACAACACTACCCCCTCCCCTTTTTACAGACTCGTCCCGAGTCGTCAAATTTTCGTGTGCCATCATGTGTAGTTTTCCCCTAGTACATTTTACCTACGGATCCCTGAGTGCGACATTCATGGTATTCGTGTCCCCAAAATAAATAACCTGAGGGCTGCGTAACTACCTAAACAAACTCACTCACACGGACGACTTAAATAAAATTGCCGGCGCTAAGACAAACATGCCGGGGGCGCACTCATATGTACAGTACATCTTAACCTTAACTTACAAATTTTACACTAAACCATGGCCCAGGATCACTGAACTCTGCAAAAGAAAAGCAGTTAGCAGGGAGCCAGGCTGCTCGCATGCAGTCTCTGGCTCAAAACAATGCAGGTGACAGGGAACGTGGCTGGCTGCTCACACGCAGTCCAAGGCCTTCCCTTTTGAACTGAACGCAGTGAACCACAACGGTGCATGGGCTGCACAAACGCAGTCTCCGTGCCAGCTCAAGTGGCACACGCAATGAACACAACGAATGGATGGACGCAAACACGGTGCACGGGCCGCCACTGCAGGCCCGTGTTGTAGCTGCCAACGGGGCAGTTCTTGCAGCTTGCAAACTGTTGCCTTGCGGATCCTGGCGCACATGGAAATGAACAGGGGGGGGGGGGTAAAGCAAAAATTGAACGGGGCTGGTGAACATGGGCAGTGGGCATGGCATGGCAAAGGCAGCAGGCAAACACAGCCCGCAGAAGAAGGCCGCTGCAGGCAAACACAGCCGGAAGATGAACTGGCCGGCACAGGCCTTGCAGAAAAACAGCCGTAGACGATCCGGCCGGCACAGGCCTTGCAGCACACAGCCAGCAGATGAAGCTGGCCAGCTTTTGCCGTCAGTGGAAGTTGGTGGAGGGAGTGCGGTGGTGCTGGCCACTTGGAAGGCGGGCTCGGACCTACCTACCTGTCTCCCTCCCAACCTATCGCCTTTGCCTGTCACTGTACATACCCACTCCCTTAATTTGTCAAACCCCAATTTAGCCCCAACTTAATTTTTTTTTGTTTTTGTTTTTATTTTTACTCCCCCACTATAAATCGTCCCCTAACCCCCTTTATCGTCCTTGTTCGGCTAACCTATCCTGTCACCTAGCCTACTCCCAACCCCTACGTTCCCTTCCCGGAGGGGAACAAGGGAGAGCTAACGTCCTGTGTCGAGGCCCAACGAAGCCTCAGAATGGCCTCCCCAGAGTTCGGCGATCTATAACCAAAGTGGGTCCAGCGGCCCACAACGAGAGCGAGGGGATGGATGGTGCGGAGGGGTACATCTCCTAATCTACCCTAACCATTTAACTGTTAAACTACCCCGGGGCTTTCAACAAGCGCCTCTCGCTTAAACTATTGGTTCTAACAACCCAGATTCCCGTCGCCTGTGTTGGTGTCCTCACAATTTCGGGCCTCGCCCCCCAATTTTCTCTCCGTGCCCTCACACGGTCTCCTGGCTGGGACACGTGGCTCCCTTTGGCAGGCACGACCCTCTGCCGAATCTCCCGCTATGGCACCCCCGGGCACTACACTGCCTCCGAGCCTACCAGCTCCCTAACACCGGGGAGTTCCCCCCATGGCACCTCCCCTGAAACGCACACGTGGCAGGCCGGCTTCCCGGGCCCCTTTCCGAGGGTCACCCATGCCCACAACACTGCCCACGCGGCTAATGGCGCCCCGGGCCCCCGCACCAAGCAGGCGCACCCGTGCCCACTACGCTATCCCGGCCCCCATGGGCCCTTGGCCTACCACGGCCGACTAGCCTGGTGCCCGGGGTACCCACTCAGCGATACTCACCTTTCGCAGCCACGCTCCCAAGCCCGTCAACAGGGCTCTTGCACCCCTCCAAACGGGTTTCGAGCCTACACTCCCACCAACAACAAAACGACCTCCATTTTTCAATTTGACTAACCCCCTAACTCACTTTATACTGACCCCGGGGTCCCTTGGGCGGGAGTCACTCCTCCCCCCAATCACTCATCGCACCATGCATTCCCCATTCACTCCATACACACAGACCCGCTGGCCTCACTCACTCACCAAGCACATGCTTCCACTTCACTCACCAACTCTTCAACATACTCACCGCTGAACTCCGCCATTCTTCTAACTGCATCCCCTAACTAACTCGTGCTCCCACGTCGTCCCTTAAACTACAGCACGTTCCATTTAACACTACGTAGCTAAACTACGTCAACTCTACACATCCAAAGTCTGTCTCTGTCTCCTAACTCAAAAATTCATTTTATTTCCCAACCTAAAGCTCACTAAATCCCTCTACCTCATCCATTCCACGGACTCCATGAGGACTTACCCCTGCCCCATGAAGTCGGTCTAACTAAGCTAACCCTTCCCCCTAACTAGTTTCCATCCTGTGCCCCAGTCAAGGGGGTCTTCCACCCCTTGCCCAGGAATCCTGTGCACCCGAAAGTGAGGATTGCTTTTTTTTTTTCTTTTTTTTTCCATGCGCATCACCAGCGCGGCAACTCGCGCACTTTGCACCTGCCCGTGACGTCATGCAGCTGCACGTGTACCTCGTCCCTCCTTGGACGGTACCATCCGGCCGGGATACCCCTCCTGCCGGATTCCAACCACACGTGCAGCCATGACGTCACCGTGCGCATAAAAAAAAAACACAAGCCCCACGTCTCGAGGGGTTCCCCACGCGAACACATGTGCTTTGCCCGTTGGAGCTTAACACACACGATCGCGTGGAGAACCCGTCCGGTCCAAATCCATTTACCTGCCTAAACTTTGTCCGTCCGCGGGATCGGCAAATCCACCGCTGGCGTTTCCGGACCGGGACTTCACTCTCGCAAGCGAGCACGTGGCGGTCTCGTGCGTTGCACAGCACGAACCTCGTGCTCACTGCTGGGTGAACCCGGCACGGTCCCCGAAACAACTACAGCCGCTACTCGGCTTTCGTTTCTCCCATGTCGCCGTCGTCGCCTCCATTCCACCCACGCACACCTGCGTGTTACGACGCACACACTCCACTCCATTACATTCACACCGGGAGACGCGGCTGCGTGCTCCCGCATGCCAACCGACATCTCCCTCACATACCGCTCTCTCACACACACGGTCTCCCTTGCATAACCCATACCACTCACACGTGGTGCTCCATTCACTCGTGCCTCACTCACACACGCGGGGGCACTCAACCGCGGTGCCTCATCCACACACCGTGCCTCACTCATACACGCGGGGGCACTCAACCGCGGTGCCTCATCCACACTGGCCGTTTCATCCACACACACGGCCTCACTCACACACGGTGCCTCACCCACACACGCGGGGGCACTCACCCGCGGTGCCTCATCCACACACGGCCCCTCACTCACACACGCGGGGGCACTCACCCGCGGTGCCTCATCCACACTCCGTGCCTCACTCACCCGCGGTGCCCCTTTTACACACGACGTGCTGGGAAGCACGTACTCTGGCACCATCGCCACCACACCACTCACACACGGGGTCGCTTCCACACACGGGGACGCACTCACACCTTGCACCACACACACAGGGACAACCACACTGGGGATTCGTGTCCCCACAAGGATCTCCGGGGCCTCTATACCCCCCAAGCTCGGCGTGCACCTGTCCACAGCACCCGTCCCCTCAACCTCGCGAAGCACGACCGAACTCACCTGGTCGTGACTCGCCTCAAGGGGGCATACTCGCTCCCCTCGTTCCTGGAGGAGGCCATCCAAGTGCTCGCACTGGGTCCCTACACGCTCCGCGAGCTCACCCCCATTATCCTCCACTACCTCCGTGTGTGTGTGCGCGTCACTTACCCCGTCTTCATCGTGTTGTCTCTCCTCTTTTTTCTGTCTCCCGTGTCTCTATACATTTATAAGTTTCTGTCGTCGTCACCTCGTGTCTCGTCTCACACGTTTTGGTCTCCCCATTTAATTTTTCCCTCTTGGTCACCGTCGATTCCTCTGTCACGACCCTCGCCCAACACGCCCCCCGAATTATTTTTTTACCCGCCTCCACCGCGGGCCTGTCAGCAGCTGCACCCCCTTCCAGCTCGTTTGCTCCCACACGTGGAGTCGCCATTCCCAGCTCCCTGGTCACGGCCTTCATGCCCGCCTGCAGGCATCGGCCCATGTTCTGCGTCTCACCCCGGAGCTCTTTCATTTCGTTTGTATTTGTATCCATCTTTTCTGTCATTGCCGCCAGCATGGCGCATAACTGGGCCATGTCGGATGCACTCAGCTGAGCCGTTTCGGCAAGGGTTGGGGAAGGGTTTTGGTGGAGAGGGGGGGGGGGAGGTGTCATACACCGCGGCTGCTGCCGCACCTATTTCGGGCTCTGGGTTCAGTTGGGCGAGTCCGTGTTCCTGCACAATCAACATTTCCTGCTCGGGGATTCCATCCTGGACCATGGATTCTACACATTCTACATCCATTTCTAATACCCCCGGCTCCCGCTCGCCTTGAAACGCCATCTTGCTTCTCGTGAAGGGTTAATTTCGCTCGCTCGTAATTTGGAGGGAATCGGGGGTCGCTTCTCTCACCCCTGGACCGATTCCCGTGAATTTCGCTGGAGACAGGACAGCCCGT
>NC_140975.1:28757863-28922863 GCF_056783735.1 Eptatretus burgeri | reverse complement strand
CATTGATGAAAACCAGAAAGAGAACAGGGCCCAGAACGCTGCTTGATGAACTCCAGCCTGGACAGGTAGAGGGGATGAAAGAACTCCATTTAGGGCCACACGTTGGCTGCGACAGGAGAGGAACTCTGTGAGCCATGAGTGGAGATTGCCTTGAATACCAGAGGAAAAAAGTTTGGTGAGCAGGGCGGGGTGCAAGACCATATTGAAAGCACACAATATGTCTCGGGATACGGCTCTGATCTCGTATCTGGAATTTAGGACGTCCATCCATTGTTGGGAAATCAGGAGCAGCAAGTCCAGGGTCGAGTGACCTGGTCTGAATACAAATTGATGATCAGAAATCAAGAATTCAATGTCGGAAGCGATGATGGATTCCGTAACGTTGCTGATGATTGGGAAAGGGCTGATTGGTCTGGAGTTGCAGGGATCTGTTTATGCATCTTTTTAATGCAGAGCAGTAATGTTTGCTGTTTTCAAAGCAGATGGTAGATGACCTTGATCAAATGAGAGGGTGAATAGAACATAGAGAGGGTGAGCAAGAGCAGCAGAGCAGGTTTTTAGGACACATGGGCTGATGCCGTCTGGACCGGTTGCAGAATCTGAGTCGAGGTTTGACAGCAAGGTCTCCACCTTGTCAGGAGAAAAGGACACAGAGTCCGGACAGTCGGGTGTGACTGTGTAAGGTGGGTACAGAAAGCGATGGGTTTTGGACACAAGATATCGATGCAAACACCGAGTTTAGGCATTCAGCCTTTTCACGTGCGGTATCAGCTGTGCGGCCATTTAAGATAGGGGAGGGGATGGAGGGGGAACATACACCAGAAGCAGACTTAAGTAGATGCCACCAGGATTTGGGGTGTAGGACTTAAGTATTTAAGGTATTTAAGGTGTAGGGCTCGACACGCGGCTTAAGTATTTAAGCAAGTACTCCAATGAAATGGTTGATAAGGAATGGCTGGCTTGGCAAGTGATAGCTGGCTGTTTGGTATGGCACATACCGACAAAAATCTAAACTTCGCCGATTTCTTAGCATTTTCAGATTTCATTCAAGATTTCCAGTTAGTCCACGTGATCCGATCCTCTAAATTATCAAATTATATTTAATGGATGGTTTGGCAAGTGATTAGCGATTACCGATCCATCATATTAAACACCTCCCGGAGACGCCCGAAATATCAAACTATGTCCGAATTAGACAAATGAACACTTTTTTTCTTTTTAGCAGTCGGAACTGCTGCTAAGTTCAATTCTGGAGCTTAAATTTTGGAATTCAGCTTGGTTTAAGAGATTCTCAAGTTTATGGCATGTGCGGAAATGAAATAAAGCCATAAACTCTGGTGTCTCCGGGCGTTTATAAGCATTGCGATGTATCCAGCGATTTGTAGCTATGATGAACAGGGATTGGTTAATATGATTGAGGAAAGTGGGGGGGGCGGGGGGGGACTTCATCATGAAGAAATCATTGCGGCCTGTTCCAAGTCAAGGCATTGTTGAGCAGGCCGAACAAAATGGCAAATCAAGACCTCAGCGAGGTCACCAAGGATGTGCCTTAAGACACCTTCCAAGGAGAGCAAGGTGGTCGGGGATGCACCCAATAAAGGATGTAATTAAATAAGGCCGTTAATTATCTTCAAAATGGGTGTTCTAATTAACCCAAACATCCAATTTTCACTCTTGCACTTCCTTGGAGATCCTTTAGTTATTTAGTATGCATGCAAAGTTTCAGGCTGATAGGTTTCATGGTTTTGGAGTTATAGAGGACACGCACACCCACACACTGACTGACTGACTGACTGACTGACTAACTGACTAACTGACACACACTCATATTTATTATTATGGCTGATAAATTCCTTTTTTAATTGGATGGGGGGGGGGGGTGGTGGCAATGGCGGTGAAGATGGTTTTTGGTAAGGAATGAACACACACTGACAGTACATTCGCCTTTTGATGACACATCACAATCATTACACATCATTACCTCTGCCACCGAAGGTGAAGGAGGTTATGTTTTCACCCCTCTCTGTCCGTTTGTTTGTCTGTCTGTATGTGTACAGGATATCTCAAAAAGTTGTGGACGGATCAGGATGAAATTTGGTGGGCAGATTGGGTGTATGACAAGGATGAACTGATTCGATTTTGGTGAAGATCCGAATCCAGATCTGGACACGAGAATTATACAATTTTTAAAGTTTAATACAACATGATAATTTTACGGTTCTAGGAACCGTATGCAAACAAACATACAGTTGTCCCGAAGTTAGTTATGCCATTAAGTATATGTGCAGACAGAACCCCTCCTTGTGTGTAGCGGGAAAGCAAAAGGGGGTGCGTTGCGATGTTTTTTGAGTTAGATTAATAAATCTTTATATCTCCTCCATCACGATCCACTGTCCACCTGCGTCTCCGGAGCCTCGTTGTTCCGAGGCAGAATCTTCACGTCCGCAGTTCCTTTTCGGCTTCCCCAAACGTTCCAATTCAGTCTTGGTTGTACCACCGTCCACCTTTCTCAAACACGCGTGGAGTGGGCGGACTTTCCTGGCCTGGCCGAAATCCCGCCCAGAAAGGGTGGACCCCCTGAAGGTCCTGTCCAATCAGGGCGGACGGTGACGTCAGCTTCGCCAAGGCCCCTTTCTGACCTTGGGGATCTATAAATTACGACACCATCCTCGGAGTGCCGAGAGAGTCGGAGAGTTCGTTGTTGGTTGAGTGAGAGAGTTCAGTGGGTTCGTTGGCTGGTTGCAAAGAAGGAAGGAAGGTCGTGATCGCGGAGTGCCTGCCCACGTCTCACCTCGGCGGCCCGTCTGTTGTGCTGGTCTGAGACCTTGACCGGGTCTCTCGTTGGGTCCTGTCTGCTGCCCCGTTCTACCTTGGACTCATGCTCTCCACCCGGGCTCCTTCGCAGACACGGTCTCCAAGCGTGCGGCTGCGGGCCGAGCTGCACGACCTCTGTCGGGTGCCGCACCACGGAGCATCCCTTCCCTCGGAATGTTCAGGTACCAAAAGAACTGCAACCTGAGGTCCCTCCCTCGCTGGCTGCAAAAGTCCATTGCCATTCAAATGGGTTTATTTTGTCCGAGTGTGTGTCTGAGTGTGTAGCGCCTGTCCTTTAAGTAGAATTGTATAGGTTATTTGATCATTGTAAATCTTGCCTGTATTATTCTCGTGACAAGTCTGCTCTGTGTCCTCTTTTGTAAGTTGCTGTAAAATTGTCGCACTACATCTCTCTTCTGTCCCCTGCACAACACACCAATAAACCTGTTCCTGTACCACATGAATTTCCTCGCTTAGTGTAAATAAATTATTGTAGAAATGTTCCCAGTTCGTCTCTGTCTTTTCCTTCATTGGTCCAGCATGGTCCGGATCAAAGTTTAGCCGGGTCTTTATCCCCGATAATCTGTTCATTTTAGCCGGTACGTGCTTGGCAGTTCCGCTCGGCTGCATCCGATCCGGAGTTGGTAGTTGGTACTCTACCGTAGTTGGTGGAGTGATCCGGTTCGGGCAAGGCGTACCAAGGGCGTAGTTCCCTGGTAGTCGAAAACGCATGGTTAATTAGGTAACTTGGTTCTAGACAAGAAGACCCTACGCTATGTGGTTGAGATATTGGCGCCCACAGTCGGTTAAGCGACCCGCCGCGTCACGGAATTATCCGTGAGCGACGGCCTACAATTCCGGGAGTCTGGTGGGAGACAACGTAACTTCCCCCACCTCGTGGTCATTCTCGCCACCAGACCCCGGCCCGCAATAATATTTACTTTTTTCGAACCTGGTGTTGGCTTAGCGGTTTGGGTGGTGCCTTGGAATTCTAGGGTCCTGAGTTCATGCCCCGTTGGCTGCTGAATTAACACCAGGGGGTTGACTCAGCCTGTCATCCTGAAGTCGGTGAAATGAGTACCAGTGTAGCAGACAAAAGGTTGCACACGAAGGGAAGAGGTATCAATGGATTTATTAAATCTGGTATTGGTGTGGCGCAGGCATGATGGGCCGAATGGCCTCCTCCTGTGAAAAAATTTCCTTGTAAAAGTGATTCTTCACCATTGAGAGATAGGGCCAGAAACTATATTGTACTGTATGTATAGCATGATATTTCAAAAATGTATTGGGCCTGGTATGTTCTCGTGGATCAGGCATTATGCGGCGGAGGTATGCACGTACCGAGTGCCCCCTCCAGTTACAAATATATACAACCACCCATCCATACCTAAGATACCTCGCAGTCCTGCCAATGTCCACATGACATACCGCTCTATCCCCAATGGTTGTGGATACCTACCTACTCCAAATTTAAATCTATCTTCTGGTTCTGCGAGCACTACCTTTCCAGGGAGACTATTACATGCATTACTCTCTGAGTAAAATACCCCATCTCACAACTTAAAAGCTCAAATCATCATTCAGTCATAAAAGATCTTAAAGCCCCCTATGTAGTCAGAAATAGAGAGATTATGGAGCTCTCCAACGACTTAAAGGCCCAAGTAAAAATGTGTGGAGTTTTGGACACGTTTCTCTTTTAAGAAATGCCTCTTTGTACAAAAAAGTGAAGAAAAAAAAAGTCAAACCGTTAGGACAAAACTTAGCACATGAACTTCAGCCCGAAGAACAAAGCCACGGTCTTGCAAAACTTGTCAAAGCAATCTGCGCGCACACTGGAAGTCCTGGGTGTAACCCAAGGCTAATATTTCTGTTCATACAAGCTTTTCCTGCTGCTATCCTTGACTGACTTCATGCTGCTAACTCAGAGGATTATTAAATTAATCACTGCTTTTTCAATCCTTTATGAGAGTACTGCATTCAGAACCTCTCCTGTTGATGAATGACTGGTAAATGGTGTGCTGCTCTGTTTTTATTTGCACCACGCAGTAAATTCCTGAGTGACGTCACAATGCTACACTGTCACAAAACGTCGGATCAATAAAGTTTCATTACCTCTGCCACAGAAGGTGGGCGAAGGTTATGTTTTTACCCCTGTTTGTTTATCTGTTTATCTGTCTGTGAACAGGTTATCTCAATAAGTTATGGACGGATTCGAGTGAAACCTGGTTGACGGGTTGGGTGTGTGACAAGGACAAATCGATTCGATTCTGGTAGAGATCCGAATCTGGAAACTAGTATTTTTAAAGTGATTCTTCACCATGACGGGATAGGGCCAAAAATGATACATAGCATGATATCTCAAAAAGGTATGGAGACATTCGGACGAAACTTGGACAGGTTGGGTGTGCGACGAGGAAGAATTGATTCAATTTTGGGGAAGATCCGAATTCGGAATCGGATCAGAGAATTTTTTTTTAAGTGATTCTTCGCCATTGAGTGATAGGATTAAACATGATAAACTTGGTGGATGAGTTGTGTCGGTGACAAGAACAAGCGGATTAGATTTTGGAGGTCCGCACCCAGATCCGGCCTATCGGTGGAATGCTAAACATCACCTGTTCAGCCTGGCGGAGGTATGCGCTCCACCGAGTGCCATTCCATTTCAACTTATCTTTTTCTACGCAAATTGGAACTATGCCGCAGCATTTTGGTCAGGCCTATTTGAAACCGTCTTCGAACCTACACCACTTATACCAGGAGGACACTCTGCAGAGCGCATACCTCTGGCCGGCTGAATAGTTTACATTTTGCATCCCACCAGAGGCTGGATCTGGATCCGGACCTGAAGCAAAATCGAACTGGCTTGCTTTGTCACACACCCAACCTGTCCAGAAAGTTCCGTCCTAATGCGTCCATAACTTTTTGAGATATCGCGCTCCATGTCGATTTTAGCCACGTCTTTCAATGGTGAAGAATCACTGAAAAAATCTCAGTATCCGGATCCGGATCTTCACCAAGATCTAATCATTTTGTCCAAGTCATACACCTAACTTGTCCACGAAATTCCATCTGAATCCATCCACAACTTTTTGAGATATCCTGTTCACAGACAGACAAACAAACAAAAACCAGACAGACAAGGGTGAAAACATAACCTCCGTCCATCTTCGGTGGTAGAGTTAACAACAAAAGCTGAAATAAATCCTCAATAAATAAATCCTAAATAAAGACAACGGAAAGAAATAAATCAAGTTGCACATGAGTGATTTAAAAGCATGGATGACAACCACAATGTAAGGTTTTAAATTTCTCCTCTATGCCCCCCTCACCCCCCCCCCCAATTCCACCCTCTGCTGACTATCACAATTTCTGTTTTCTTGCTCAAAAATTTATGAACTCTCAATTGAAGAGTTGAATCAACAGGTTGCCAATCACGACATGATGCAAGGAATGGGCCTCCTGGGATTGATGTGGAAACTGGTATTACTGAGTGGTAGTAGGTCAAGGTACACTTTGTTCAAGTCTAATGGCCAAGGTCTGTGGTGTGCATTGCAATGTCGGTCACACCACACTGTGAAGTAAATGGCAGAGAATCCCACCTTCTCCACAATATCAACTAGAGGGGGAGCACTCGGGAGAGTGCAAAACCTCCGCCGCCAATACTGCTGGGTCACTCAAGTGAACCTTATATCTTATTCATTAAATATGATGTCAACAGTGCTGAGAGTTATAGTTCTTTTCTCTAACAATGTTTTTTTCTGGTTGGAAATCACTTAAAACATGTATAAATGCAAAAAAAAAAAATTGAAATTTTGTTGAAAAAAAAGTTGCAAACATTTTTTTCTCCAACAATTTTTTTTTGGGGGGGGGTTGGAAATCACTTAAAATATGTAGAAATGCAAAAAAAAAATTTTTCTCTAACAATTTTTTTGGGGGGGGGTAACAATTTTTTTTGGGGGGTTGGAAATCACTTAAAACATGTAGAAATGCAAAAAAAATTCTATTTTTTGGGGGGGTAAAAAAAAATTGGGGGGGGGGGGGTTGGAAATCACTTAAAACGTAGAAATGCAAAAAAATCTATTTTGGGGGGGGTAAAAAAAAATTGGGGGGGGGGGGGGGTTGGAAATCACTTAAAACATGTAGAAATGCAAAAAAAAAAAATTCTCTAAATTTTTTTTTGGGGGGGGGGTCCAAAATTTTGGGGGGAGAGTCCAAGTCCAAAATTTAATGGCATGATCCTTGGACTATACCTAAACCCCCCCCCCACCAAGTTTTGTCGAAATCCGTCGAGGAGTTTTTCCGTAATACTGTTCACAAACAAAAAAACAAACAAACAAACAGAAAGGGGTGAAAACAGTAACCTCCATCCATCTTCGAAGATGGCGGAGGTTAAAAATTGGGAGCGGATGTGACGGTGAGGCTTCAAACGTCGTCAAAAACATGCTGTCCTCCATGGTTTTTGGTAGGATAGCACAACTTTTGATTTTTTTAACAATGCACCGTAGCCTTCCTGAGCAGCTGTCCTAACCAAAGCAAGATTAGGTGCTGGCCAAAGGTAGCCTGCAGCTTGATGTACGAGCGTCTCTGTAAATTAGTCAGCGTAGGCTGCGCAGCCACGTCGCGGTGTAAGAACAACCTTTCTCATTCAAATTGAGGGTCAGGCAAATAAACTCGAGGACTTTTTAAGGTAAATTGAGTTTACACTTCGTGGAGTTTCAGCCTCTTTTTACAAAAAGAAAAAAAAAAGTTTGATTGTTGACTTGGAGCCAATAATTTATTCCTTTTCGGCAACACATTCGACATCATTACCCTCGCCGAAGGAGAGGGGATTGCATTTGGATCCGTTTATTACTTACAAAATCGAAGATTTTTCACATATATTGGTTAATCGATTTTGTTATTCTGTCTGTTGGGTCGCCGAAAAAGGTGACCCTTATTGTTGGGTCGCAGAAATAGGTGACCCTTATTGTTGGGTCGCAGAAATAGGTGACCCTTATTGTCAGTAATTCTGTCTGTTTGTTTGGATGTTTGTTCGTTTGTCATCAGAATAATTGGTAGTAAACGTGGGCGGATTTTGACCAAACTCGGGTGGTAGGTACATCTTATGACCTCGTGCTTTGGAAATTGTGATGGTTGCTAGGGACGCTTTGGTTCCCTAGCAACAACCGAAAAACCTTCAAAATCGGTACCGTTCACGCGAAATCAATTCCGAAAGCCATTATCCCACGTATGGTTATGAAATTTGGCACGAATAATCTACAGGTGATGCTCTATCAAATATATTCCGGTTTTTGTGATATATGGAATACTTTACCCGCAGCGCCACCTACAATTAGGGTATGCGCGAAAATTGAAGGCCCCCGAGCGACCAGGTGAGTGCATCGATACGAATGAAACTTTGCAGGTTCATAGCACGCAATGAGTACTACAACTTTGCCTCAGGACATATTGACCGATATTGCTTAGGTCAGGGGTCAAAGGTCAATTAGTGCAAAAATCGATAATATGCTGGAGGTGCCTTCGCGCCAAATGCTACTCCTCCTAGGGTTATGGTCGGATGGTCATGAAAATTCACACTAATCGTCTGGAATACATTGTGCACAAACGAGCGAGCCGGATTTTCGATTTCGATCTTTGTTCACCCACAGCACCCCGTCAAACTTTGGGGATTTCTGATTTCAAACCGCATTTTCGGTACTTTTCATTCAAATGGATACCGAGTAGTTATCAGGAGATGGAACTGGATGAGATTTGGTAAGCATAATCTTCAGGTGATTCCCTATCCGCTATATGACATCCATTTTGCTCGATATCTTATAGTTTCCAAATGGCAACCCTCTCAACTTGGGTGTCCGAGGGCCATTGAGCATTCCTGCTGAAACTTCAAAGTACTCCAGCTCCAAGACGATTGAACCGAATCAAATGAAACTTTACATGCTTATAGACCATAATGAGTACTACAACTTTGCTCATTTGCAGAATGACCTATATCGATTAGTTCAGGGGTCAAAGGTCAATAAGTGCATTTTTCGGTCATAATGTCTGTTCAAGTCCCCCTTCCGGCAAAACGGCTCAACCGATCCAAACAAATTTTTGCAGGTGAATACTCCCCGATGAGTAGTACAAGTTTGCTCATTTACATAATGACCTATCTCCACTAGGTCAGTGGTCAAAGTGTCGCAATACTAACAGTCCTGCTCGGCGACCCATCGCCGCCTACCGGCTTGTCTGTTTGTTTGTTTATCGCCTACAGGTCACAATTTTAAACCGATCTTCACCACATGGTAGAGTTTGTCATAAGGAAGAAGCATATTGTTTTTGAGGTCAAAAGGTCAACATAGGCCAAAGGTCAACAACTTTAGTGATATTTCCAAAATCCTCAATTTTCATCCGATTGACTTGAAATTTGAAGAGGATTTATATTTCAGGTCACTGAATTCAACTAGCCAATTCTTTTTGAGCTCAACATGGACCAAAAGGTCAACATCGGCCCAAGGTCAACAACTAAGGCAGTATTTCTAAAATCCTCAATTTTCATCCGATTGACTTGAAATTTGAAGAGGAGTTGCATATTTGTTCATTGAATTCAACCAGCAGTTATTTTTGAGGTCAAATTTGTTTTATGGATTTTGCAAGTATCGTGCTTTGCACAATGTCTTCTTCTTGTTTGTTTGTTTGTCCACACAGAACTTTAGTGTTTTTCTCCACAAACGCTTGCTGGATTGAGACAAAATTTTCACCACTGGAGTGACTACTCATGCAGAATGTTTCAATGATAACTATGATGTCATGTGTCATGTGGTGTGGCAGTCATGTTGGAAAAACGGAAGAACTTTGGACCTCTGTATCTCTGAAACTGCACCAAGGAAAAAAATTGAAACTTGGCACATAACAATTACTCCTCATGGGGAATGCGTGTGCTTTCTTGATGACATCATAGGTGTCTTCGTTACGGCGTCATAATTGCATATGTAAAACGCTACATCCGATAAGTATGGAAATTTTTGAGGGTCATCTTTGGGATAAAATGGTCCACAAATTTTTTTTTGATGACAGCATCTGTCATGTGATTCGGCAGCCGTATTGTTGTTTTTTTTTTAAACCTTCAAAAATCCTCTCTGAAATGGCTAAACCGGTCATCACTGACAGCATTTATAAAGTGGCAGTTCTAATTATGTCTCATTAATTACGTAGCACACCAGTACACAAACGCCACACAAAATACACCACACAAAACTACACAAACACCATACAACATGCCACACTAAACAAGTCTTGGTGAGGGTCTGCAATCTCCGATTGCTCTTTTTCTTGTTCTTTAATTGCTTTGTGGACCGACAAAACATCCAACCATTTTCACAGAGAGAGGAATTGCTCTGAGGTCACAAAGGATCCTGAGAAGCAGGATGTGAGGGCCATCATGCCGGCACAAGAGACAACATGAAACGCCTGCAGAAATATTCATGACTACTTAAAGAAGGTATTTATCTGCAGATCTAGATCTTCGAAGCCACCTTCTCAGCTGCAGCAGCAGCTTCCTCTAAATGCAGCTTCTCTTCTCGTTCTTTGAGGAACCTCCTGTAGTCATCTGCATCCAACCTGAGGGACACAGGAGGAAGTCCAGTTAAAGAATATAAATAGCTGTTCAGCATGATATTTGGGTGTTCAAGGGCATTACAATTTCATCGTGCCATCTGCCAGTCAAAACTGTGCTAAACGTTCAGCAATTTTGTCCCAAGAGGCCTTATACGGCTTCAGCAGCAGTGGTGGTTCCAGGAAGGCTCAGGAACTAATGTGATGACATCCCAGTGCATGGTTAAACCGTATGAGTCGACTCAGTGTGATGCCAATCACCTGCATGCCCAATGGAAACTCCTCAAAATTTGCACAGGGACTACCGTTATTACCTAAATCAAGATAATTATGCAGGAATAACATTTTGTTTGCTTGCAAATGAGTGGTAATGGCATTGGCAAGAATAAAGGCTCTTCGTCAGTGAGGTGACCGCTCAGATAATAACATGGAAAACTAGAACGACACCCGGTAGAGCGCATATCTCCGCCAGGTTGAACAGTTTACGTTTGTATCCTACTGATAGGCTCGATCTGCAATGGGACATTATCCAAAATCTAATCTGCTTGCTCTTGTCACTTGCACAACTCATCCACCTCGGTTTGTCAGAGTCCATCCACAACTTTTGGAAATATCGTGCTGCATATCATTTTTGGCCCCATCTCTCAATGATGAAGAATGACTTGAAAATTAAAAATAAATTCTCGTATCCGAATCCAGATCTTCACCAAAATCGAATCAAATCTTTTTCGTCAAAAATGCAACCTGTCCGCCAAGTTTAATCCAAATCTGTCCATAACTTTTTGAGATATCCTGCTCACAGACAATTTGACAAACAGACAGACCTCCATCCACTTTCAGTGGTGGAGGTAACGAGGGAAATTATGCAATGATGCAAATTATGTGCAGGAGGAGATCATTTAGCTCATCATGCTTGCGCTACACCAATACCATATTTAGTAAATCCTTCAATACCTCTTCCCTTCATGTGCAGCCTTTTGGTTGCATCATTGGTTAGAAGTGCAGATATGCGGCTGATGCAGTGCCCCTCTTACCAGTACACTGGTACTCATTTCGCAGACCTCGGAAGGATGACAGGCTGAGTCAACCCCCTGGTGTTTATTCAACGGAAAAACGGAGCTCGAACTCAGGACCCTAGGACCCCAAGCCAGCCACCCCAACCGCTAAGCCAACACCAGGCTATAATACGCCAGGCTACAAAATGAGAACACATATTATAAAGCATCTCTACTCTAAAGCTGGGATGGTCTGTTTGCTAACTCCTAAAATCTTTGGGCCAAACAAGATATGTGTCGCAGGGGTCTCTTGGTGGAGTGTCCTAAAGGGACCAGCGTCATGTTCTCATTGGGGGTGGGAGTGAAGGTGGGGGGGGGGAGCCTTCATGACAAATGTTGAAAGCCATGAGAGTGTCATGTGCAACTGCAGAAATTGTCTCTGAGCAGCAGGGGGATTAAAAACCAATTAAGTACTGAAAGGAGTCCAGCAATTGCCAAGAGATGAAAGCCTCATAACTTTGGCAATATACGAAGTTGTATAGAAAAGGTAAAGTTTTAATAAGACGAGAAATGGATGTTACGGTGTTTTTTGTATACCCTGTCGAGGCTCGTATGAGAACTAACACACAACACACAGCAACAAGGGGGGGGGGCATGAGACAAGAGGGGCACGAGTGGGAAGGACAAAACAGTGGGGAACAGAGACATTAGGAGATCTGTGAAAGGGAGAGGGATGGGGCGAGGAACACGGGGTATACAAGATGGACATTACAGGGACTTTCAGGAAGGAAAGCAGGGAATTTGAAGGAGGTGGGGTTGGGGTGGATTAGCGGGGGTAGAAAAGATTGAGGATTTGGATGGGGGATGATAAGAGGTAGTGGTGAACAGCTGTTTTGAAGGCCTGGAGGGAAGAATGGGATTGAATAGAGTGAGGGAGTTCATTCCAAAGGCGGGAAAAGAGGAATGAAAGAGAGGTGAGCAGTGATTCGTGATTTTGGTAGTTTTACCAGAATTTTCATCAATTTTCTTCCCTATTTCTCCATTGTCCTAGTAATAATTCCATGTTTTAGTATTGGTGCATGCTACAATCAACTGTGACATAAGCTTTATAAAACAACCATCATGACGAAAAATGGATGTGCTTACTAATTTCATGAACCTTTTTGAGAATAGCTACATTTTGAAGAATACTTTAATACACACATCCCTCATCACTCTCTTGTGTGTGCCATAAACTACATTTCCTTATGTCATTAAAGGAATCAGAAGCTGTGCCTTGTGATGTTGCTGTTCTCTCCACAGTCAGTGAGACAAATCAATGAGAATCCTCCCCTCCTCAACATGGGATGCCTATCAACAGTGTTTGTCCATCCTCTATCCTCCAAATGCTGAGCATCAAGTGAGGAAGCAACACCTACCCTTTTTGAAGTCTATGGACGGTCAGAATCGAACCCACTCACCCCCTTACTATTCTCTTCTTACAGTATCTTTCCATTGCTTCTCAAGGTATGACTAGAGAGGGGAATGTTTACTTTCCTCAAGGGTTGAAACCAACGGAGTAAAGTGATGCAAAATAGATTTAGAAATTGAAGAGGAGAGTGTTTGCAATTAGGGAAAATAACACACAGTCTGGTGGGGATATGCTCTAATTGGGTAAGTTAGGAGTAGTGCATTTGGATCAATGTTCCTCTTTTTGAGGATGATCTGATGATGTGAGATTGTCTCATTCGTTACTTTTTTATCCCGCCTCGACAACCAACTTCCACATTCTTTTCAATCTCATTCTTCCTTCCATGTGTTCAAGACGGATGTTCACCACCATCTCAGATCACCCCCCATCCAAAACCATGATCTTTTCTACCCTTGTTAACCTCATCCAAGTCCACGTCTTTCCTTCCTCAGAGTTTGCCTCTGTATCCATATTGTCCACCCCGTGTCCTCTTTTCCCACATTCCGTATTTGTCCAAGCCTCCCTCTACTTTGTCCCTCAATCCTGCTGTTGGTGAATCCCCCACCCTCTTCTCCTTCTCCTGTTCCTTTTGTTCTGTTATTCCCCGATCCGTTCTACAATTTAGCTCTTCCACGAGGCTAAACTTTGCATTCAAAAACAAATTATGAATGATGTGTGATATGGTCTGGTGTGGATAAAGTATTAAACAGCTTACATTTGAAATGCATTCTTAACTTCAAAAATTTGCCTCAACGATGATGCAACCAGCTGCTGAACTTGTAGCCGAATTCTGTTCCGCAATGCATTCGCTAATACAAGATTTTGAGTATACAAACCCTTTGACCCGATAATTGCTTCCACCACCCCCCTACCCCCCCCCTCATTCATTCTCAATGGCTGTATAGAGAAATTAAATGTGGATGATGTTGCAAAGGAAATTTTAAAAAACAAACAAAAAAAAAACAGCCAAAGTTGCACCATTTCCTCTCCCAATCAACAAAGAAAATTCCTTGGCAAAAGATACCGAGGCACAGATTGCAAAAACAAAGGGCATCCGGGAGGACAGATGGAATCGGATAAAGGCGAGTCAATCAACAATGAGTTTTGAACAATGTCTTAGAGGTCCCCGTGGGCTCGACAGAGGCCCAGAGCAATACCATCGGTCTCTCCTAACCAGAGAAGCCAACATTTGGGTGATGTCTTTGGTGTTTTTAACCGAGCACTTTAATTATGACATGTAGAAATGTAGAAATGTAGATGTAGATTTCTAATCATGTAGAAATGTCATAACATTCAGGCTTCGTTCTTTTGTTTTTACATGCCTTGGATTCTGTAGAATATAAACAATATTTCCCCAAGTTGAGGGGACCTGAGCACGACAACCACAACTGAACTCCAGACAAAAACATTAATATCCTCATTCGCACAAGTAATGATAAAATATCGTTGGTGACGGAGATCACACCATACATTTAATTATTATCTACCTTCCTATATTACCCAATAATTTCTGATATTAATGAGAAAGCCTTTTTACATGACACTGCAATTTGCCTAGCTAAAGCAGAGCTAGGTACGTCAGGGACATCCACTTCCATCGTTGGTTCGAGTAAAGCAAAAACAGGAAACGTGCGAGTGAAAACAAAACCCTTTACGCTCCATAGAAAACTCAAAAGTACCTGTTTTTAGAGGGTGCCAGCATCAAGGGCCAAGAAGTGAAGACTTTTCAAAACTAACAAAGAATCAACGGTGGATTCAAACGCAGGATAGTGCCGATCGAGAGCCGGTGGGAAAAACGATGAGGAGGAACGCATGGTCCATGGTTGGAATCATTCAGTGAACCTGTAGGCAGAGTGTGTAAGGCAGAGCTTTCAACACTGGCCGTGCGAAATGCTGTCGGCCAATTAACAGGGCTCATGCTTCTTGAGGAACTCGAGCCTACGCATACTTCGCACGAGTTTTGCCATTGCTGCCACATAGTCTGTTCCTCAAACCACACACCCCCATTATCATGCTGCTGGCTCTCCGCTGCATATGAGAGGATTGTTTTGAAGGAGTTTCAGTGCCATATACCCCCCTTTAGAGGTCTCACTGGGTCTTTGGTGTTTTCAAAGATTATTATTATCCCCATAAGGGTGTGTTTTATGTGCGCTAGCAGCAGCAAACAAGTTGGAATTTGTAACTTAATTTGTGATGCAACACTCGCCTCTGAACTGGCTATCCTGGGTTTGTATCCCGACCCAGCTATGAGCTGTCGACCCGGTGGCCTGCAGGCAGGGCGATTAATCAATGTGTATGTCGTCCCTCGGATGTACATTAAAACTGGGCGTCCCATCTGCCGACATTAGTTGGTGGAAGTTGAAGATCCCATGGTGTCCTTCATGAACAGTAGACGAGCTATCACTGGCACCCTGAACAAATTACAAATTCCTGCATACTCGGTCGAGTATCCTGCGTTGGAGTGGCGACCCATTCAGGATTGTAATCATAGTCAATAAACTGCTTGGGGCATCGTAGATGATGATGATGAAGATGATGATGCAGCAGCACTCCAATTTCGTTTTTTAAGTATTTCCAGTTATTGCTTCTCTAAGATTCCTTAAAAAAATAGCAACATATGATACCATAACATGGTCTGGAAGAATGTTTGGCTAACACGATGAAAAGAGGTGTTTTGGGGATGTTTTGTCGCCACCGACCACCAAGAACTGGAGAAACAATACCTGAAACTACTTCACTACACAGTCTGGCCGATGGCCTTTTGGTCGTCCGAGTCAAATATGCATTTGCAACATAAATAGATAAATGCAAGTGAGGTGATGGCTCATTTTAAGTTTGGAGCATACTACCTGAGTTATTTTGGTGACTTGTGAGAACCCAACCCAGACTACACACCTCAAAGGCAGGTCCACTACCTCTGAGCTATGCTGTCGGTCCCGAATGGCAATGCAAGTGATATATTTGGTGCAAAATATGAAATGCAGTCAGTACCTGCTGCGATGTGGAGATGAACAAAAACAAATAAATTCGTTTTGTTTGCCAACACTCATATACCTATCTCAGCAGGTAATATGAAATGAGAAAAGTCACACAAACAAAAGTCTCTCTCAATGATCCCAAATCCTGTAAACCCTTCTAACTTCAGCCCTTCTCCAAAGTGCTGTTTCCTTCAAGTTCGACATGAATCGGGAGACACAGATTGGTCCATTCCCCCTCTTCAAATAATGGCTGCTCTTACAAAAGATACATACAATACAAAAGAAAACACACACACACACACACACACACACACACACACACACACACACACACACACACACACACACACACAATTGTACAGTGTTGGCTTTTCCTAAAATATTACATAATTTAAATGATTGCTGTAAATGATGTTAATTTCACAACATCCTATTCAACTTTATTGATATTGTAAACCTCAAAATATCATTCCCTTACCAAAAGTAAGAACCTTAACTAAAAAGCAAAGCAACACCTGTGCACGATTAGCAACAACACACAAAGACAGCAACAAGAGTGTTGAGTGTGCGCAATGTCGAGTGCATGAATGTGTGTGTGTGTTCGATATAACTTCTCTCTCTCACACACACACACACACACACACACACACACACACACACACACACACACACACACACACACACACACACACACACACACACACACACACACACACGCGCGTTTAGCTAATCATGGTTCTTCAAATGAGAACACACCTCCGTACTCTATCGTGCCAAAACCAAAACACCACATGCTAGGATGGAAATTTGTGGCGGTGTGTTCAGTGAGTGCACATGTGACACTGCCAGCAAAGATTATGCACAGCTTCCTTATTACAGCAATACAATGTTGTAGGCAATTTAATAAGAGAGTTACTCTGATCGCAAAGCACTGGGAACTATTGTGTTTCACCTTAGTTGGGGACATCATCAAGGAATCGAGGCCTAATGCGGAATTGCACGGTACCGGCACGAAGGCAATGGCATAGATGATGTGATGCACCAGTCAAAGTGAACTTGTACTGTGCCAACACTGTCCAATTCCATCGGAGTCAGCCATAAAGAAACCATACCTCCTCTCCACTAGCAAGTTGGCACTGTGTCCACATTGTGCTGACATTTTCCATGGCACACCAGTACAAACACCGAGCTGAGATACATCAGCAAACGACCTCCCGACATTCGAACATGCTTATGTCGCACCCAAATAGTCCACTAGAAATGATTGCATTGACTTGATGATGTATCATGTGTACGCCAATGAAAGAAATCCGTTAATTACGAAGCTGTAGTAATGGACTGTCCAATGACACTGCCTCATGGTTAATTTTTTGAAAAGTGTGGAAAGAGTCTACATGCTGTCCAGCCTTGTTCTGGAATGGAGAAATCATCGTAATTGTGGAGGCAAGGTGCATCGTGGAGGCAAGGTGCATCGTGGAGGCAACGTGCATCGTAGAGGCAAGGTGCATCGTGGAGAAAAGGTGTCATCGTGGAGGCAAGGTGCATCGTGGAGGCAAGGTGTCATCGTGAAGGCAAGGTGTCATTGTGGAGGCAAGGTGTCATTGTGGAGGCAAGGTGTCATCGTGGAGGTAAGGTGTCATCGTGGAGGCAAGGTGCATCGTGGAGGCAAGGTGCATCGTGGATGCAACGTGCATCGTGGAGGCAAGGTGCATCGTGGAGAAAAGGTGTCATCGTGGAGGCAAGGTGTCATCGTGGAGGCAAGGTGTCATCGTGAAGGCAAGGTGTCATTGTGGAGGCAAGGTGTCATTGTGGAGGCAAGGTGTCATCGTGGAGGTAAGGTGTCATCGTGGAGGCAAGGTGTCATCGTGAAGGCAAGGTGTCATCGTGGAGGCAAGGTGTCATTGTGGAGGCAAGGTGTCATCGTGAAGGCAAGGTGTCATCGTGGAGGCAAGGTGTCATTGTGAAGGCAAGGTGTCATCGTGGAGGCAAGGTGTCATCGTAGAGGCAAGGTGTCATTGTGGAGAAAAGGTGTCATCGTGGAGGCAAGGTTTCATCGTAGAGGTAAGGTGTCATTGTGAAGGCAAGGTGTCATCGTGGAGGCAAGGTGTCATCGTAGAGGCAAGGTGCATCGTGGAGAAAAGGTGTCATCGTGGAGGCAAGGTTTCATCGTAAAGGCAAGGTGTCATTGTGGAGGCAAGGTGTCATTGTGGAGGCAAGGTGTCATCGTGGAGGCAAGGTGTCATCGTGGAGGCCAGGTGTCATTGTGGAGGCAAGGTGTCATTGTGGAGGCAAGGTGTCATCATGGAGGCAAGGTGTCATTGTGGAGGCAAGGTGTCATTGTGGAGGCAAGGTGTCATCGTGGAGGCAAGGTGTCATTGTGGAGGCAAGGTGTCATTGTGGAGGCAAGGTGTCATTGTGGAGGCAAGGTGTCATCGTGGAGGCAAGGTGTCATCGTGGAGGCAAGGTGTCATCGTGAAGGCAAGGTGTCATCGTGGAGGCAAGGTGTCATTGTGGAGGCAAGGTGTCATTGTGGAGGCAAGGTGTCATCATGGAGGCAAGGTGTCATTGTGGAGGCAAGGTGTCATTGTGGAGGCAAGGTGTCATCGTGGAGGCAAGGTGTCATCGTGGAGGCAAGGTGTCATCGTGGAGGCAAGGTGTCATCATGGAGGCAAGGTGTCATTGTGGAGGCAAGGTGTCATCATGGAGGCAAGGTGCATCGTGGAGGCAAGGTGTCATTGTGGAGGCAAGGTGTCATTGTGGAGGCAAGGTGTCATCGTGGAGGCAAGGTGTCATCGTGGAGGCAAGGTGTCATCGTGGAGGAAGGTGTCATCGTGGAGGCAAGGTGTCATCGTGGAGGCAAGGTGTCATCGTGGAGGCAAGGTGTCATCGTGGAGGCAAGGTGTCATCGTGGAGGCAAGGTGTCATCGTGGAGGCAAGGTGTCATCGTGGAGGCAAGGTGTCATCGTGGAGGTAAGGTGTCATCGTGGAGGCAAGGTGTCATCGTGGAGGCAAGGTGTCATCGTGGAGGCAAGGTGTCATTGTGGAGGCAAGGTGTCATCGTGGAGGCAAGGTGTCATTGTGGAGGCAAGGTGTCATTGTGGAGGCAAGGTGTCATCGTGGAGGCAAGGTGTCATTGTGGAGGCAAGGTGTCATTGTGGAGGCAAGGTGTCATTGTGGAGGCAAGGTGTCATTGTGGAGGCAAGGTGTCATCGTGGAGGCAAGGTGTCATCGTGGAGGCAAGGTGTCATCGTGGAGGCAAGGTGTCATCGTGGAGGCAAGGTGTCATCGTGGAGGCAAGGTGTAAACGTGTAGCAGTCTATTTGAAACAATATTGTTTATACTGCGAAAAAAAAAAAAAAACCACAAAAGCAACTGGCACTGGATCTCAACAGGCATGCCACAAGGTCTAGAGAAGATGAAGTCAAGTAGATTGGAAGAGAGGAGGTGTGTCTTGCGATGATCTGCACAGAACACCCGAACGGAATCCAAAGCACATTCCTTTTGTGCTTGTAAGAGAAAATGTGTTGCGTGATGTTTGGTAAGTCTTGTGTGTTGATGCAGCAAATGTCAAAAATCTGTTTCTGCCTCTCAAAGACCATTATATTCACGCATCAATCCAATGACCATCACAAGGCTAAACAAATATTGTTTTTCATGACAAAAGTATGGTTGTACATTTTTTTGTGTGTGTGGGCAAGATATAGGCTCAAGGAAGAGATAGAGCAGAATGGAAGGGAACAAAATGGAAAGGGGAAACACCAACAGCAGAGTAGAAGTGAGAGTGAGATCAAGGGTAGGGGGAGAAGGACACATTGGGGGGGGGTGGGGTGAACAAGATGCACGCAAACTGAAAAAAAACAGAGCAAGAAGAAGCGGACAAAGAAGAAGCAGACGAGAGTGAGGATACATGGAGGTGAGCAAGCTGCACACAAGCTGAATGAAACACAGCAAGAAGATGAAGAGGAAGAAAAGAAGAAGGGAGGATATGTCGGGGTAAACAAGCTACACACAAGCTGAATGATATACAGCAAGAAGAGGAATGGTAAAGCGGAGATGAAACAGAATAGGAAGAAAACAACCGGCAACGAACAAACGAAGAGTTTTTTTGTTTTTTTTTGTATACCTTGTCGAGGCTCGTGTGAGAGCGAACACACAACGCACTGTGCACAGCAAGGGGGGGCATGAGACAAGAAGGGCGGGAGTGGGAAGGACAAAACAGTGGAGAACAGAGACAGGAGTTCTGTGGAAGGGAGAGGGATGGGGCGTGGAACATGGGGAATAGAAGATGGACATTACAGGGACTTTCAGGAAGGAAAGCAGGAAATTGAAGGAGGTGGGCTTGGGTGGATTATCAGGGGTAGAAAAGATCGAGGATTTGAATGGGGGATGATAAGAGGTGGTGGTGAACAGCTGTTTTGAAGGCCTGGAGGGAAGAATGGGAATGAATAGAGTGAGGGAGTTTATTCCAAAGGCGGGAAAAAAGAGGAATGAAAGAGTGAAGATGAGCAGTGATTCGTGATTTTGGTAGTTTTACCAGAAGGGGGTTTTTGGCGGACCTTGAGCACTCTGCGGAAATGTGGTGGGGACAAATCGCAGAGAAAGCAGGGGGGGGCGAGGATGGAGAGGAGACGGTATAAGACAGAAAGACCACCGACCTGCCTGCGGTGAGAGAGTGAGAGGCCCAAAGACTCAGCCTCATTGCGGGAGATGCCAATGATCTGAAATGCCTTGGTTTCCAGAGCGTGAAGCCGAGAAAGGTGAGAGGCAGGAGCACCAGCCCAGAAGGTAGAACAGTACTCCATCAGGTTGCGGAGGAAAGCTTTGTAAGTGGTCAGGAGCTCAGGTGGGCCGAGGAAGGACTTTGCACGATGGAGGATTCCCAGTCGGCGACTGGCTTTTGAGGCGAGGTTTGAAATGTGGTTCTCCCAGTAAAGATCATGGCAGATCGTGAGACCCAGAAGCTTGAAAGAAAGGACTTCTTCTAGAGGATTGTTTAGAAAGTGGATGGGTGGGTTTTTGTAAACGGTCCTTTCGGAGAGACATAGTGAGAGTGTGAGATTTGTCCGGATTAAAAGACATGTTCCACGTGTTGGACCAGTTTGTGATTTTACCCAGATCTGCAGTGAGCGAAGAAGCTGTTGTTTGCCGGTCTGAGTGATGACAGATGGTACGGCAGAGAGTGGAGTCATCAGCAAAGAGATAAAGAGGATTTTCCAGAGAGTCAGAGAGATCATTGATGAAAACCAGAAAAAGAACAGATGAGATGAGGGAAAGGGAGGGGAAAAACACACACAATAACCTGAATAAAAAGAGTGTTTTGGATTGGTGTCATTTGGGGTAAAAGAGATCATGTGTATGGATGGGGGATGACCAGAGGCAGTGGTGAATAGCGGTCTTGAAGCCTTGAATGGAAGAATGGGACTGAACAGAATGGGGAATTTGGTTACACAAGCGAGAGAAAAGAGGAACAAATGAGTGGAGGTGAGCAATGAGCCTGGATTTGGGGAATTCCAACAAGAAGAGGCTTACTGGCAGACCCTTGTGCACACCACAGAAACCTGAGAGAGGCAGTTAATTGAAGTTATGCATTCAAACAACACAGCAATCGACTTCTTTAACTGCAAACATAAAGTGACGTCACAGTGGAGTGAATAAGAACAAGAGGGCGGTGCAAACACTCACTCTTGAACAACTTGGATTCCGATAGATCGCGCAGAGCCCAGGATGGAACGGCAAATTCTCTCCATGGACATGTCACGTACCTGAAATCCCTCATCCTGCCCTTTCACCAAAGCTATCTCATACACATGTTTGAGTGTAATCATGCCGGCCTTCTCATGTCCTGAGAGATATAAAGCACAAGGACGATAGCATTTAGTAAGGATACATTAATGTCCACTCGTAAGACATTCAACACACACATCCTACACCCCTTACAAAGTATCAGAGAGCCTACATGTTCCAATTCACTCCTGGCTGGTGACCACTATCTTGCAAGGTTCTGCCAAAGCAACCCCTTGACAAAAAATACAACGAGTGGTCTTGCCATTATTCACTCAACTGGGTCAGGATTTTAACCTTTAAATATTAGAAAACAATATGAAAGCTGAGCTCGTTGAGCCTACCCCGAACCCCGTCAAACATGGATATTGCTGGGGATCCAAAAGCATCAAATCAAAGTGCACATTCCCCCAATTATGACACCATCATATACTTTCCTTTCATAAAGGCTTAAACTTCAAAATCAGAGGCAACACGTGCACGCCAAATCGATAAGGGTCGTTATCATGCTAAGCACACAAGATGCAAAACTATCAAAGGTAGGAGTAGATTGTGTGTAAGGACACGGATTGCAAATTGAAATGTCTGCATGACTGAAGGCTGCGGTGACGACGACATTAATGGAATGGGAATTGTGCAGTATGCTCGATTGAAGGTTGCAAAGGTCTGATTGGTTGGAGATAAGAGGTAGGCTCTTTGAGCAACAGATGCAGCGACAGAGATCCAGAGGAAATAGCAGGATGTGAATGAAGAAAGGGGGATTCATTCTTAAAAACGAAACATTAATCTTTAATTGTCCTGGTCCGACAATGGTCGAACGTCTGCTGACAAAATCATCGCCTGCGCCGCCATGTTCCACTTTACCGACGACGTCAAAATTGCATGGGACCTTGGACGTAAATGTATGCCAAAAAGGCAAAACCTTCGACCTTCACAACTGTTTCTGCCAGTGCCGGATTAAGCCTCGGCTGGCCCTAAGGCATATTTTGAAATTTTAGAGAATGGCCTGAAAATTTTAAACTAGATCTCGGGCTCCTGGAAATGGACCCCAGACAAAAGATGAACTGATTAAAGAACAAAATATTTAATACAAAAAAGACAAGTATTTAATGTGAAAAGAAAATAGTTTATTTAATCCCTCTATACAATTTGCAAAATTGTGGCTATACAATACAAAAAATTTTGTGGCCCGAATTTTTGGCTGGCCCTAAGGCACATGCCTTGTCTGCCTAATGGTTAATCCAGCACTGGTTTCTGCCCCACATCTCCCTCTACTCCCACACTCCTCGACTTTTCCATCCAAGCCCTCCCTCATACCAGCTTCTCCTCCTTTACCTTCCCTTTTTTTTTTTTCATTTTCATCAATTTAACTCTCCACCCCACACACAAACCCAAATGGTCCCTTTTGTACACCTAATACATCAATGGCACCATGCCCACTTGTTACCCTCATCACCATAAATTACAGTTTATACATAAACGTCATGCTCGGCAACAAGCCAATTGTCGGACGTGTTGCCAGGTTGTGTTCACCGTCGCCCATCACCACCTGCATCAGCATGCTCACCCATCAAGTGTGCTTTGCTCGATCGGGCAACAGGGGGCAGAAAGCTGCCGGAAATCGCTGCTGGCACGGATTAGCGCTTAGGGAAGAGCATTTATCTGCCTTATTCCCACTCACTTACAAGACACAAGACAAAATCTATTGCGAACACAGCAGTAGCTCTAATAACATTCACCCCTCTGTCTCTGTCTGTCTCTGTCTCTGTCTCTGTCTCTGTCTCTGTCTCTGTCTCTCTCTCTCTCTCTCTCTCTCTCTCTCTCTCTCTCTCTCTCTCTCTCTCTCTCTCTCTGTCTCTCTCTCTCTCTCTCTGTCTCTCTCTCTCTCTCTCTCTCTCTCTCTCTCTCTCTCTCTCTCTCTCTCTCTCTCTCTCTCTCTCTCTCTCTCTCTCTCTCTCTCTCTCTCTCTCTCTCTCCTTGGCCCCTCCATCCACCACCACATCCCATCTGTTTTTAATTCCCTCCCCCATTGTCTCCATCCTCCCTCTCCCTCACTCAGTATGAGCAAAAACAGCCAGGCTCCGCCGGCAGGCAGTCAAGATGAAGCGCCTGTCAGCATTTCTCATTTAAGCATCGCGCAATTAGGCGGCACGAGTCGTGCAAGCGAAACAGAAGAGTGCAGTTGGAGTCAAAAACACTCTCTTTCAAACTATTCGAGGAGTGCTGGGTTTTGTCTAAACATTTCCGGATGATTGATTTGTTTCTGTGATGTCAGTGTTGCCCCGTAGTAAAAGAGCAATTTTTGGATTAAAAAAGAAAGAAGGAAGATTAGACAGAGACTGGCGATTGATACTTCTATTTTGAGTTGCTTGCTTTAACTTGACTCAACGGAATGCTGTGTCGTGTATAATCGGATCGTTCTACAATTGGTTGTGTTTGTTGGTTGATGTTTATGGAATCTGTGACATTTCACATTGTGACATTGACTTGGTGACGTCAATATTCTCTTTGTGACATTCAGGATTCTTATGACTTTCTTTTCTGTGTTGTCCAATGCTCATGGAGGAGCTTGTACAGAGTGTTCCAAAAAGACCTGGACAACTTTGGTTGTTAAGATATTTGGAACCACAGAAGATACTGTTACAAATCTGGAAGCCTTTTGCACACAGACAGCCAGAGTCCCCGTAGTTCAGTTATTTCAATAAGTATGTGTTTATAGTTAGAATCCATTCCTTCTGTCTAATGGGAATTTCATATGTGCGCTACGAGTTATTTTTTAGAAAGGTTTTTACATCTTCAACAACTACATCTACAACAACTACATCCACTACAACAACGCCACCGTCCCGCACTCGACCGGTCGCCATTGCCCACGTGTTTTTGGCTGAAGGCGTGGGGATAGCCTCCAACGCCTCAGATCGAGGCTCCGTCCCAAGGAAGGGCATGGACCGTTTCCTCCAGCCAATGAGCAAAGGGGGAGCATGACACGCACACCCCAGCCAATCGGGAGGTGACCACGAGGCATCCGACAACCCCTCGTCCAATCAGGAGGCGAGTGGGAGGAGAAGAGACCCCTCCCACCTCAGAACGGTAGAGTGGTTGTCTGGACCAGTGTTGGGCGGACAAGGGTGCGTTGTGCAGGATCGTGGCGATTGCGGTCTGTGGTCTTGGTGGTGAGTGTGGCTTGGTCTGGGTCGTGGGTTCGAGCCCCACCGTAGTGGTTTGCATTGGAGCGCTCGAGCTGGGATCCCCGTTCCCGTCACGGACTCCGAGCTCCACAAGTGCGGGTCCGGTGAAACCGCACGAGGCGGGGAGGTACCCGAATAGGCCCCTGCCCTCAGCTCGCCTTCCCTCCGAGCTGAAAGGCCGAAATAAAGACCCGACGGGGCCCAGTTCATGTGTGTGTGTGTGTGTGTGTGTGTGTGTGTGTGTGTGTGTGTGTGTGTGTATGTGTGTGTGTGTGTGTGTGTGTGTGTGTGTGTGTGTGTGTGTGTGTGTGTGTGTGTGTGTGTGTGCGCGCGCGCGCGCGCGCGCGTGTGGCACCAGTCTGATAAGTAGAATTGTGTAAGTGCTTTCCTTTGCTTATACATTGCCTGCCTTTTATTCGTGATAACTTTGCTCGGTGTTCTCCTCCTCGATTATTCTTTGTAAAATAAACCCGTTAAATGTACCAGCTCGTTTTCTGTGCTTTCCTTCATTGGCCCAGCAAGGTGCGTATTGTGAATTAGTAAGACCGTTCGTGTGGTAGGTTGTTCACTTGGTCCGGCACGGCTTTGGTAACTCCCGCTCGGTTACGCCGGATCCGAGTCGGTGATTGCGACTCGATTCGGACAAAGTCGGCCGAGGGTGTGGTTTTCGGTCATGCATTCGGTCATGCTGAAAGGTGAACTTCCGTCACAATTTCAGCTGTCTTAAAGAGGGCAGCAGGTTTTCCTCAAGGATTTTTCTGTATTTTGCTCCATCCATTTTCCCTTCTATCCTGACAAGTGCCCCAGTCCCTGCTGATAAGAAACATCCCCATAACATGATGCTGCCTCCACCATGCTTCACAGTAGGGATGGTGTTCTTTGGGTGATGTGCTGCGTTGGGTTTGCAGCAAACGTAACGTTTTGCATTTTGGCGAAAAAGTTCCATCTTGGTTTTGTCAGGCCACAATACTTTGTCACATGGCTTCAGAATTTCCAGTGTTTTTTTGCATACCTCAAACGGTATTCAAGGTGGGCATTTTTGAGCAATGCCTTCCATATTGCCACCGGACCATACAGGCCAGACTTGTGGAGTGCTTGGGATATTGTTGGATGCACACAGTGACCAGTCTTTGCCATAAAGGCATATAGCTATTTCAAAGTTGCCATTGGACTCTTGTTAGCATCTGATCAGTCTTCTCTTTGCTTGGTCATCCAGTTTGGAGGGATGGTCTTATCTCGGCAGGGTCTTGGTGGTACCATTCGCCTTCCACTTCTTAATGATTGCCTTGACTGGGCTCCAAGGGATATTCAAGGCCTTTGAAATATTTTATACCCATCCCCTGATCTGTGCCTTTCCACAACTTTATCCTGGATGTCTTTTGAAAGCTCCTTGGTTCTCATGGTTGAGTCTTTGCTGTGAAATGCACTACCCAGCAGAAGACACCTACAGGAACAGCTGATTTTATTCTGAAATAATCAGAATCACAATTTAACACAGATTGAGGCCAATTAACTTGGTGTGTGATTTTGAAGGTGATTTGTTACACCTGAGCTAATTTACAATTGCTATTATCAGGGGGGTGGACACTTATCCAACCAAGATATTCCAGTTTTGTATGTTTAATTAATTTTCTGAAATTTGTAGAATTTGTTTTTCATGTGGAAGTTATGGGTTACAATGTGTAAGTCAAGGTGGAAAAAGTCAGGTTTAATGAAATTTAATTCCAGGCTATGAGGCAACAAATGGTGAAAATTTTGAAGGGGGATGCAGACCTTCTATAGGCACTATATAAATAAATGTATATAAAAAAATATTTGTGCGGAATTTCAATCTTCGGTAATAGCTCCGCACAATGAGGCTTGGGCATGCCAAAAGGCCTTCAAAAGCCCATTCATATAAAGATTTGAACTTTGCCTTGAGTAGTTGTAATTGAGACAGTGCCACTTAAGTTACGACGTTCGTACAGCGGGAACGAGGTGCTATTCTTGGTGTAAGAATTAAAAATTGTCTTTTTTAAGCTTTCAAATCAGAGAAAGCATTTCTGGGATATTTGTGTGATAAATGGAACTGTAAACAGAGTTGTGAAGTGGTATTGGTGGAGATCACAGAGGAGGAAGTGTGGATGGCATTGAAAAGGATGAAGAAGGAAAGAGCGCCAGGCATTAGTGAGGTGTGTACAGAGATGATAATTGCAGTGGAAGAAGTCGGAGTCAGTTGAACAAAGAGGCTGTTGAGCATATGTATGAGAGGGTTCCATTCAGGAGTGGAGGACAGGGTTGATTGTGCCGATATGGAAGGGGAAAGACGATGTTGAAGATGGGGTTAGTACAGGGGCATGATGCTCCTAAGTCATGTAATGAAGGTGCTGGAGAGGATTCTGTAGTGGGAGGATCAGGAAAAGGGTAGAGATGGAGATCAGAGAAGAACAGCAAGGGTTTAGAAAAGGTAGAGGGATGACGGATGGGATGTTCATGCTGAAACAGCTGGTGGAGAAGAGGTTGGAGGTGCAATGTGAGATAGCATTGGGATTTGTGGACCTGGAGAAGGCCTATGACACTGTCCCGAGAGAGATGGTGATGGCGACACTGAGATGGATGGGAGAGCTGGAAGCAGAAGTTAGGTTGGTGAAAGGGATGTACAAGGGAATGAAAGGAAGAGTCTTGATTCATCCTGGGATGTCTGAGGAGCTCAGTGTGAACATTGGTTTGAGACAGAGAAGGGCTCTCAGCCCACTCATGTTTATCACAGTGATGGAGCTGGTAAGCAGAAAGGTGAGCTTCAGGGGTAGTATGGGGAGGCTGCTGTATGCGGACAATCTGGCTGTTGTGGTGGAGAGTGGGTGGGAGATGCAGGATTGTGTAAGGAGGGATATCCAAAAGGTAGGCGTGGTTGGGGCATGGAGAGAGTTGGCTGAGGACAGAGGGGGCTGGAGGAGTATCGTGGTCAAGTCAGGGCAAAAGCATGGTGCCATCGGACCTCACCTGGAAGAGGAGGAGAAGAAGAAGAAATGGAAATGGTTGAGTTTATAATATTGTTACGGTTTTGTAAAACCGGCACTCCTCCGAGGAAATGGCACACAACATATAGCATTCCTAAGACAGTTATTTTATTAGTATTTGTTTAGTTAATTCTTTCCATATGTCTTGTGGGCAAATGGGAAAGATGTGTTGCCTAGGGCTTCAAGTTAGGTCTTCAATCCTCTATTCTTTCTGTTATGTCATCCCTTTATTTTACTTTACCTCTTACACAAGCCAAGCAAGCATGCATGCATGCAGAACAGTAACAATGCCGAGAATGCGAGGAAGGCCAGCGAGGTTCATTTTATACGCTCGCCATGTTCCGTTCAGACTGCGTGCCAAAATCCAACTGCCACCTCACCTCGGACCCTCCTTATGCTCACCACAATGTTACAACGCTCACCATAATCAATCCACATGCCTTCTAAAGATCCCCACAATCGCCTTCATCCATTTCTTCACCACAAATGCGACAATTATGATAATCTCCTCCAACCTCTTCGTCGCAACGCCACATCGACAACCACCTCTCCCAATCTCTTCACCACAAATTCCACAACGCTTCTCCCACCTTCCTATTCCCACCACAACTGCCATTAACCTCTTGGGCGCTCACCACAGTCTCGGAGGATGCCAAAGGAGCAAGGATAATGAGGATTGGGGTGTTTCGGCGTGTAACTTGAAGTGCAAGCATGCGCCGGGGTTCATTCGAAGACGTGCGAATCGCTCTGGTGTTTCCCTCAATAACCATGATTAAATGGAGACCGGCGCACGTTCGGGGTTGGACAGCGCTTTTTGAAAACTCTTGCCCCATGTTGATCATGGAGCTCCGATGCATGGCAAGGTTGAAGAGTGAATGAAGCCATTTTTAATTCCGAAGCATGGCGACGGTGCGGGACAACTGAAATGCACCAATGGTAGAGCTCAGAAACGCCTACAACATTATTTGATCCGATTTTTAGCTTCTACCTCGCTCAGGGCCAATAAAAGGAGCAATTTGGCTCACAATCAGGGACTTCGGCAGACTTGACTTCTCTGCACTTCTCGAGGCGGTCAAACGAGAGCTCTCCAGCATCCGAGTGAATCTCGCCACAAGTCAGCGCGACCGCGAGGAGAGGGCGGAGCAGCCAAGCGAGGAGATCGCGGTGGAGCAAGCGATTGCCAGAACAGGCCGAGACCATCCCCGGGTCATCGGCGCTCACTTTCGGCTGCATCAAGCAGCCAACATTTACACTTGCAGACCCTCACACAGCTTTCTCTCCCATCTACGTCTTGTCCACTGTGGACACACAAGAGCAATCGACGAGGGCAAGTCCCAAACAATCGTTCTTTTCAGAGCGACCTTACTGATTCGCACCTCTCACATCACACCCCATGACATGCTGCACTACTCTCACACCTCTCACTCCCACACCACAGACACCTTCAGTTTTCCTCCCTCCTCCCCCTTCCAAAGCAATTGGGTTGCACCGGTCCACCGACCACGCCAGGTACCACGAGGTCGCTACTCCTCAACTGTCTCTCCTCTTTCTGAGTTATCTCTAATTTTCCGTGTGTGTGTGTGATGGCACCTGTCATGTATAGTGTAATTTAAGACTGTCTAAGTTTATCAGCATAAATCTGCACTGTCTTATTTCGTGAATATTGCATTTCTTTTGTCGCACACACAAATTCCTTGTTTTTCCATGCTGTACATTTGTGAATAAATCCATAACTGTAGAACATATTATCACTCGCATTGTTGAAATAAATCTGCCTTGTTATAAATGCACCCAGCTCGTTTTTGTCTTTTCCTCCATTGGTCGAGTATGGTCCACACCTTCACATAGCTGGGGAGTTATACCCCCAAAATCTGCTTCTTCGCCGGTGCGTACGAGACAGCTCCGCTCGGCTGCACCTGATATGGTAAGTAACGCAAGTACGCGTTGAGGGCGCGATTCCCCAAAAAAGCAACTTCGTGTTCCCAGTTAAACAGTAGTCAGACGGAGGACACTGGGTCATGTGGTCAAATTACTGGCATTCGCAGTCGTTTAGCGACCCACCACGACACAAACTTATTCGTGTGTGACGGCCTGTGAGTCTGGGGAGAAACCAGGGATATCTCCTCCTTTGTAGTGTTAATTCTCACAATTACCTCCATGACCCTGGGGCCACAACAATGTTGTCGAAGATCGGGCTCATTACATTTTTGAAACGTCATGCAATACAGTACTATATCATTTTTGGCCCTTTCCGTTTCTCTCAAACCTGACATCCTTCCGAGGTCGGCAAAATGAGTGCCATCATGCTGGTATATACTGTCGGAGTGGCGACCCAACCAGGATTGTACCCAATAGCCAAGGAGACTGCTTAGGCAGCACCAACACTCTGCACAGAGCATGGTCCCAATGGATGGATGGATGGATGCTGGTATACTGTGTCGGAGTGGCGACCCGTCCAGGATTGTGCCCAATCGCCAAGGAGACTGCTTAAGCAGCATCAACGCTCAACACTGGTATGGTCCCAATCTCCTCCTCTCTCTCAATGGTGAAGAATCACTTAAAAAATTTTCAGATCTAGATCCGGATCCAGATCTTCACCAAAATATAACCAGTTCGTCCTCGTCAGACAGCAAACTGTCCACAAATTTTCATCCAGAACTTTTTGAGATATCCTGCATACAAACAAACAGAAAGGGGTGAAAACATTACCTCCTTCACCCTTGGTGGCAGAGGTAAATAAAATAACGAGATAGGATATGAGAATAAATGATCAAGGCACAGCTTCACAGAACACTTGTGTTAATTGGTTAATATGAATGGATTTTGAAATTTATAATCATGGGATGGCAACAAATGACGTAAGTATGGTTGTAAAAAGTGTGTATATCTGGCAAAGTTGGATGGGGAAGAGGGGGATTGATGCATCTAGTGAGTGTCCAATTCTGTGCATGCAAAACACAAGGACTAATGGCCATATGGCACCAACAACAGATTATGTTGTTATGTTATTACCGCCAACTGAGCTGCGTGCGACAGATATAAACAAATGAGTGAACAAACACAATCCGTGCTGTTGCATTGTAATTAGTCAGGTATTGTAGGACGAGAAAGCACTGTCTCGGGAGTTCAAGTGTCTGACTTTCTGCATTACGATTCCAGGAAATGATTCGCAAAGCAAGGGTGGAGGATGCAGTTCTGCAGCACAGTTTCCTGCAATCACAATCCATCCCAACAGCAATCAGGCCAAACGGCCAATTCGCACATTTATGCTGCCCGGAGGAACGGTCAAAGCACACGTTCTGGCAGGACACCATGCCATGCAAACAGATTCTACTTGTAAGTTCATGGAATTCGAGCACCTCCGCCGATCACACAGGAGGAAGACAAGAGGAATGTGGGCAAGTTAGGCATGGGCAGCAATAGATGCATCCTGCAATCCACCTGCAAGTCACCCACTGAGTACGGTGCATCGTTATTGTACAGCTCACATCACAAACACAGTGCGAGGAAAATGGGGTGTTGAAAAGAGACAGATGGGGAGAGGGTGAGAGAGAGAGGGGGAGGGAGAGAGAGAGAGAGAGAGAGAGAGAGAGAGAGAGAGAGAGAGAGAGAGAGAGAGAGAGAGAGAGAGAGAGAGAGAGAGAGAGAGAGAGAGAGAGAGAGAGAGAGAGAGAGAGAGAGAGAGAGAGAGAGAGAGAGAGAGAGAGAGAGAGAGAGAGAGAGAGAGAGAGAGAGAGAGAGAGAGAGAGAGAGAGAGAGAGAGAGAGAGAGAGAGAGAGAGAGAGAGAGAGAGAGAGAGAGAGAGAGAGAGAGAGAGAGAGAGAGAGAGAGAGAGAGAGAGAGAGAGAGAGAGAGAGAGAGAGAGAGAGAGAGAGAGAGAGAGAGAGAGAGAGAGAGAGAGAGAGAGAGAGAGAGAGAGAGAGAGAGAGAGAGAGAGAGAGAGAGAGAGAGAGAGAAGAGAGAGTGAAAACAGAGAAAGAGGGGAGACAGAGAGGGAGGGGATGAGGAGAGAGGGATGGGAAAGAGAGAGGGGTGAGATAGAGAGAGAGAAGAAAGAGAGGGGAGAGAGAGTGAGAGAAGAAAGAGAGGGGAGAGAAGAAAGAGAGGGGAGAGAGAGTGAGTGTAGAGAGAGGAAGGAGTAGAGAGGGGAGAGAGAGTGGAGACAGATAAAGAGGAGAGACAGAGAGGGAGGGGACGAGGAGAGAGGGGGAGTGCAGAGAGAGGGGGGAGAGAGGGGTGAGGGTAGAGAGGGAGGGAGAGAGAGAGCGAGAGTGGGAGAGGTGAATTGGGGAAGAATGGGGGAGAGAGAGAGGAGGGAGAGAGCGAGGAGAGAGGGGATGGACAGAAGACAATGGAGAGGGGAGGGAGGGGATAGATAGAAGCATAGGTGGATTTAAGGGGTGGTTCTGGGGGTCTTGACCCCTCATTTTGGGGGAGAATAAAAAAACATGACAAATCCCCCAAAAAATAAAGACAAATATTGTATACGACATGTGATTGAGGCTTGTGAAAGCGAGAGCACAATGGAAGGGAACAAAATGAAAAGGGGGAAACACCAACAGAGTGGAAGTGAGAATGAGAGAGAGTGAGATCAAGGGGAGGGGGTTGAAGGACACATGGGGGTGAACAAGCTGCACACAATCTGGATGAAACACAGCAATTAGAGGAAGGGGAAAGTGGGGATGAAACAGAAAAGGAACAAATCAACCGACAACTAACAAATGAAAAGAGGTGAGGGAGAGGAGGGTAAAATCCCAATAACTAGGAAAAAGGGAGTGCTTGGGAATGAGGTAATTTGGGGTAGAAGAAGTGTGTATGGATGGGGGAAGACTTGAGATAGTGGTGAATAGCTGTCTTGAAGCTCTGGAGGGAAGAATGGGTCAGAACAGACTGGGGAAGTTGGTTCCGCAGGCGAGAGAAAAGGGGAACAAATGAATAGAGATGAGCAGTGAGCCTGGACATTGGGAATTCAACAAGAAGAGGGTTACTGGCAGACCGTAGGTGCCCTTTTGAAAACTGGAAGGGACTCAGCCAAGAGAGGGCAGAGGGTGAAGACCAAAAAGGAGGTGGTAGCATACAGAGAGGCCACCAACCTGTCTGCAATGTGAGAGTAACAGGAATAAACACGTAGCTTCGTCCCAGAGATCCCGTCCCATCCCAAATAGCATTCGTCCCAACCCAAATCACCAAAAAAAAAAAAAAATTAATAATAATTATAAAAAAAACAATAATAACGAGAAGGGCACTCGATAGAGCGCATACCTCCACCACGTAATGTCTGATCCACGAGAACATATCGGGCCCAATACATTTTTTAAATATCATGCTATACACAGTACTATTGTTACGGATTTGGAAGCCTCCTGCACACAGACAGTTAGCAGTCCTCACAATTCAGTTATTTCGATAAGTATGTGTTTATAGTTAGGTCCCGTCCTAATGTTTAAAGGGTGATTAAGTGTATGTGCTGCGAGTTATTTTCTTAGCTCGATAATTTATATCCACAAAAATAACAACACTATGGACCAATCCCTGCACGATGGCGTGCCGAACACGCATGTGGGCAGAGTTCCCTCGGTCACCGAAGTTCTGACTCCACGCTGCGGCCAATCGGAAGGGTGCGAGTGCATTTGCCGCCCTTCAGCCAATGGGCGCAGAGCGAGCTCCAAGAGAAGCAGAGTCTCTTCGGGGGGCGGGGGATCGAGACGCCCTGACACGCCCCCCGACCAATCACGGAGAGATGTCCGATTTCCCCCGGCGAATGAGGGGTGAGGTGACGTGAGACATGTCCCCGCCCCCCCCCGACCCCGGTCGGTAAAGAAGTAGATGGGACGGCGCGGTCATCTCGTGGCGCTGGTCTCGTCTTGTCGCTGTCACTGGCTCTGGTCTCGTCGCAGTGATCTCTCGCCTCGTGATTATTCGAGCTGGCTGGCGTCCGTGGCTGACTCCTTTGTCCCTCGGTGCAGTGTAACCACTCCTTGGCTTTTTCACAAGATCTTGGCAATTCGTTGTTCACCTTTGCATCTTAGTTTTCTATAGGTTTTCTTGGCGTATAGGATTTATATTATCGTCGCTTTTCCGAAACCTTGTGAATTCTTGGCATTTTTCATTGGCTCACCTTGGCATTAATGAAAATGAGGAGTGGTCACACTGCCTCGGTGCCTGGTATATGGGCATGGGTTCGAGTCCCGCCACCGGACAAGATCGACATTACCGCATGAGGTGGCTAGGTGCAAGACCAGGCTCTTCCCTCAGCTTGTCTTCCCTCCCGAGCTGAAGGGCACAATAAAGGGCAACCGGCCCCATTTCTTTTGTGTGTGTGTGTGTGTGTGTGTGTGTGTGTGTGTGTGCGCGCGCGCGCACGCGTTGATGTGTGTTTGTGACGCCAGTCCGATAAGTAAACATTGCTTAAGTATCTCGCCTTTGTACATTGACTGCATATTCGGTTTCAACTCTGCTCTTTGTGTGCGCCCCTCCCCGATTATTGTTCATTAATAAATCATCTTGTTAAATGTACCAGCTCGTTGCTGTCCTTTCCTTCATTGGTTTAGCACGGTGCGTATTGGGAATTAGGGAGGCCTTCTTGCTGTAATTGTTCATTTGGACCGACGGATCTTGGTAATCCCCGCTCGGTTTACACCCGGATCGGGCTCGGTAAATGGCCCATTCCGCCCGAGGTCCGTCGAGGGTGTGGTTTTCCCCAGTAGTTAGATGATGTGGGTACTTAGGTATATTGAAATTAGGCAATTAACCCTACCCCACGCCGTAAAAATATTGCGTCCACGGTCCGCTAAGGGACCCGTGACCTTTGGAGTTATCCAAGGGTTACGACCTTCAATTCCGGGTACTTGGTGGAGACGACCCTACTGCTCCACCTCGCGGTCGCTCCTCGCCACCGACCCCTGGCCCACAACACTATATCGTTTTTGGCCCAATCTCTCAATGGTGAAGAATCACTTCAAAAATTAAATAATTCTCGTATCCAGATCCGGATTCGGATCTTCACCAAAATCGAATGAATTCGTCATTGCCACACACCCAACCTGTACACTAAGTTTTGTCCGAATCCATCCACAACTTTTTGAGACATCGTGCTAGATATCGGTTTCGCACAATATCTCAATGATGAAGAATCACTTAAAAAATTATAGTAGTCGGATCCGGATCTGAATCTTCACCAAAATATAATCAGTTGATCCTTGTCACACACCAAACCTGTCCACAAAATTTCATCCGGATCCGTCCACCACTTTTTGAGATATCCTGTACATAAAGACAAACAAACAAAGGGGTGAAAACATAACCTCCTTTACCTTCGGTGGTGGAGGTAATAATAATTTTCTAAATGATGGTTTATTACTCCTAGGGGTCGAAGAAACTCTGAAGTAGAATTAAAAATTGGGGGTGCTAATTGTAGAAAGAAACCCAACAACAGCAATAAGCCTTCCCCAATGCTACAGGGGAATGTTTCAGAACCTGACAGATCTTAAAAACCATCCCTGGGAATATTACTACAAACGAACTGCAGATGGAAGCTATCTGGGTATCGGTGATGATCCTCAAAAGATTCCTTGGAAAAAAAAACTTCACAATTCGGTCCATGAATTATGATCCTATACCAAAATAGCGTTGGGTGAATATTTTGAGATCTGGTCGGTCACCGTTCCATCTCCCAAACCCCACCCACGTGTGGAGACAGCAGCCAAAAACAGCAACTTTCACGTGCGCGCACACATTATATATATATATATATATATATATATATATATATATATATATATATATATATATATACACACACACACACACACACACACACACACACACACACACACACACACACACACACACACACACACACACACACACACACACACACACACACACACACGGCTCGGGAGACACACACACGGCTCGGGAGACACACACACACACACACACATATATTGTTACGTTTGAGGGGGAGGTATGCATTCAAAGGGTAATTAGGATGTTTAATTAGGTATGCCATGCTGTTCGAGTGTACCAGGATCTCGATGTAATAAGTAGCAATTCAGTGGTGATAAGTTGTCTAGTAAATGTCCATTTCTTCAAGGGGGAAATGATAACTGTCACGTAATTAGATAGGGACACGGGATAGGGTAAGTGTGTCTGCGTAAACCCCTTTTAGTATTCTCTGGAGGCTTGCCGTGACTTCACAGGACAGTGCTGCGGATGGCTCCGCCCCGTGATCACGATTGGCGGAAGGCGACGGCGGTGGGCCAATAAAACGGCTCGATTGGAAGTGACGAGGACGGGAGGATAAAAAGGTTCTGTTCAGGGTCGAAAAGGAAGAGGAAGAAGATCGGGACAGAAAGACCGTTTTTTTGGGGTGGAGGTTGTTGTGCTGGGAGCGTGCTGTGTTGTTGCGCTGATTCGGCCCTGGTTTCATCGTGTCTTGTAGCCTTGCTGAGCCTCGTGCCTCACCTTGGTTGGCTCTGGGGTTCTGCTGGCTCGGAGTACGGGGTCGAACGGCGGGCGGACCTACCTCCCTCTCCTGCTCGCAATTTGGCGCCAGAACTGGTTCCCTGGCGGCTGTGAGCGGACTTGGGACAAGACCAGGAGGTCGACAGCACCACGGTTTCTCCTGCCCCCCTGACGAGAGCAAGGCCAGCTCGTCCGACGCCAATCCAGGGACTGTTGCGTCCACACCACGGTCCAGCCTGACCACCAGGAATAGCTACGTTTTGTGTGTGTGTGTGTGTGTGTGTGTTTTGTGTGTGTGTGTACCTGGCGCCTTAGAGGGTTTGAGATTTGTATATTCATTGGAATTGTCTGTGTTTTCCCCACGCCCGATCCCACACCATCCCGTCGAATCGCCCCGGATCCCTCTTCTTGCCGAGTCTTGTTATTTCTGGTTAGAGGAATAAACGTTATCAACTCAGTGAAAAGCGACTCGTGCCACCTTTCTCGTCCCGTTTGCGGTAGAGCGATTAGAACCGCCATCTTTGGGTTATAAATAAATAAACCGCCTCCATCGTTTCGGCTCATTCTACATTAGCGGGACTGTTCAAGTCCCGTGAACGTCACAATATATATATATATATATATATATATATATATATATATATATATATATATATATATATATATATATATATATATATATATATATATATACATATATATATATATATATATATATATATATATATATATATATATACATATATATATATATATATATATATATATATATCTATGTATATACATATACATATAGATATATATATATATATATATATATATATATATATATATATATATATATATATATATATATATTGTTGTGGGCCGGGGGTCGGGTGTGAAGACGACGAGGTGGGGGAAGCTATCTCGGTTCCCACCAGACTCCCCAGAATTGTAGGCCGTCACACACGGATAATTCCGTGACGCGGCGGGTTGCTTCACCGACTGTGGATGCCAATAACTCAACCGCGTGACTTGGGGTCCTCCCGTCTATGGGTTAATAGGGTCACCTAATTAATCACGTGGTTTAATTACCGGGGAACACGCCCTCGGTACGTCTTGTCTGAACCGGATCACTCTACCTGACCAGGTCACTTTACCGGATTGGATGCAGCCGAGCGACACTGCCAAGGACGTACCGGCTAAAAGGAACGTATCGTTGGGAATAAAGTCCTGGCTAAACGAGGATTTAGACCATGCTGGATCAATGAAAGAAACTACAATGATGAGCTGGGAACATTCCTAATGATAATTAACAGTCAACTTACAAAAGGGGATACAGAGCAGACTTAACGCAAAATTAATAACTATAATGATAACAATCTTCTGCAGTCTTACTTAAGCAGACAGGCGCCAGGACACACACATACGCATACACACACACACACACACACACACACACACACACAGAAAACCCTATGAAGAGGGAGTTTAGAACCAGGAATTGGGCACTGTAAAGGAGGAGCTTGAGTCGAGAAGGGACGGAGTCCAGAGTGCGAAGATGGAGTAGTAGGCGGGACCAGGTAGGCTGGTGGGGTCGACGTCGTGTGGGCGGAGAAGAGGAGGCGGAGTCTGGGCAGCATGAGGCGGGTCGTGGCGATGTCGACGAGGCGAGGCGAGAGAGAGGCGGAGAAACTCAAAAAGCAAGAGAGAGATGGAGGGACTTCTCCGACCTTTATCGGACTTGCAGCTAGGGGGGAGGGGCCACCCCAAATCGTAATGTCATCACCTGAATCGGGCGCTCTGATTGGCCCCGACCCCTCACGTGGCCCGCCAGCTTGGGCTGGAAACCGCCTCACTTCGTTTTCGACAAGGCCATCCTAGACAGCAAACATATTTCGCTCCGACCCCACGACATGACACGAATCGCCCACACCAAAATTGGCACACGAATCATCCTGCAAAAACCCCCAGGCCGTGCCCAGGTGACCGGTTGAGGGTCCAGCATGCCCACTCGGGCGTTCGACCAGCGTCGATCAATGCGCTCGCTCCACGCGTGCCAACGTGGCCTGCACTGTACATTCTTCGGCTCGATCGCAGCTTCGCTGGCCATAGAGACGTGAAGACGTTCACCATCCGTGGAGAATCTGCTGCTGCCAGCGAGGGCCGAAGGTAAATCGCCATGGATAAATCCATGCACGTTTCACGAGCGGCGTACGTGTCTGCTTTCGAGCACATTCCATACAGTGCATGCGGTTCGGCATTACGCACATGGCCAGCGCTCGCGTTCACACGACTCCGCTCGCGTGCGCGCAGGGCGAACACCAATATGTGTCGGATATTGAGGTTGAAAAGGAACAAGCCGCTTCTACTCGCACACTCGTATCCCGCCCAACATGGCGTGGAGTCGGCTTTATCGGCCTCCGGACGCGTTTCGTGCAGCGTGGGCGTCGTGCTGGCCGTGTTTCCCGTGCCGTGAAAACACCATTCGTGCAGCCTCTTAAGAGGTATTTATTCGCATGCCTTTTTAATGCAACCGGCAATCCTCCCCAGACCATTGGAAGCCCAAGTCGACAACCCCGCACTGCCAAGCGCACATCACTCGCCGCACACGCCGGGGTTAGGGCTCGCCCGGGAACGAGGACCTGTGCAGCAGTTTCCTCACCGTGGCGCCGCACGCGCTGATTTACCTCAGGAATAATCAGACGAAAAGAAGAGTGGGGACGAAATAAAGAAGAAAATGATTTAAGCAGACCTAGCTATTAGATCATCGCCACGCACTCCCTTGTTGTCCCGCTAAACAAAAAGGGACTATCTACACGCATAATAATGGAATAACTGTCTTGGGACACCTATCTGTTGTATGCATGCGGTTCCAAGAACCGCAACAATTTTACACATGGGAGGGAGACACACACACACACACACACACAACCTGGGAGTGCTCCGTTCCATCTTCTGAATCCTGCATGTAGAGATAACAACCAAAAAAAAAAAATAACACACACACACACACACACACACACACACACACACACACACAACCTGGGAGTGCTCCGTTCCATCTTCTGAATCCTGCATGAAGAGATAACAACCAAAAAAAAAATAACACATACACACACACACACGCACGCACGCACGCACGCACACACACACACACACACACACACACACACACACACACACACACACACACACACACACACACACACACACACACACACACACACACACACACACACACACACACACACACACACACACACACACCGTTTAGGTCAACACTGCCATAGTCAGAAGGAGAAAACGTTTGCACATACCTGAACGCTTTGCACCTTTCTTGATACCAGCTGCTGCTTTCAGGAAGTACGAGATGGTCGGCTTGTTGAAGCGGATGTCATAGGTGCGGCCAGGCTGAACGGGACATTTGATGACAGGCAACAGACCGTTAAACGACAACCGTAAAAGTACAGCTTCCCCAGCTGGTGTACGAGCTTTTCAAATGGGCCAGATGGCCAAACTGACATAGCACGGTGCTCGGTCTGGTAGTAAACCCACCATGCTTCCACATTTATATTCTCACTTTGAGAAACACTCTATAAAACTCTTTGTAATATATTCACTCTGTAACTAAGACATTCACCTGTTCTAATTAATGCTGGACAAGTCATTGAATACTTATCTTTATTTTTCTCGACGTTATCCATACATTTTCTGCTCACTCTTCCCATGGAATGGTAGGGTAGGTAAAAGGGAGCTAAGCATCATTCCACAGTGCTATGTCTTTTCTGGGTGAAATTATTGGCCCGACTATGAACTGTCTCGTTAAATCGTCTGTCCCCTCCAGTCAGCATTTTCTGGTGGACAATAAAGGTCACACATGCTTTTTATAAATGGTAGGCCATTGTGTATGGGTTCCCAAATTAAAGTCAAATTTCCTGTCTTGATCTGCATGAGGCACTGCATCAGCAGCAGAGCATCGCCTGCAGAAAGTATGCAACCCACGGACAGGTGCCGCACCAACACGTCCCCAGGTTTTCCTCCGATTAATGTCACACTTAACCGATTGTAAAACGCGAAGCGAAAGGCCTCGACTAGGTTTATTCATGCTTGCTCAGTAATATGCACAGTCCTCTGTCATTCGTGCAATGAAAGACGTAATTGCTCAAGCTGCAAACATTAAAGCGTATTCTGCACATTCCAATGACATGATCTAATTGCATTAATTTTTCTTTGCCAGGCAGCCAGTAAAGGATATCATCCCATTTCGTTTGGGAGAATATCACTCATCGACTCCTGGTTATATATTTCCACAAGGCTGGGAAGAACAATTAAAACTTTGCACAAAAACAAAAACCATGCGATGCAACAAACATGCATGTTCTCTACCAGGGTGTACTGTGCAACACTCTAATCGGGCAAGGCCTGGACTGGACAAGGCATGCATCGAGCAAGGCCTGGATTGGGCATGACATGCACCGGGCAAGGCCTGGACTGGGCAAGGCATGCATCGAGCAAGGCCTGGATCGGGCATGACATGCACCGGGCAAGGCCTGGACTGGGCAAGGCATGCATCGAGCAAGGCCTGGATCGGGCATGACATGCACCGGGCAAGGCCTGGACTGGACAAGGCATGCATCGAGCAAGGCCTGGATCGGGCATGACATGCACCGGGCAAGGCCTGGACTGGACAAGGCATGCATCGAGCAAGGCCTGGATCGGGCATGACATGCACCGGGCAAGGCCTGGACTAGGCAAGGCATGCATCGAGCAAGGCCTGGATCGGGCATGACATGCACCGGGCAAGGCCTGGACTAGGCAAGGCATGCATCGAGCAAGGCCTGGATCGGGCATGACATGCACCGGGCAAGGCCTGGACTTGGCAAGGCATGCATTGAGCAAGGCCTGGATTCGGGCATGACATGAACCGAGGAAGGCATGCATTGAGCAAGGCCTGGATCGGGCATGACATGCACCGGGCAAGGCATGCATTGAGCAAGGCCTGGATCGGGCATGACATGCACTGGGCAAGGCCTGGACTTGGCAAGGCATGCACCGGGCAAGGCCTGGACCGGGCAAGGCATGCACCGATCAAGGCCTGGATTTGGGCATGACATGCACTGAGGAAGGCATGCATTGAGCAAGGCCTGGATCGGGCATGACATGCACCGGGCAAGGCCTGGACTAGGCAAGGCATGCATCGAGCAAGGCCTGGATCGGGCATGACATGCACCGGGCAAGGCCTGGACTTGGCAAGGCATGCATTGAGCAAGGCCTGGATTCGGGCATGACATGAACCGAGGAAGGCATGCATTGAGCAAGGCCTGGATCGGGCATGACATGCACCGGGCAAGGCATGCATTGAGCAAGGCCTGGATCGGGCATGACATGCACTGGGCAAGGCCTGGACTTGGCAAGGCATGCACCGGGCAAGGCCTGGACCGGGCAAGGCATGCACCGATCAAGGCCTGCACCGGTCAAGGCCTGGACCAAGCAAGGCATGCAACGAGCAAGGCATACAGGCAAGGCCTGGACTGGACAAGGCATGCATCGAGCAAGGCCTGGATCGGGCATGACATGCACCGGGCAAGGCCTGGACTAGGCAAGGCATGCATCGAGCAAGGCCTGGATCGAGCATGACATGCACCGGGCAAGGCCTGGACTTGGCAAGGCATGCATCGAGCAAGGCCTGGATTCGGGCATGACATGCACCGAGGAAGGCATGCATTGAGCAAGGCCTGGATCGGGCATGACATGCACCGGGCAAGGCCTGGACTTGGCAAGGCATGCATCGAGCAAGGCCTGGATTCGGGCATGACATGCACCGAGGACGGCATGCATTGAGCAAGGCCTGGATCGGGCATGACATGCACTGGGCAAGGCCTGGACTTGGCAAGGCATGCATTGAGCAAGGCCTGGATTCGGGCATGACATGCACCGGGCAAGGCCTGGACTAGGCAAGGCATGCATCGAGCAAGGCCTGGATTCGGGCATGACATGCACCGAGGAAGGCATGCATCGAGCAAGGCCTGGATCGAGCATGACATGCACCGGGCAAGGCCTGGACTTGGCAAGGCATGCATCGAGCAAGGCCTGGATCGGGCATGACATGCACCGGGCAAGGCCTGGACTGGACAAGGCATGCATCGAGCAAGGCCTGGATCGGGCATGACATGCACCGGGCAAGGCCTGGACTGGACAAGGCATGCATCGAGCAAGGCCTGGATCGGGCATGACATGCACCGGGCAAGGCCTGGACTAGGCAAGGCATGCATCGAGCAAGGCCTGGATCGGGCATGACATGCACCGGGCAAGGCCTGGACTTGGCAAGGCATGCATCGAGCAAGGCCTGGATTTGGGCATGACATGCACTGAGGAAGGCATGCATTGAGCAAGGCCTGGATCGGGCATGACATGCACCGGGCAAGGCCTGGACTAGGCAAGGCATGCACCGGGCAAGGCCTGGACTAGGCAAGGCATGCATTGAGCAAGGCCTGGATTCGGGCATGACATGCACCGGGCAAGGCCTGGACTAGGCAAGGCATGCATCGAGCAAGGCCTGGATTCGGGCATGACATGCACCGAGGAAGGCATGCATCGAGCAAGGCCTGGATCGAGCATGACATGCACCGGGCAAGGCCTGGACTTGGCAAGGCATGCATCGAGCAAGGCCTGGATCGGGCATGACATGCACCGGGCAAGGCCTGGACTGGACAAGGCATGCATCGAGCAAGGCCTGGATCGGGCATGACATGCACCGGGCAAGGCCTGGACTGGACAAGGCATGCATCGAGCAAGGCCTGGATCGGGCATGACATGCACCGGGCAAGGCCTGGACTAGGCAAGGCATGCATCGAGCAAGGCCTGGATCGGGCATGACATGCACCGGGCAAGGCCTGGACTTGGCAAGGCATGCATCGAGCAAGGCCTGGATTTGGGCATGACATGCACTGAGGAAGGCATGCATTGAGCAAGGCCTGGATCGGGCATGACATGCACCGGGCAAGGCCTGGACTAGGCAAGGCATGCATCGAGCAAGGCCTGGATCGGGCATGACATGCACCGGGCAAGGCCTGGACTAGGCAAGGCATGCATCGAGCAAGGCCTGGATCGGGCATGACATGCACCGGGCAAGGCCTGGACTTGGCAAGGCATGCATTGAGCAAGGCCTGGATTCGGGCATGACATGAACCGAGGAAGGCATGCATTGAGCAAGGCCTGGATCGGGCATGACATGCACCGGGCAAGGCATGCATTGAGCAAGGCCTGGATCGGGCATGACATGCACTGGGCAAGGCCTGGACTTGGCAAGGCATGCACCGGGCAAGGCCTGGACCGGGCAAGGCATGCACCGATCAAGGCCTGCACCGGTCAAGGCCTGGACCAAGCAAGGCATGCAACGAGCAAGGCATACAGGCAAGGCCTGGACTGGACAAGGCATGCATCGAGCAAGGCCTGGATCGGGCATGACATGCACCGGGCAAGGCCTGGACTAGGCAAGGCATGCATCGAGCAAGGCCTGGATCGAGCATGACATGCACCGGGCAAGGCCTGGACTTGGCAAGGCATGCATCGAGCAAGGCCTGGATTCGGGCATGACATGCACCGAGGAAGGCATGCATTGAGCAAGGCCTGGATCGGGCATGACATGCACCGGGCAAGGCCTGGACTTGGCAAGGCATGCATCGAGCAAGGCCTGGATTCGGGCATGACATGCACCGAGGACGGCATGCATTGAGCAAGGCCTGGATCGGGCATGACATGCACTGGGCAAGGCCTGGACTTGGCAAGGCATGCATTGAGCAAGGCCTGGATTCGGGCATGACATGCACCGGGCAAGGCCTGGACTAGGCAAGGCATGCATCGAGCAAGGCCTGGATCGAGCATGACATGCACCGGGCAAGGCCTGGACTTGGCAAGGCATGCATCGAGCAAGGCCTGGATTCGGGCATGACATGCACCGAGGAAGGCATGCATCGAGCAAGGCCTGGATCGAGCATGACATGCACCGGGCAAGGCCTGGACTTGGCAAGGCATGCATCGAGCAAGGCTTGGATTCGGGCATGACATGCACCGAGGAAGGCATGCACTGAGCAAGGGCTGGATTGGGCAAGGCCTGGACCGAGCAACCCCTTAACAAAACTTGCGAATGGCATTCACCAGTCTGTTTTACATGTCAAATAGAGGTCAAGCAGTCAAACAAGCAAGTAAATGGTAGTCAAACAGGTCAGACATGTTAAATACAGAATTTAAAACGGCCAATATTTGGAGTTCTTGCCTTAAGGCTGTGACATGATCATATTAAAGACATTTAACGATTGGACCAACTCCTCATTAAAAATTTAGCTTCTCTCCAACATCCCCCCCCACCCCCCTTACCTCCACCACTCCCCCAAATCGCCATTCAATGCATTATAAATCACCGAGCACATTTTCTTTTACAAACTTCCAAAATTCATGAACTTTGTCCGATGCAATTAAATCGGGACAAGATAATTATTTCACTTCATACGATCAGGATTCAGAAGCCCAGATGGAATATTCTGGCCCAGATAAACAGTTATGCCATTGGGCAGTATATTAAGGATCATGTGTTCATTATGAATGTACACGGGTGAGAGGTGGTTTGGGAGAGGGTAGGGTGTGAAAAACAGGTTTTAATATAAAAGAAGGAAGCTTGTACGTTTGTGTATGTATGCGTGTGTGCATGGCAGCAATATTACAAGCATGGTGATAAATTTGGTCCCCAGTTTAACGACCCTTCCAGGGGACATAGCCTCATTGATGTGACGTACTTTCCCAAGAAGCAGCGATCTGACATTTTATAGTGGGGTCCGGAATCGAACCCAGAGGAGGCAGTACAAAGGTGAGTGCATTATGCTCTGGATATTACACGCTAGTTGCCAGTTTCATCTTTTGGGGCTTTTCTGCTCTCTTTGTTCATCCTTGGTGACGGATAAGTATTGATTTACTAGCTTTCTTTCAAACTTGCACTGGACCGAAACACAGGGACACTTACTTCAGTCTATTGATGACATTGTGAAATCCTATCAATGTGAAAGAGCTGCAGCCAATTTGTTATTGCTGAGATACCCCAGAAGCACCCTTGTAGGCATCATCTCACATCGAGTAGCACATCAGACAATGGCAAGGTATGCTCATGGATTGCACTTATCTTTGAACAATATTACAATGCTGAATGGGCTCTCCTACAGAGTAAAAGGAGAATCAACGAAACCTTCGTTGTGTTCACTACCAGCACTGTTGAGTTAGTAGAGGCTTTTAAGTTTCAATCTGTTTGCAGTTCAAATCAAAGTCCTCTCGTTTGAGTTATATTAAAACAGTTTGTCGTTGGTCAGATATGTAATAACATGAATGTGCCGGCACCCCTATGCGTCGCCGCTCTGGCCCTTGGACCGAGAAGCGAGGGATGGTGCAGAAGACAACATGCTACAGATACGTGGTGACTACAGGGGAGGTTGCCGTGACAGAACGGCACATCGCCACAAGGCTGACGGATTGTGTGTAGGACCGGGCCCCTGAAGATAGGTGGCCTGGTCGTGAGATTTCAAAACGTACCTTGATGTTGATGACAGTCGGAAGTGGGACACCCTCCTTAAAGTCCTTGGTCTTCTCATTGAAGTCTTTGCAGAACTGTGCGATGGGTAACCCGTGCTGAGATGGGTGAAAATGACACGCACACATTAACTTTCAATGTGGTGAGGCATAGCGAATGGAAGTAAATAAATAAATAAATAAGCCCAATAACCTGCATCGCAATTGTTTAGATTCAAACAAAGCAGGCACCAGCGGGCTGTTTCCGCATGACGTCATAACAGCCTTTGTGGTTTTTAACTATAAAATCATAGCTTGCCTGGGGAGAAATGCTATGTTTTATGAGCTTAACAATTGATGAGCAGATGCCAGGTGGAAGAGAGGTAAGGGGAAAGGTGGGGGTGAAGGGGGTGGGGACAGAGCCCTTTGAGATAGGCAATAATATTGTTGTGGGCTGGCGGGGTCGGGTGAGAAGACCACTAGGTGGGGGAAGCTACGTCGATTCCCACCAGACTCCCCGGAATTGTAGGCCATCGCACATAGATAATTCCGTGACGCTTAACCGACCGAGGACGCCAATAACTCAACCGCGTGACCTAGGGTCCTCCTGTCTATGGGTTAATCGGGTCACCTAATTAATCACGTGGTTTAATTACCGGGAAACCACGCCCTCGGTACGCCTTGTCCGAACCGGATCACTCTACCGGATCGGATCACTTTTCCGGATCGGATGCAGCCGAGCGACACTGCCAAGGACGTACTGGCTAAAAGGAATGGATCGTTGGGAATAAAGTCCCGCCTAAACTTGGATTCAGACCATGCTGGACCAATGGGAGAAAAGACAAAAACGAGCAGGGAACATTCCTAATGATAATTTATTTACAATTGGCGAGGAAAAGTATGTGGCACAGAAAAGATTTATTGGGGTATGTAACGCAGGGATAGAGGAGAGAGGTGTGGAGTGCGACAATAATACAAGCAACTTACGAAAGCAGACACAAGGCAGACTTGATGCGAGATTAATAACAGGAACAACAATAATGATCTTCTACAGACTTACTTAACAGACAGGCACCAGCACACTCAGACACACACAGAAAAAGAAACCCCAATGAGAAGGGACTTTTGCAGCCAGGGAGGGAGGGGGTTGAGGTTATGCTCTCGGCACCTGGGCGTTTCGGGGAGGGGATGCTTCGTGGTGCGGTATCCGACAGTAGTCGCATTGTCTCTGGCCCAAGCCGCACGTGTGGAGCCTGTGTTCTGAAGGAGGAGCTTGAGTGGAGAAGGGCGGAGTCCAGAGTGCGAGGGTGGAGTAGTGGGCGGGACCAGGCAGGAGGTGGTTCGTCGAGGCGAGATGTGGGCGGAGTCGAGAAGCAGGAGGCGAGGTCGAGGTTGTGTGGGTGGAGACGAGAAGCAGGAACACACCGCGTGAAAACACCCACACACACCACACCACACCACCCAGATGGAGGAGCTTCTCCGTCTTTTATAGAGCCCGAAGCTCGGGGGAGGAGATTATGCCAAATTCATCATCATCGCCCGATTCAGGCGCTTTGATTGGCCCCGACCCCTCACGTGGTCCGCCAGCTTGGGCCGGGTTTCGGGTAGACGTTGGTGCAGCAGATCCTCCACGGCGGTGCAGCAGGCAGATTTTCCTCAGTAGTGATCAGAGGGGAAGGTACCGTGGGTTGTCGTGGAAGCTCAAAGCGACAGTCCAGCACCTAGCGCACGTCGTGGATTTTTCCTCAGAAAAGAAAAGGAGAGTGGGAATGAAATGGAGGTGAAAATGAATTAATACCCCTAACTATGAGACCATCGCAACGCACCCCCCGTTGTCCCACTAAACAAAAATAAGGGGTCTATCTACACGTATATTAAAGGCATAACTGTCTTGGGACACCTCTCTGTTGTATGCATGCGGTTCCGAGAATCGCAACGATATCAAAACATGGCAATAATTTCAAACAGCGACAAGCAAGTATATTTGATGCCAGTTGATGATATGATGCCAGTTCTAAACTCTGGACAAGGATAAAAGTTAAAGAGCATTAAGGCTAATCCACAACATGGTATGCGAGTTTCAAAAGTGTGAGAGCTGAACATCTACATCTCCTTCATTCCAAACACCTTCATCGACGGAAAGTCTAAAGAACCTAATTGAAAGTGCACCGCCATCTCACCTCATCACCCATCCTTCCTGCAATGTTCTCTACTCCCTTTAACCCCCAAACCAAATAACTAAACCCTCTTATACTCACAGGTCACCGTGCGTCCTGATCTTTTCCTGTCCCTCTCCTCTTTGTCCAATCCCCTATTTGTTGTGTCCAACTGTAGTTCCACTGCCTCACTGTTAGTATGTTGCCCCTTTTACCCTCTGTCACCTCAATCTTCCAAGAGCCTGGATTTTGTAAGTGCGTCAACGAGAAATCGCAGCCTCAACTGCAGCCCTTCAGTGCACACAAACTAGAAGGTGTATGATGTTCTTAAAAACCTATTTTATTGAGTCAATTATCCCTCACTTTGCCTTGGATTGGCTGATGTATTCTCCAGGATGCAACACCCCAGGTTCAGATTCAACTGTACATGGTAACCATTCGGTGACCAGACACCTCTGAAGCAAGCACACTATCAAACCATCTCTACTGCAGTCCCTCAGCATACAACGCCGCAGCTTTCCGTGGAGGTCTCCCATCCAAATAGAAACTGGGCTCGACTCAGCTGAGCCACGAGATCTGATGAGGATAGGGCACATTCAATGCAGACGTAGGTGACCATTTTGTTAAACTTGATGGCCCTCATTAATTTAAAAGGGACCCTTTATGGCATCCACCGTGCCATCAACAATTTAATATAGAATTCAAATGTATTGATAAGTTGCAGACTGAATGGCATCTATCCTTTGGCTCGCCATTAAAGGAACTCGTTACATAATCACACATGATGACGTCATTGCATGGGTGGTTCAGTGCGCTGAGACCTGATATGATATTCTGTGAACGTACTTTTGCATAAACGTAAAATATTCCTTCCTCGCACAAGAACGATGCTCAGGGGGTGTCGTGATCTCATTTTCTTTTGTTTATTGAAGTTATTTGAAGGGCACGTGGGATTAGGGAATGCTCGTACCACTGGCAAAGTGGAGTAACCACGGCTGCACCACCCCCCCATTCCCCCAGAGCCTGCAAGCATACAAATGAAACAGTAACTGCTGGGCCAAACAGCAAAGTGACTGCTGGGCCAACCATCCATGTACAAGGCACACAGCTAGAACATTGTAAAGTAGGCGAGATAGTCTGCGCATGAACAACAACTGCTATCCAAGCTCTACAGATGAACTGAGACACTCTATCCCTTTTGAGTCGATGTCAAAATCAACATGGCTAACATTTCATGTTCCACATACTCGTACAGCACGCACTCGCCATACCTTTAGCATACATCAACAAACGTGGAAGTTGCGTCGACGAATCAAACCCCAAAATGCTTCCGTGGTTTCCTGGGACAAGTTCTCAAAAGTTGTTGGGACAATGTACACAGCATTTGACCACATAAGACCTCGGGTTGCTTCCAGACACACAGGTTGGAAGAATACTGCCCCGCACTGGCATCCCCTTCCACCCCACTCATTTGCACTGACATCAAACTATATTCTTTCAGGGCTGTCCAACTATCATTTATCCTTACACCGATATCTCATCGCTATCCTTCCAGGCATGGATCCACAATTGGGCTTGTGGGGCTGTAAGCCCACAACTTTGTTTGTAAAGTTGCTACATCAATCCCCCACCACCATCGCTGCTTCCTGAATGCATTAGGCACACCGTTTTGTTGGGGGTTTTTTTTCCATTTCCTCGACCTGTGCCTGTTACTTCCTTACCTGGTTCTACCACCAACATCCATCACCCATTCCTCAACTGTTCACCTTCCTCTGCATTATGTATCCCAGCTATCTGTCGCATCAAACTACCTACAACTTACCCACACTACAATCTCCATGCAAATCCCCTTTTTCCACAATCCCTAGCACACAGATAACAAGTGCAACCCCTGCTTTGTCAACCCGCTTCACCCTCACCCTGAGCCAAGTGCTTCTTTCCGAGAAACACCAGCAAACCTCATGCTTGACCCCATCAACCGCAACAAGTTCAAAAATCCCAAAATACGTACACTACGGCCTGTAATGTCTAAAAGTAGCTTGCTAGGAGATCAAGCATTTCAAAAGAAGAAGCGATGTCAAAGATGTAAAAAGAAAAAGGATGGCAGTTGGCAAGCACACTCGTCGAGAAGAAAGCTTACGACTGGATTCAAAACCCTTATCGTTGAAGGTGATGTGCCATGCACGGAGATACATGGAATGAATGCAGCTCGGTTGGAGGGACACGTGCTCTGGTGTACTTTAATGGCATTGATTCGAGGAGCCAATTTATACCCGTTTCATGGTGTGGTGGCTTAGAAGAAGGCGGAGTACTTCCGAACCAACTAGTTCCTGCAAAACAGCCGTTCTACACACCACGTAAGCCTTCAGAAATCACCACGAAAGGAAAGCTCACGTCGGCATTGTCTACTTTACACTGTGATGTTGTGACCCTCTGCTGCGAGCATCTCGCAGCGTAGCCGTGAATGCATCCCGGGTGAATGATGTAAAGCATGGCAACTGGGGATGAACGGAAAAAAATAAAAAATAAAAAAAGCCTGTTCACACCGTTTCTCCTTCACGCCAAACGGAACTGTCATCCCGTAAGCCTTGAAATTTGGCCTTGCAATATGCAAACAAGCTAGGAGTGTTCAAATGCAGTTCTGCGTTTATAAGCTCAGCCTTGGCTCACAAAGAGTCATGAAAGTCATTGCTATCCCTGGCCACTTAAGCAGTCATGCAGGCAGATAGGGTCCAGAGAGCTCAAATATGGTCTTCAGAGATAAGTTTCTCGGTGTCAAAAGGAAAATAGCGAGCTGCTGGAGAGATAAACCTGTCCAGCCAAGAAGCACTGGAAAAGATATGAAATCTACTCATCACATGCACATTCAGATCACATTTCGGGAGTTTTTTTTTTGTATTGCCCCATTGAATCCATTAATACATTATCTTCCCATTTTTCTACAGGAAGGAAATTCAACATGACTTTTGCAGGCACTGACTGGCCGAGTTTAAAAGCTTCAACTCCGACTGAGCATCGAGCTCGAACTGATATAAAGTTGCCGAACACATCAAAATAGCTTGACAGTAAATTACGCAGCTGGTTGATTGAAAAACCCAACGGTGAAAACGCAAGATCCATCAATCAATGAAAACTGTCCATAACTTTTAATTGCTTGCGTGAAACAGTCCAAGCGTAATGTATGCACGACGGGCCACCTTTACAAAACACCCCCTATTCTCACTGAACCCGTGAAAACCTTGATCATATTATAAATTTCTAATTACATTGTAGTTTATATTAAATTACACCTAGCTGTTTACCCACCCTACGGGTAAGAAGTACTTGCAGCTATATCATCTTGCGTGTGGCAGCTTGGCTGTCGGGTAGCTATCATTCTGTTGGGGCATGGCCGTGCCGCTGACGCTGTGCCCCTATACCAGTACGCTGGTACTCATTTCGCCAACCTCGGAAGGATGACAGGCCGAGTTAACCCCACCTGGTATTAATTCAACAGCTGAGCAGGATTTCAATTCAGGATCCAAGGATCCCAAGCCGGCCATCCGAGCCATTAAGCCAACACCAGGCATATAAATGGTGAAGAATCACTTGAAAAATAAATAAAAAAATTCTCGTTTCCAGATCCAGATCTTCACCAAAATCGAATCAATTCATCCTCGTCACACACCAAACCTGTCCACCAAGTTTCGGTCTAATCGATCCAGTAACTTTTTGAGATATCCTGCTGACGGACAGACAGACAGGGGTGAAAACATAACCTCCATCCACCGTCGGTGACGAAGGTAAAAAGTAAAAGTTAATCAAAGATGGTTCACTTCACATGTTAACACACATTGATTAAGCTCGGTTGAACATGCTCGATAGTGTAATGTTGGGATGAACTATACCACCGAAGGTATTGGGTCAGTAAGGTCATGCGCAGGTGATCGATGCAATCGTTGATTTGATTTTTTTTTGATTTTATTTATTTTTCAAATAAGTTATCACTGTCACTAACACTTTGTACCAAATGCTGGTCAATATCAGGTGTAAAATTGCACCGTTCCTTCTTCAGTGGGAGTGAAGGCTCGGTGTTGCATTTATTTCAAAGAATCTAGCCCTCAGGTGGTGTTTCGAGATGATCTGGAGTGGTTTCTTTCTTTACAGTTGGGGCTCTGAGCCAGGCACTGCAGCGAACCAATTCCTGACGTGCACAGCATTATGGCAGGTGTACATCAGCATGCAGGTGAGACATAAGGACTCCACTGCAGTACTGCATTAAAGCTCTCATCATCAAAAAAAATCAAAATAAAAGATCTTTATAAAGTGCAGGCTGCTTTGCAGTGTGGGGAGAAAAAAAATATACAAATGCAGAAAGAGAGGATTAATTTCAAGTTTGGTTGTGCTACCACAATACATTTGTCGATATAGTTTGTGATCACGTGATTGGTGTAATTTTCAAGAGGCAAGGGCTACATGTTCCTAACTCAGCAGCCTGCCATCCACAACCACAGTAGCTGTAAATAGACACAGGATCAAAAGAGAACAGCGAGTGGTGGCATCTAAGAATCTCTACGGTATCTCTCCCGAAGGAAGGTTATGTGCCACTAAGACAGTCTCATGGTATGCAACCCACTGGATGGTTTTGTCCTTGTTTTCCCAGCGGTACTCAAAGCAAGGATTTGCGATTTTGGCCACAGAGTCGGTGACAATCGCCACCTCCTCAAATTGTGAAACACACGATTGGATCTTCAACATTCACCATCAGCAACCAATGTTAGCAGACGGATTCTTTGGTGAACATCCCAACGGATGGAAGGCGCACTCATTGATGCAATGCCATGCCTGCAAAACACGCGGGTAAGTTTGGAGTCATGTCAGGAATCTAACCTCGAGTAGAGAGCTCAAAGGTGAGTGTGCTACCTCTGAGCTATCTTGTCAGCCACCAATAAAGAGTACACCAGGTTAAAAACACCTTCATTGGAAGAGATGCGAACTCAATTTAAGTATTCAAGGAGTGCATTCATGAAATATGTGAGAGATGAAATGGTACTTTTTTACCACTCTTACAAGTAACAACTGAAGCAAAAACTTTCCCTTCATTTATTCTCCATTTAAATCTTCAAGAAAAAAAAAAACCCAACAGCAGCTTGACTATGTAATAACAATCAACAATTAAGTGAGCGAGTGCATAAAAGTTGAAAAACAGCAAGATTGCACAGCAACGAAGAGGTGTCTGAGCGACTACCTGCATAACACGATAGACACCATGAGATGCAGAGGCTGAGTCGAGTGGGGGTACCAACGGCATATACGAAATGCACAGTCCATGTGACATGCTCATTGCCGTGCACGCTGCTGTGCACGACCACTTACGGATTGCCTTTTCTGACAGATCAGTCCGATAATAACCTCTGGTGCCGGTTGCAGTGAGATTAAACCACCGGAGCCGGTTGCTCGTTAGAGCAGCGAGCCGCAGGGCAGCCCATCTCGGTGTAGCCATAATCGGTGGTTTACGCGGTGCTTATTACCGACATGTCTCCACTACCATTTGTTATTAAACCAGGGGAGGCAGAGCTGCACTCATATTACAGTTTGTGAAGGGGTGGGGTGTGAGGCACATTAACTCTGCGTAAGAAGGGGGTGGAGGGTGGTCACAAAACCCGACGACCTTCTGTCTGCATGAAATCAAGGAATAAAAAAATGACTAAACGGCATTTGTCTGGGATACAAAAGGTGGAGATAAGGAGTAGGAGAGAAAATAAATTTTAAAGAACATTTTAATCAACTCCATTAAGGGCAGAGGTAACCAGGTGGAGAAATTGAATTACATGACCGACGAGCAGGAGCAGATGTTATGTGGGTGAGATCATCGATTCCTTGTGCTCTCGATAATCTGACGGATTCTAACCTACGGACCGATGGGGTGAGGCTTTGGAATTGAGTCATCCCAGCTTTCGTTAAACTGTGTGCAGCAACGCCAGGAAAAGCTAAAAACAATTCCATCCATCATCCATCCATCCATCCATGGGGACCATACACTGTGCAGAGCGTCGGTGCTGCCGAAGCAGTCTCCTGGGCTATTGGGCACAATCCTGGGCAGGTCACTACTCTGACGCAGGATACTTGAATGGCTCAATCATCCCAGTAAGCTGGTACTCATTTTGCTAACCTTGGAAGGATGCCAGGCTGAGTCATCCCCACCTGGTATTAATTCAACAGTCAAACAGGATTTGATCTCAGGACCCAAGGATCACAAGCCCACCACCCAAACCATGAAGCCAATGCCAGGCATTAAAAACAATTAAATAAATAAAAGCAAGTCCCTTACTTGTTCCTGCTCTGAAAAACCTCAGTAGTGATGATACCAAGGCATGCGGGATATAAAAGGTGGAGATAAGCAGTCGGAGAGAAAATAAATTTAAAAGTCCGTTCAACTCAGTAAACCGAAGACAATGGTAACAAATAATGACTTGTTTTGTGTGATTATTTTTTAGCCTTCATCATTCTCTTTCTTGGCAGAAACATTTAAATTTGAGAATCAATTTTCACATTTACTCTCTGACCTTTAAAGGTATTTGAAGAATCATGCAAAATTACCGCTCTGGACGTTAACTTTGAATAAATGATCATTAAATTTTCCTCCGTGAGATGTTTAATAACGAATAGCAATTTTATTTACTCACAGAGGTGTCTCTCCAGAACAACTGCGGTGATTCCAAAGCGTAACAATGGAATGTGACAAAGCGTAACGTAACAATAAACCATATGGCAGATGACAAAGTGATGCAACGGTGGAACAGCACTGATTTTTCTTAATTATTTGTACCAACGGGCACCCCCGTCCTCCGGGTGGAAGTACCCACCTTCGTTGGGCAATGTGCTGCTGCACAGTCTTGGAAATGCACTTCATAATTTTTGTCATTTTTGAAAGAAATTTTATTGATCACAACGTATCATACTCCACATCACAAGATAAAAGAAAGATCATTTGTGACACCAGCTACCACCAAAGGTGGCATTATTTCCACCACATGTTAATTTTGGAGTTTCGGTGACATCCATGCTTGTTCCATGCTAGCAAAAAGAAGATCCATCCATCCATCGGGACCATACTCTGTGCAGAGCGTCGGTACTGCCTCAGCAGTCTCCTGAGCTATTGGACACAATCCTGAATGGGTCGCCACTCCGACACAGGACACCAGCAAGCTGGCACTCATTTTGCCAACCTCAGAAGGATGACAGGCAGAGTCAACCCCACCTGGTATTAATTCAACAGCCAAGTGCGGTTTGAAGTCAGGATCCTGGGATCCCAAGCCCACCAGCCGAACCATTAAGCCAACACCAGGCATAAAAAGAAGATGTCAGAGTCGATATTTAACCAAAGGCCAAAATATTAGTGCCTTGAAGGTCCTCATAATATTCTAAGGTATCCTCTGACTTCCTGAGAATGTGCAATGATGTTTCAAGCAGTACATCTACAATCTACATTTACTATTACTACACCAACCTATTTAATGGCTCCAATTATTACCACCCTCTTGTGGGGTTAGCCAGGAAAAAGTTTTTGGCTGAAGTCTTTCATGACGCGGCTGGCCAGGTCTGAAAGTTCGACTGAAGCCGATTGGGACAGCAATGTGTAATTGGTTCAGAATTGTGTAAACAGCAGAATAGCTGCAAAAGACATACTGTTGGACTTGGAAACAAAGGAGACGGTTAAAGAGCCACATTTCAACACGAAGGGACAGAGGGGCAGGGTTTCCTTTTCGCAAGACGAATCTCGGTAGTGGTGCCCAAAACAAGGTTACCGGGGAGACACAAAAGAGTCTCAAAACTCGTATCAAAACCAATTTTTCCACCAGAACCAAAGACTATCTGTTGACGGCAGAAAACGTGGAAGAAAAAAAAACGACTTATTTTTTGGATGGAGAATTAAGCAGAGAAATGAAAAAGAAAATTGATTCCAAGTAACAATAAAACCCCTAATTCCCTTCAAATTATTTGTTGCAAAAAAAAAGTTAAAAAAAAATTGGAAAGAAGAAAGGTGTGGAATTGAGTACGGACGGTGAGCGATAAACGAGAAAACCTGAAAGAACCATGTTGTTTCTCCCCCCCCGCCCCCCATTGTATAAGGCACGGTTTTCTAGTGCGATGGAGCTCATTAGATGCACGCTTCCTTCCTGAATCAAACATTGCGACTTTCGTGCTAAAAAGCTTGCAGGTAGTCAGGCTGTAAGTGTGCTATTGCAAACAAACCTGTGTTACAAAAAAAATACCTTCAAATATGCCATCAGAGATGGGGAATCCCCCGCCATTGAATGAAAAAGTTCATACATATTCCAGATAATGAGGGAGGTGAATTGGAAACAAGACACCATTTGGTCATCATCTCGAAAAAGTTCCCCAGGGGTGAGGAACGTAGAAACCAAAAATAATTGAAATCAGATAAGCGGTTTTCCATTTATTACAAAAAACATTTTTTTCAAGATGGCCGCCCCAGTCGGCCATCTTGGATCCGGCCACGCCCAAAATCAATAGGGTTCTTCCTTTTCAGGTGCTACATGTGTGTCCCAAATTTCAAATCAATATGGCGAACAGTTTATGAGTTATCACACTCACAGCTATAAATGTTGACGCCCAGACAGACGGACGGACGGACAGACGGACGGACGGACAGCCGGACGGACAGCCGGACGACCCGGGTGACAACAATATCCCCCTTCCGCCACGCGGCGGGGGATAAAAACACAAATATTGACATAAAGGATACAGGATACCTTTCCTGGATCACTCAACAGTCATATCACATCCACATTGGTTTCAGCTCAAAAACATATATCAGCTGTTGTTTGAGGTATATCAGGAACGGCTTCAGGACGAAGCGTGGTCTGTGCTCGAGAATAGCCAAAAAATGCCAGTTTCATTGGATATCATTCATACTGGTCTGTGCTGAAGTTCAGCGAGCAGGGTTTGCGGTTTGACTCGAGTGCTGTTGGCAGAAAACCCAAAATAAAACCTGCGCCATAGCCCTTCCTCATGTGGCTCTGACAACCAAAGGGAGCAGGTACAACCATATTTACCTTACGCAGCAAAAAGTAGGATTAAACAATTGGTTCAGGTCCATCCGCCGGTCTTATCAGTAAATAATCGTCATATCAGTTGGGGGTCGTGGCAGAACTTATTTAAATCCAATGTTATATTTTGAACATGAATCGGACGACAAGATTGCCGTTTTATGGTACTTTGCTCTGAATTCGTCCGGATCACACATGCGCAGATAGGAGTGAGATTATATTATTGCAGCTCTGCAAAACCGGCACTCATCCGAGGCAATGGCACCCAACATACAGCGATCCTGAGACAGTGATCTCGTTAGTATTCGTTTAGTTAGTCCTTTCCACATGTCTAATGGGTACATGGGACAAGATGCGTTGTGTAGGGCTTCGAGATGGGTCTTCAACCCTTTATTCTTTCACTCATATTACTTCCCATATTTCATTTCACACACGGACCCCGCCATGCATGCAAGCACACCGCGGGCCAGACGGTGATGCCATGAGGATATGCTGCAGTATCCCTGTTCAAACCGCACGCCATTTTCTGTTCAAACGATGCGCCATAAACCAACTGACGCTTCACCTCAGACCCTCACCACAACGCTCACCATGATCACTACAAATGCCTTCAAAAAATATCCATGATAAGTTATTGCTGAGAGACGCACTCTTCTTCTCTTCTCAGAAACGTACACGCTTCGTGACTCAACCGAACAGTCGATGGTTTACGTTCTGCTCCAGCACGCGAACAAATTCGCCTCAGCACGAACACGAGAACCATGCAGCCTTCTTCACTGTGTCTACACCAATCAACAAAGTCAATTCCATATATATATATATATATATATATATATATATATATATATATATATATATATATATATATATATATATATATATATATACATATATATATATATACACACACACACACACACGTGTGCGTGTGTGTGTATGTGTGTGTATAATCATGTATGTACAATCACGATTCATGTATGTGGCTTGTGTACATGCCACAAATCGGTTGTGATCTCCACTGGCGATGAATGGAGTTTTCCCTGGTCGGGAAGCATCCAACTTCACCCCAGCATGGAACCATGACTCATGGAACAAGCAGACTCCTTATCCGTGCTCCGTTTCCCCCTCTGTCCGTGAAGTGGTGATGATGTGCAACTTCCCGTGTGTCCACCAGGGTACGCCCAATCCAATTCAGAGACACCCCTGCCTGCTAGGACATGGTACCCCACTGCCACCGGTCATCATTTCCACACGCAGTCCCACCATTGTTTGCTCTCAGTCTCTTCCTTCTGAATCTCTTCCTTCTGGGTCTCATCCTTCCTCGACTGAATGGAGTCGGCAAAACCCAACAAGTGGTGCAACTTATTAAGTTGACAATCGTTGCAACACCAGGCACCTCTTGCATGGCCATTGGCCCCACCAAAGTTGCTGCCGTCGGCTCGCTTCTCGATCCCGTTCAAGTCGCATTCAGAACAGTCCACAGTTCAGGTCAGGTATGGGAGCATGCACCGTAGCAGCGCATCGCTGCGTCCAATTTCCCTCAGAACTCCAGGGGCCTCTGTCTAGTGATCCCCCAGGCAGATTCTTGGCCCATCTGCATCTCTGTGAGACGCCAATCAACCTGCTGTGACCACTAGGAATGTGGTCGACCCATTGGCTTCATCCACCCATGAGGATTCATCACTGCAAGAATCTGGTGAGCAGGATCAGTGTCAGGAAAATGAGCTAAATGTCCATGCAGACGCAGCTGATGCTCACGGACAACACAGGTAACAAATCTCATCTAAAGGCCCGGTCACACCTTGACGTTTTAGCCAACGTATGCCGATTTTTGAATTTTTTTTCTAAAACGCTGGCACACGTTGAATACGTTATGGGTAAGTTTTGATAACATTGAGAGCACGCTGAAAAACACTGCCATACGTCGTTGTACGCTGGCTTTAAACGTTGTACTTTTTGGTTGTCCTCAAATTTTTTCATGCTTGAAATTTCACGATGTATGCCGGCGTATGACTCACACGTTCCGCTACGCTGGCCACAAGTTGTATGCACGGTCTGCGATCGTTGACAGATGTCAACACATGCTACTTGTAAGTTAATCATAAGTTGAGACACGCCGAGGTAATGTTTAGCGTACCCGAAACTTATTTCTAACCTATGATTAACGTGTTGTTGGCACGTTACGCGATCGTTGCCACACATCGACAGACGTTACTTTTAAGTTAGTCATAGGCTGAAAGACGTCAGTATAATGGATCGTCCTTGCGTCAGCGTCCACGGCCACGGCCAGGACACTTATTTGCAGCATTCTTCAAACTTTTCTTCGGCATGACGAGGATGTTCACACTTCGATGTCTAGCTTGGCTATGATTCCAATTGTCCATCGGCAGCGTCTATTTAAAATAGTCGAGTTTGAGCGTTTTAACACGTTCAGAAGAAACGCTTCAAATTTCCAAACCCCAGCGTCAAAAAACAAAGGTGAGTGACAGCAATTTAAATCGTTCATTGTAAACAATGAAAATAGCTGAGTGGTACCGTTTAAAAGTCGTTGAGTGCAAAAAAAATCCAATTGTTGAGCGCAAGCGTCTACTTTCAATAGTGGAGATGCAGCCATTTAAATCGTTGAGTGGCAGCCTATGAATAGCAAACCCTACGTCACCGGCAAAGATAAACTGCCGCACGATATTGATAAGTTAGGCTATCGTTGGGCATAGTTTGTGAACGCCGGCTACACGATAATTATTCGTTGGTATACCGTATCTATAAGTTATCGAAGCGCTCTATGCACATTATTAGTTCATTGTGCATTTGTCCAACCCGTCATGAATAGACCTAAATTGTAAAAACAAGCCATAGCTCATTGTTGAAAAAGCCCCATAAAAATTTAGCCACGAAGAACTTCGAACAATGGCGAAAAGATGTCTCCTACCCGTGGACACGCGGACGCAAGGACGATCCATCATAACCCACACCCTCCCCCTCACACTCACCTACTACTGCCAACATGAACAAACTACTACTAATACTAATACTGATACTGATACTGATACTGTTACTGCTGACATGGACATCGACTCAAAAAGGACTCGAAAACACTGTTGGGTTCCCCTTTTATGAACACCATTTTTATATACCAATTCCCAAAACCGCTGGGAACACGTCTTTATATGGCAGTTGTAAGCTAGAAACACGTTCATTTATTTTTTTGTCGACCGGAAGACGTCATTGGAATACGTCTACATACGTCGATGTGTGTTGGGACTACGTAAAGAATTGGTTCAAAGCACGTCAAACATAAGTTAGAAATAAGTTTCGCGTAAAAAAGACATTACCGCGACGTGTTTCGACTTATGAGTAGCTTATAAGTAGCCTTTGTGGACGTGTGTAAGCGTCCACATATCGTGTGTAAAACTTATCCCCATCGCATGCGGAACGTGTGTCATACGCCGAGTACGTCGTAAAATTTTGAACATGTTTAAAATTTCTTGACGTACTCTACTTACTACGACGTATGATAGCGTACTTTAGCGTTGTACTCACGTATACCAAACTTACTCATACCGTATTTGACGTGCCCCAACGTTTTAGACACATTTTTCTTAGGTCGGCATATGCTGGCAAGATCGCCAAGGTGTGACCGCGATGTTGTCACTTCCATTTCTACGGCAGTTATGATTCGAATCGTTGTGCGTCAGCCTTTTAATAGGCTACGTCACGACATCGTCGGCGATGCGTGCAACGCGCTATGCCTAAGTTAGACTATCGGGCATCGGTTGTGTAGGCCGACAACAGGTTCAGCATTCGTTGGTATAAGTTATCTATAACACAACGAAACGTTCTGTGTCCGTTACCAATGCGTTATACATAAGACCAAGTCACTATGAATATGTCCGAATCTTTAAAAAAAAACATCAAAAGTTCAACGTAAGCCAGCGTTTTACATACATTTTAATATGTTGCCATCGCTGGCTAAAACGTCAAGGTGTGACCGGGCCTTAAGTCTCTCTCAGCACATGCTCGTTGGACACAAAGTCTGGCTAGCGATACCCAAGGATTCTCCTCGAGTAACGAAGGAGTTAAGTCTCCATCTCAGATCCTTGGTCAGAGTACAAGTGTCATGTCCGTAGAGCAAGACTGGAAGCATCAAGGATTTAAAGACTCAGGCTTTCATCCTGCATCGGTACCGACAGCACAACACCCCATGATCCAGTGAATCCATGACTCCCGAGACATTCATAACTCCCAGGGCCCGATTTCTCAACCTCTGGCTCACAACATGCGGGGACATGAATATCACTGCAAAGGTAAGTGCATCTCTCTCTCTCTCTGACCTCAACATCCTCGCCACAAACAGGAACAGAAAGATGTCATTGAAAGCCTGAAAGCAGCATCCAAGATGTCAATGAAAGCCTGGATCTTAGTTTTGACCCAGGAAATCCGTAATCCAAGCATCTCCAACTCCTCATGCAGCACCTTGAGGGCCCCCAAAAGGATATCCAGTGTCTGTGCAAAGATGACTGCATCATCTGTGAAATCGAGGTTAGAGATCCTGACATTCCCAAACGATGCACCGCAGCTTGATCTCTTCGACATCCTCCCCAGAATCCAGTCCATACAAGTGCTGAAAAGTGTGGGGGCCAGTACACACCTCTGACGAACTCCAGTATGAAATTGGAAATAAGTCAAAGACGAAAGCACCACACCTCACAGCACTATCAGTACTGCAGTATAGTTAAGAAAACAGATTGATCAGTTTTTTGTGGCACCCCAAGAAGACCGAGAATCGTCTAGAAACCATTCCGATTTCCTGAATCAAACGCTGTGTGGAGATAAACATAGGCTGCAAGCAACCCCTATTGAAACTCTCACTTGTGGTCGGCGATGACCTAATGAGCAAGGACACGGTCAATCATTAACCTCTTTCATGTAAAGCTCGAATGCTCTGAGCGCTGGTGCTGAAGCAGATGGTGGAGAACCCAATCAACAATTATCCGGGCAAAGACCTTGTCCGGCACTGAGAGAAGCGTCACCCCTCGGTAGTTGTTGCAATCATGGCAATCACAGATCGCTTTCCATAGAGGGACAATAAGGCCCCTCTTCCAGTCACTTAGGATGATGCCCATGTTCAAACATAATAGAACTGCATGCAACGACATGAGTACAGCATTTGCACAAACCTTGAGAAATTCACCATGGATGCCACAGATCCCAGGAGCTTTACCCCCTTTCAACTGATGCACTGGAGCCTATTATATGTTTCGACAAACAAAGACGGTTGATTGTAGTGCCAGCAATTGGGATAGTAACTCCCCTGACATCCAACTCAACAGCGGGTTGGTCAGCCTGATACAGCCGCTCAAAGAAACAGGCCCAACGGGCCATCACTTCGTACTCCTCTGTCAAGGGCTCACCACCCTCCACTTAAACTGCAGTACACCGAGGGACAGGCTTGGAGGAAAGCAATGCACAACTTCCCCCATAAGCAGGATGACAATCACTTCATCCATCAGTGATGATCTACCCCATTCACCGATTCCTCACGTATCGGCCTCCTTGTCCATCTTCAGAAACATACAGTTTTACGTCTCAGCTCTCTGAACAGCTCAGCTCTGCCATTAAGTCTGGCCCTGCGACTGGTCAATGGTATCCAGTGTCCCTTGGGAGACAAAGTTCTTCTTCACCTGACGGTGGGTTCTAACACATCCACCGATAACATCAAGGATGGTCATCTTGAAGGCACTCCACAACTCTTCAGAATGCCCTGAAACAACCAGATCACCCAAATCCCCACTCAGTCTGTTCGGAAACTCCTCAGCTACCCTCTCATCCTTGAGCTTGCCAACACCCAGCCAAGGGTGAGATGGTACCATTCTCCTGGATTTAAGCTGTAACTTCAGAGTTGCTACAACAAACCTGTGGTTGGTATTGAGGAACTGAGCACTCAGGTAGACACTGCAGTTTTGAAGCATCCTCCATCGACAATAAACGAGAATTTGGTCAATCTTCTTTGCCACACCACGAGCATTGGAATACCAAGTCAAGCAATGAGCCTGTTTGCAATGAATTAATGAACCAGCACCCCATAGTCTACAACTTGTTGCAAAGTCAAGGAACTTAGTGTGATTCTGGTTCGAAGATCCAGACCCACAGGGACCAACACATATTTCATGAAAATCACTATCAGTGCCAATTGATGCATTGAAAGCCCCCAAGACTGGAAGAGTATCTCGCCTGGGGCACTGATCAACCAGATTCAAGCACAGCACAGAATTCCTCCTTCACAAAGAGATCGCTCGCCTCGGTCGGAGCATATCCAGACCAGGGAAATGACACCCAAGGATTGAGGAATCCTCAATCTCATATAACACTCATTGACCTGTGTTACCTCAATTGTAATAGGAGTCAACTTATTGGACACAGCTACAGCAACTACTTGGGCATGGTAACCATCAGAGTGACCAGACCAGTAGTAGGTATAACCACCCACCATGATCTCACCACTATCCGGTCTCCGAACCTCCAAGAGTGCTGCAATACTGATGTTCAAACACTGGAGCTCAGATGATAGCAGAGACAGGTGATCATCCTCTCTTATAGTAAGGACATTCCAGGCACCCACCCAGAGGGATTGTCTCGGGTTCACCCGAGGAGACCGCCACCTGGTGGATGACACCTCAGCACAACTCCGACATACACCACCGCAACCCGACTCAGGAAGGTTAACCCGTGCTTTTCCTCCTATCATCAAAGAATGGGGGGTCCCGAAGGCTTTGCCCCAATCCCGTCATCCGGTGAGAGTTGCCCTGCAAAGGGCAGCTGCAAAGGAGGTCCTCCCACAGAGTGGGTTTTCTCTTGCGGCAACATGGGGTCGACAAATCCCGCCAAGCTGCAGGGCCATGCGACGTCACAAACATATGTTGAATGGCATATCAGGTGCCTTGTGTGCGGTCCTCGTTCCCAAAAAAGCTGCCTTTGAAACTGTTGTATTTGATGCGGCCCTTGTTCCTTTCTGCCCCAGGCGAGAAGGAACGGTGTACTGCTGCCATCGTGTGTGTGTGTGTGTGTGTGTGTGTGTGTGTGTGTGTGTGTGTGTGTGTGTGTGTGTGTGTGTGTGTGTGTGTGTGCGTGTGCGCGCAGCATTACACCAACAGGAAATGGGACTAACCTCTCATCAACATATTTCTCGTGTTCCTATATTTCCGTAAGTCCAATTTGCATTCAGGAACAGAACATTTATGGTTAACCATTTTGAAATTGCCACTCTTTCGTCTAAATGCTGAAAATTATGTTTAAAAGACGATTTGAATCACAGATTCCACGCTACCAATGGTCGCTTAAAAGTGCCCGGCAAAACTGAGTCACTGTAAATACACAAATAGCGTATGTGCACAAGGACTTGTTTAGCATTCATATGTCATTTTGAAAGTCGCAGATTGTCAGCGAATGGAATAACAGTTCTTATACCCTACTGCATACCACATAATGTACCAACAAATTCTGTCTTTGTAATAATACCTTTCTGCTCTGAATATAGTTTTCTTTTATACTACATGCTCATTATTATGCTACACACAACTTAGCAGATAGCAGGGTGAAGCTGTGCCACTGCAGAAGTAACAACTAGTGGGTCAGTGCAGGAATTGAGAATTTTGGCAGAGTACCTGCACACAATGGCTTGCATTTTGTGCGAGATCTGCAATACCCAGCGGGAGCCACCAGCGTATGAGACAGACGGCTTAACGTTAACGACAATACAATGTATGCTCTTCCTGTAACGAAGCGGGATTTATCATGAGGTTGGAAATCAAACTCAGCCTCAGACTCGTCAACTTACAGGCAATTATGCTACATCTGAAACAACTTGTCAACACAAGTGATGTGATGAAGGTTTATTAAGGCTGAACTCTGAGCTGGGGGGGGGGGTAACTTAGGTCTTCCATTCATGATTTTGTCTAAAATAAAACAAAATTGACCTTTTGATGGGTGGGAAAAAAAATTATGCTTTGTAAAAGAGCATCACATTTAATTTTGTATTCCTTACGAGTCAACAAATTGTGAAAGATATATTATTATTTTTACCAACAGCAGCACATGGTTGGCACTCGATCCTTCATCCTTCCTTGTCACAGTACCTTTTCTTCCACCTGAACCTGCAGACTTTCCCCTTTCACCACTCTGGGACCCAAGAACAGGTTGCAGGCTTCCCCCCCCCCCCCCCCGATACCAAGGGCATCCTGTCGTTTATCAAAGCTGTTATGCATGCAAGGGACAGCTCTCAAAACGACCCTGCAGTCAGAGCACTCATACAAACAAACACATATTCACTCACACGCACATAAGCAGACAACATCTCAGGAATTTTCAGGGGTTTCAACATGGAATGGGAGCCAATTATCATGAAAAAGTGAAGCAGTATTTACAGAACACAATAGCAGCCCATTGGAAATTTTAAAAAGGTAACCTACCCATTCAATGGCATCCAGAAAGTCATACACTTGTGTGCTGGATGCTATCAAAGAGTGAGATTCCATCATCACCATACGCATGTGAACAGACATTAAAAACACGTTCAGCAAGACATGTAGATATTTGTGGCAGGGCACTGGATATCAATGTGACTCCCTGTCAGGGGAAGGTGAAAATGTCTTCAACACAATATATTGGGGTGAAATTTCTTGGCATGAAGCGGTCTCTTTTAGTGACAGCAGAACGAACGGGATTCCTGAAACCTCTGATTGGCAACAAGGAACATCAACACGACGTCATAAACATGTGCACAATGAGTCATGTCCCCCTTTCATTCCCACAATTCCACACTCCCCTCTTTCACACTTCAAGCATGCACAAGCCAGGGTCATTGGAGGGGTTGGATACCTCTGTATAACAGGGGAGAAATCACAACCACATCGAAGAACAGCCAAGTTGCCATCATGCCCAGTGGCAATTTCGGCCAAAATCTTCCTGTTTGTTTTGTGGTTGCCATCAATCATAAAAATAAAACATCAAGAGTTTCTGCTCTCGTTGCTCACTCTCTCAAAAACTCCCGAGTGTAACCGGGAAAAGCCCTTGGTGATCCACCCGTCTTTAACAGGATCCCGATATTGATGGGTCAATCAAGATGAAGAATGGTGATCAAATGAGTCACAGAATGATGAAAGCGACTATGTTTCACTTTGATCATTTAACAACTCCATATAAAACACGATTGGAACTCAACAAATCAGAAAAGTGGCTCACAATGCTTCACAAGTATTACAATTTCATCTGTACCAATGATATTTTCTGATTACACCATGACATATGACAAATGTCATGCTTATACACAAACCAGCAGTTTACGCACCCTTCGGGTGGATGGAGCATGTGAGTTATTTACTGAATAAAATTGATAATATGCTGTAAATAAAAACGGATGGATGTTTGTGTGGTGGAATGTTTTGCATTATTTGCTATGAAAATTATAAACCTATTTTTAATTGATTCAAAAGGTAAAAATAATAACATGCATGAATCCCAGGAAATTAATGAGGCAGGGAATCCTAGGAAATTAACGAGGCAGGGAATCCCAGGAAATTAACGAGGCAGGGAATCCTAGAAAATTAACGAGGCAGGGAATCCCACGAAATTAACGAGGCAGGGAATCCCACGAAATTAATGAGGCAGGGAATCCTAGGAAATTAACGAGGCAGCGAATCCAGGAAATGAACGAGGCAGGGAATCCCATGAAATTAATGAGGCAGGGAATCCCACGAAATTAACGAGGCAGGGAATCCCACGAAATGAACGAGGCAGGGAATCCCACGAAATGAACGAGGCAGGGAATCCCAGGATGGAACCCATACGACACACCCACTTCCCTATGAGAGAGTAATATTGTTACGGATTTGGAAACCTTGTGCACACAAACAGCCAGAGTCCCTAAGCTAATTATTTAGATAAGTATGTGTTTAGAGTTAGAATCCCCCCTTTGTCTAATGGGAATTACATGTGTGCGCTACGAATTATTGTATAGTCAGGTTTATTCAATCTTTGAACAACAACAGCATGCCGTCCTGCACTCGACCCGATCGCCATGACGCATGTGTTTTTGGCTGAGGATGTGGGCGGAGCCTTCGTCGCCTCGGGTCGAAGCTCCGCTCCGAGGAGGAGCAGAGAGCGTTTCCTCCAGCCAATGAGCGAAGGGCGAGCACGACACACGCGCCCCAGCCAATCGGGAGGCCACCACGAGTCGCCTGACAAACCACCGTCCAATCAGGAGGCGAGTGGTGGGGAGAAGAAGGCCCTCCCTCCTCAAGAGGAGTGTGGTTGTTTGGACCAGCGTTCGGCAGATGGTCGTGGTCATGGCTGGAGCAGTCTGAGCAAGTGGGGATCGTAGTTGAGCGGACTCGTTCGTGGACCGTGGACTTTGGGTCGTGGGTTCGGGTTCCACCGTGGTGGTTTCGGAGTCGGTGTGGCCGCACAAAGCGGACAGGTACCCCGGCCCGGCTTGACCGAGATAGACCCACGGGGTCCAGTTCTTTTGGGGTGTGTGTGTGTGTGTGTGTGTGTGTGTGTGTGTGTGTGTGTGTGTGTCCGTGGGCCGAGTCTGATAAGTAGAATCGTGTAAGTGCTTTCCTTTGCTTGTACATTGCCTGCCTTTTATTCGTGATAACTCTGCTCTGTGTTCCCCTCCCCGATTATTGTTGTAAAATAAACCCGTTAAATGTACCAGCTGGTTTTCTGTGCTTTCTTTCATTGGCCTAGCATGGTGCATATTGAGAAGTAGGAAGGCCGTTTGGGCCGATAATTGTTCATTTGGGTCCGACGGACTCTGGTAATTCCGCTTGGTTATACTGGACTGAGGTCGCTAGAGCGACCCGGTTCGACAGAGCCCGTCGTGGGTGTAGTTTTCCCGGTAGTTGGACGATGTGGGTATTTAGGTATAATGAAATTTGGCAATTTACCCTACCCCACGCCGTCGAAATATTGGCAACCATGGTCTGCAGAGGGACCCGTGACCTTTTGGACTTATCCGAGAGCCACGACCTAAATTCCGGGGTATTCGGTGGAAACGACTCTACTGCTACACCTCGTGGTCGTTTATCGCCACCGAACCCTGGCCCACAACAATATCCCCTCCCACTGGTGTGGGTCATTGAAGCACTTGCACTATGCTACAAATAGTGGACAAAAAAGATGGAAACACCAATGTAAAGTCACTTAATAGGGCATTGGGCCACCACGTTCAGCCAGTACGGCCTGTATGTGCCATGGCATAGAGTCCACCAGTGTCCGGAATTCTGCAGGAGGGATGCAGCACCATTCTTCCATGAGAAAGTCAAACAACTCACACCTGTTTGATGGAGGCGGAAAACGCTGTCTCAAGAGTCATTCCAGAATATCCAATAAATGCTTGATTGGGTTCAGATCTGGTGACTGAGAAGGCCATGACATGTGGATAACATCAGTGTCATGCTCATCAAACCACTGGGTGACCACACTGGGATGTATATATTTGCTCAATTAACACATGGGCCACACCTGTGTGGAAGCCGTTGCTTGGTGTCCTTTATTTACCCAGGTGTTTCCTTATTTTTTGTTGACTACCAAAACATGTATAGTGCAAAAGTGCAAGTGCAGTTATCTCCACAGGTGACTTCTTATACCACCACCGGATGGCACGATACTCTACACATCAGGGTTGATGATAAACACTGACCTACTGTGTTTTGTGGGAGAATGAGTGAGGGAGGTGGGTTTGGTGGAGAGGTTGGAGGCAGAGTCCAGGTTCGTGGAAGAGTAAGAACACTGAGAGACAAGGAACAGGAGAGAGAGAGAGGGGGGGGAGAGAGAGAGAGAGAGAGAGAGAGAGAGAGAGAGAGAGAGAGAGAGAGAGAGAGAGAGAGAGAGAGAGAGAGAGAGAGAGAGAGAGAGAGAGAGAGAGAGAAAGAGACAAAGAGACAGAGAGAGACAGAGAGAGGAGACAGAGAGACAGAGAGGAGAAAGAGAGAGAGCGAGAGAGGAGACAGAGAGAGAGGAGACAGAGACAGAGACAGAGACAGAGACAGAGACAGAGACAGAGAGAGAGAGAGAGAGAGAGAGAGAGAGAGAGAGAGAGAGAGAGAGAGAGAGAGAGAGAGAGAGATAGAGATAGAGATAGAGATAGAGATAGAGATAGAGATAGAGATAGAGATAGAGATAGAGATAGAGATAGAGATAGAGATAGAGATAGAGATAGAGATAGAGATAGAGATAGAGAGAGAGAGAGAGACCAACAGCAGGATTGAAGGACGGGATTGAAGGGCAAAATTTAGGGAAAGTTGGGGGCAAATAATGTGTGTGGGGAGGAAAGAGGGATTGGAGAGGATGCATGGGCTGGGCAAGATGGACACAGAAACAGATTCTCAGGAAAGAAAATTTGGGAATTTTGAAAGGATGGGATTTGGGATGGGGATTATTTGGGGTACAATATATCATGGATTTGGATGCGGGATGATTGGAGATGGTGATGAACAGCTATCTTGAATATAAATGCAGAATGAATACAAGAAAGAGCATTAAAAATTGCTGAGTATCATCGCGGTATCGACGAGCTCTTTCAAACAACAAGCCATTGAGTGTGCCACCTTAAATATTAAAAACATATTGTTGTGGTTTTGACTCCTCGGGGGTAAAATAATAAATCTTCAGCAAAAACGATAGTTATTTTATAGCATTTGTTTAGTTCAGTGTACTGCATTGCATGTGGATAGATATGCATTATGAGTGTTCAGATAGATAAATGAGTGCGATAATTTCCCATTTATCCAACTTCTTTCTCCCTCTCCATTCTTCTGTCGATCCATCCCTCAATTTCCTCTCTCTATCTTTCTCTCACTATTTCTCCATCTACATCTGTCTAGCTCTATCTCTCTGTCTCTCTGTCCAGCTCAACGCATACATGAACACAAGGCATGACCCTTCAGCGCTTACGAGGGTGCAGGGCAAGACACGTCCATGCTGACGCAGGTTTTGCCGTGGTGGTTTCTGCTCTACCATCCCTTTGGACCGGATTGATCCGGATCGAAGCATGTTCTCGGAATCGTGGGGGTTCTCGGAACACCGGTGGGTCGTAATTGATACACACCCCGCCGTGGCCAGACCAATCTGCAAGTGGGGTTGGCATGAGCAAGCGCGGAGAACGAATCACAAAAAGTGGAATGACTTCGGACACCCGAAGGTACCAACCAATAAGGACAAAGCCCATGCTTTTTGAGGGTCATAAAAGCATGGGTTCGAGGAACTTTGAAAGCAGTTCTCTGGGAGCAGTTCTTTGGGAACCTGAGAGTTCAGCCAAGGAGTCTGCCTCGAGTCCGCTGAAGCAACGACCGAGCTGGAGTGATACTGATCTTGACTAGTGTGACTCCGATCGGGACTGGTGTGACACTGATCGGGGCTGGCATGACGCGCATGAGAGCCACGATCTGAGAGGAGCCAGGGTGGGTTCAGGCCTGGGAGGATGCGTCAACTCTCCAGGGCTGCCACAAGGTGTGAGGGAGTTTGTCACTTACACACCATCTCACTCATTCTATCTGACTTCTTGAACAGATGCATGAAGACGGCCTATTGCACGGTGGTAAGTTGACTGTGTAGGAATCCGAGGGCTGTGCTGCACGTGTAGGAGATAAGAGGGTATGTTTTTGCTCGTACAAATATTCCCAATGAATTGCTCCTGTAAATACAGTATATGTAAAAGTTGAAATACATGGTTAAAACGCATTTTCGTGTCATGACAGCAGCGTATGGCAACTGGTGATTGGTTAATGAAAAGATTATGGGCTCCAGATAAGAACACAGCATGAAACTTGGTCCTGCTTCACCAATCGATTAAGATCTGTTACGTGAATGCTGGCACGATACCTTGGTCGGACCAGAAACTTTTCCTGCAATGGTAACACGGCTGTGGACGTGGAAGCAGGAAGTTTCCAGGACGAGTGGCAATCATGGTCTTTAAAGACTCACCGTCCCTCTGGAGTCATTCAGACGGATGATGACCGTAACAATATTATATATAATTCAGTATGTGTATTTTAAATGTGAAATGTATAATCTTATTTCATTGCTGTGCAAAAATACGTGTGTGAGTGAGTGAGTGAGTGAGTGAGTGAGTGTGAGAGTGAGAGTGAGAGTGAGAGTGAGAGTGAGAGTGAGAGTGAGAGTGAGAGTGAGAGTGAGAGTGAGAGTGAGAGTGAGAGTGAGAGTGAGAGTGAGAGTGAGAGAGAGAGAGAGAGAGAGAGAGAGAGAGAGAGAGAGAGAGAGAGAGAGAGAGAGAGAGAGAGAGAGAGAGAGAGAGAGAGAGAGAGAGAGAGGTAATCTTTGAAACGCCTTAGAATGAATGAAATAGATTACTGTAGTTCAAAGTAGAGAAAAAAAACCACGCTCCCAGGAAGGAGGACAGCTAACTTGGACACAATCCACATTCAAAGTGCAAAATCAACATACGGTTAAATTAGACATAAATATGCTATTGCTAAATGAGACAACTTTGTTGAACTATGCTCAAGGCCAGCAGGGCATGCTTGTCGAGCGCGTAGGTCTTACAGCGCACCTCGCACCACGGGCTCGACGAGCCAGCTCGAAATGTAACTCAGGCCACCCAGACATGCGAGTCGAGCACGTGTTCTGATCAGGTACACTGCAAGGCCTGAGAGAAATGCTGTGAAAGTTATCTCGAACACACAAGTTTGTATTGCTGTGGACGCCACACAAACCTTTTGCATCCTCCACTGGTTATGGATAAATAACATATAACTTTCTTTGCTCCAATTTAATTATCGAAAGAGAACGGCACTCGGTAGAGCGCACACCTCCGCCATGCCACATTGACTTGAGACTCGGACTTGGTACTTGGTATCTTGGGACTTGTTTGCAACTTAAATGCGATTTACACAAGACTTTCATGCAACTTGCGTGCGACTTGAGTTTATAATGACTTGTTGACAATGTTCAGAAAATAATCAAATATATATCGAATTTAAACGGGGTTTAAAATAAATGGTAAATGATTTTCAGTCATAGGCATGTACAGTTCGGTCAATGTGGATTATATACCTTGTACTTTTGGATGTGCAGAGAGCCATAGCTTATGGCCGCCAGGTCGCATACCATTCTCCACTGAGGTTAAGGGGTGTCCCCTCTCCAGGCAGCACAGAGTACATCGTGTCTTATCAACGTGGGAAGCACAATGTTGTGACAAGAACAAGCTGATTCGATTTTGGTTAAGGGACGGATGCAAATCTGGCCTATCAGTGGGGTACAAATTGTTAACTGTTCAGCCTGGCGGAGTTGTGTGCTCCACCGAGTGTCGTTCCAGTTCAAACCATGTCGTGAATATTTGTGTCACATCAGTGAAACATAGCCTCTGATTGGTAATCGCTTGCAAGTTCCGACCTGATAAGATGTTTTTTGTGATGATTTAAATGTCACTCGACATGGATTATATCAATAATTGTAAATTATATCACGACTTGTCTTTTTAAAAGAAAAAAGAAAAAGAAAAAAAGTCTGGTTTATGTTAAGAGAGCAACTGAAGTTAATTGGTTCTCGCTTCATTTTCCCCAGTGTCCCGACCAATTCCCAATTCCTTCCTGATTTCACGTTTCATTTTAACGTAAATAATATTTGGTTGAATGCTTTGGTTCTACGTGCAAACTATTTAAACAAACTGAGGTTATTGACTAGTCTCGTGTGCATATGTTCAAGTAGGTACACTATATATGAAAAATAAATTTAATGTATCTGTGGGAAAAATTACATGCCCGGACCAGTAATCGAACCCGAGTCCTCGAGAAAACCGTACCAGTGCTCTGCCATCTGAGCTATCTGGGTGAGCCACAGGCTGGACATGCAATTCTCCCACATACAGATGCCACTCTTTCCCTGCTGCTTCCAGGGCACTAGAAGCCAACCATAGGAGCAGCAAGGACCTGTCCGTGAGAGGGTCGATAAGTGGGAGAGTTGCGGGTCCAGCCTGTGGGTTGCACAGATAGCTCTGATGGTAGAGCACTGGTATTGTTTTCCAGAGGACGTGGGTTTGATTCCTGGTCTGGGCATGTAATTTTTCCCACAGATACATATAAATCTTTGTTTCCTCTTCATTTTTAGTTAAAATAAATTTAACGTTAATATATTTTTGCAAGGCAGAAATCAAAAATGTCCACCGTATGACGTTGACAAATAAAAACTTAAGTTAAACAGCTTTTCAGAATATACATTGCAATAAATGAAGCCCTGTGTCTTAATTCCTTGATAGCTTGTACTCCAAGGTTTATAAGTAAATGTGGGACTTGACACAAGTTGAAGTAATACTCCGGTGACTTGAGACTTACTTGAGACTTGGCTCAAGTAACTTGTTGATATCTCTGTGCCATGCTGAACAGTTTACGTTTCATTTTGTATCTCACTGATCAGCCAGATCTGAATCTGGAAAACCAAAATCTCATTGGCTTGTTCTTGTCACCTCCCCCACCTCATCCACCAAGTTTTGTCATAAATCGTCCACAACTTTTTGAAATATCATGCTATACATAGTTTTTGGCCCTCTTTCTCAATTGTGAAGAATCACTTAAAAATTAAAACAAAATTCTCGTATCTGGATCCAGATTCAGATCTTCACAAAAAAATGAATCGATTTGTCCTTGTTGCACACACAACCTGTCCACCAAGTTTCGTCCAAGTCTGTCCACAACTCAGATATCGTGCTCAAAAACAGACAGACAAACAGAAAGACAAGCCGGGAGGTGGCGATGGGTCGCCGAGCATGGAAACTATAAGATATAGAGCAAAATGGATGTCATATAGCGGATAGGGAATCACCTTAAGATTATGCAGATCAAATCTCATCCAGTTCCATCCACTGATAACTACTCGGTATCCATTTGAATGAAAAGTACCGAAAATGCGGTTTGAAATCGGAAATCCCCAAAGTTCGAGGGGGTGATGTGGGTGAACAAAGATCTAAATCGAAAATCCGGCTCGATCGTTTGTGCACAATGTATTCCAGATGATTAGTGTGAATTTTCATGACCGTCCGACCATAACCCTAGGAGGAGTAGCATTTGGCGCGAAGGCACCTCCAGCTCTCGCATATTATCGATTTTTGCACTAATTGACCTTTGACCCCTGACCTAAGCAAAATCTGTCAATATGTCCTGAGGCAAAGTTGTAGTACTCATTGAGTACCATGAACCTGCAAAGTTTCATTCGTATCGATGCACTCAACTGGTCGCTCGGGGGCCTTCAATTTTTGCCAATTTTCGCGCATAACCTAATTGTAGGGGGTGCTGCGGGTAAAGTATTCCATATATCACAAAAACCGGAATATATTTGATAGAGCATCACCTGTAGTTCATTCGTGCCAAATTTCATAACCCTACGTGGGATAATGACTTTTGGAATTGATTTCGCGTGAACGGTACTGATTTTGAAGGTTTTTCATTTGTTGCTAGGGAACCAAAGCGTCCCTAGCAACCATCACAATTTCCAAAGCACGAGGTCATAAGATGTACCTATCACCCGAGTTTGGTCAAAATCCGCCCACGTTTACTACCAATTATGCTGATGACAAACGAACAAACATCCAAACAAACATCCAGAATTATTGACAATAAGGTTCACCTATTTCAGCGACCCAACAGATGGAGAGGGGTGAAAACATACCCTCCATCCATCTTTGGTGGCAGAGGTAATAAAAACCTGCGGTGTCGCCAGGATGTATACTGTATACATGACAGTATACTGCATCTGAGAATGAATGATCTATATTAACGTAGATCTGGAGGCGGATTCACTCACACAATCGGTCAATGACAAACAGCCTGTCCCATTCAGGTGAGACGAACGAGGTTAAACAAGCCATGGATGATAAACTTAACATTACTGTGCACTCATTATTAAGAAAAATGCTCATACAAGGTTGTGGGAGGGGGTGGGGTGGGGAGGGGGTGGAGGGAGAGTATGCACAACATTAAAAGAACTGACCCAATTCAGCATTTCATCAATTTCTTCTCGGTATAAATCAGTATTTCTGTACTTATCTGGAATAAACGATGACCATTTGAGAGTAATAACCTTCTGTATCCAATGTCACCTGTTTAAGTGGTGATATCATCAGTGCGCTAAAAAGTAAAAGTAAATAAAGATGAATATGGGACCAGGTGGAAAGGATAGCCTTCAGGTATGCATATTCATCTCTGAGCTGTCTAGGTTGGGTGTGAATCCCGATAAATTATAAACGTGTAGGTTTATTACTTTGCAATTGTCGACAGGTCGGTGGTGTCTCTGACTTCTACTGCCTCCTTTCTGGTTTTGCATCCTCTGCACTTTCCATACTTTGGCCTCCCCACCCCCACCAACCCTCCCCACCCCCAGCTTTCTGCAGGACTCACATGGTCCACCATTAACCTCCTGGTGAAACTACCTACATCCAGGATCACTGCTCACCTCCACTAATTTGATCCTCTTTTTTCCTGAATTATGGAATTAACTTCCACATCCTCTTCAATCTCATGCTTCCCTCTCAGTCTTCAAGACAGCTGTCCCCCACCATCTCTGATCATCCCCAATCCAAAATCATGATCTTTTTGACCCTCATTAACCCCAACCAAATCCATCCTCATTCGAAATTCTCCAGTTTTCTCTCCTTGGAGTTTCCTTCTGTTTGAATTTTGTTTTCTCCATGTGCCGTCTGTGTCCAACTTATCCACCCCATGCACGTGTGTTTTGTGTCTCGTTTTTGTTTGTTCCATCCTGATCCGTTCACTGTACTGGCTCTTCCTTCCACAAGCCTCAACTATGTATAAAAAAATTTAAAAACCTGTCACCCTGGTGTTTTGCAGGCAGGGATACGCATCGATGTGTGCTTCATCCTTCATGTGGACTATAAAACTGGGTGCCCCATCTGCCAGCATTAGTCGGTGGACGTTAAAGATCGCACTGTGTCCTTCAATAAGAGTAGGCAAGTTATCGATGGTACCCTGAAAACCACCAATGAACTCCAGCAGGTTCCGGAAACGAATTCCTGCCCTAACCCACAAGGGAGCACTGCACCAGTGGCACAGCTGCGCTTTCAGGAATGATACAACCGGCAGCTACATTCTGCACATGAAATGATGATCTGGGACCAAAGTTATATTTGAAAAAGACATGGACAAGTTACTGAGTATCTCAAGACTGCAGACTGAAAACTAACTTTGCTTTGATCATCATAACAGTGGAGGCACTGCGGACGCCACATTTTGTTATACAGTACTGTATGTTCATTAATTCATCGCTCGTTGTGCATGGTTGAAAATCGAAACCCCATGTTTATTAAATGCTTCTGCAAGACCCATGGTTTCAAGGCATATTTGTGGTCATCCAATATATATGTATATATATGTATATATATATATATATATATATATATATATATATATATATATATATATATATATATATATATATATCATAGCTGGTTTATAAAATCAATTCTACAAATAAGACATGATTCAATTGATTGCTGATCAGAACCTCTGAATGATGGGAAATCGACTTTCCAAAATGCAAACCCGACAAACCACCAATCACCTTAAATTACTTTACCACGTATGCAACCTTTTGTCCACGGCAAAATAAAATTGGATAAAACGACAAGAAACACAACAGATATTCACACCATGTCAAACGGCAGAAGTACCAAATGATCATGCATCAATAATTTATTTCTGTTTTTTTGGAAACCAAAATTTTTTATAATAAATAGACAGTAAGTTATGATGAGAAATTCAAAAATAAACTGCAAAGCATCTGAAAATGCAGAACCTGTCCACATCCGCTTTGTATCTGGACTTCTTCTTCTGTATGCTAAACATGATGAAAAGAGCTGTTTTTTTTAAAAGCAACAAAAAAAAAATTGATTTCAGGTGACCTTGACCTTTTTGACCTCAAAAGCAATAAGCTTCAGTGACCCAATATGCAAACCCTGCCCAAATTTCAAGTCAACCACATGGAAATTGATGATTTTGACCTTGCCCTTTGACCCTTTGACCTCAAAACAATCAGCTTCAGGCATTTCATTGGTGAACCAATTCAGTGACACAATATGCAAACCCTGTTCTAATTTCAAGTTAATCGGATGGATATGGACAATTTTATGCAACGTTGATAAATGACCTTTTGATAAAAAATAAAACAATCGGTCTCTAGCTTTGATTGGTGAACCGATTCAGTCATCCAATATGCACATTCTTAAAATTTCAGTTCAATCGGATGAAAATTAACGATTTTACTCAACCTTGCTCTTTGACCTTTTGATATAAAAATAAAACAATCAGCCTATAGCTTTTTAATGGTGAACCAATTCAGTGCCCCAAGAGGCAAATTCTTAAAATTTCAGGTAAATTGAATGAAAATTGATGATTTTATGTGACATTGACCTTTAATCTATTGATCAAATTATTATTTTGTCTTCTCCATATTCTCATAATAAGGCTTTGTGGAAAATTTGATGACAAAAGCTCAAATGGTTAAAAAAAAGTGATGGCCTGGACACAAAAGCTTGTGCACGCGCAGATGCATGACGGAAGTGGATACTTTGAGGGCTGGTATGTCTCCGTTCCATCTCCTGAAATCCAACAATGTGTGGAGATAGCAGCCAACAACAGCAACTTTCACGTGCTCGTGCGCGCGCGCGCGCGCACACACACACACACACACACACACACACACACACACACACACACACACACACACACACACACACACACACACACACACGAAGATGGATACTTCAAGACCTGGGAGGTCTCATATTGGGAGACATCCTCCAGAAAGGAGTTTTTTTGGGGAGTCACTTCACTGAATGGGATATTAAGGGGAGGGAGGGAGAGGGGAGGGGAGGGAGGGGAGAGAAGAGAAAGGAGGCAGGGGAGGGAGAGAGGATGGAGGGAAGGGAGGGGAGAGGACGGAGAGAGAGGAGAGGATGGAGGGAAGGGAGGGGAGAGGATGGAAGGGTGTGGGGGAGGTGGGGAGAGCGACGCCTCACCAAACGTTGCTATACACTGTGAGGAAGGAGAGAGAGAGAGAGAGAGAGAGAGAGAGAGAGAGAGAGAGAGAGAGAGAGAGAGAGAGAGAGAGAGAGAGAGAGAGAGAGAGAGAGAGAGAGAGAGAGAGAGAGAGAGAGAGAGAGAGAGAGAGAGAGAGAGAGAGAGAGAGAGAGAGAGAGAGAGAGAGAGAGAGAGAGAGAGAGAGAGAGAGAGAGAGAGAGAGAGAGAGAGAGAGAGAGAGAGAGAGAGAGAGAGAGAGAGAGAGAGAGAGAGAGAGAGAGAGAGAGAGAGAGAGAGAGAGAGAGAGAGAGAGAGAGAGAGAGAGGAGGGTGGGAGGGGAGGAAAAAAAAAAAAAGGTGAAGCTGGCGTTATAGGTGGCGTTAGCAAAGAGAATGATATATGATGCTTAAAGACCGAACACACACACAAAAAATAAAAATAAAAAAACTCATGTCAGAACAGCTGTACACACAATGACACAACAGAGTTTGTGAAGTAATCCACTGGGACATCTGCAAAAACTTTGATATCCCAGTTCCAGAAAATTTGTGGGAACATGAATCTAAAGCAATCACTGGAAACATGGAAGTACCGTTCACGCACGACCTAATGATCCCATCGAGCATGAACATCGAAAACAAAGCATTGCAACCAGATATCATACTTTGGTACAAAACAGAGAAGGCGGCATTGCTAAGTGAGGAGCTCATACCAGTGATTTGGACTAAATGATGCAGAAATCAAGAAAATTACCATATACCAAGACCTCCAGAATGAAGTGAAAATATCCTGGAAGCTGAAGAATGCCAAAGTTGTACCAGTGATAGTTGGAGCTGCAGGAATGATGATGAAGAACCTCACAGAGATATTAAAAACCATCCCTGGGAATATAACTATAAACGAACTACAGTTGGAAGCTGTCTGGGGCTCAGTGATGATCCTGAAGAAAGCTCTCAGCACAAAACTGAGAACAGAAAACTACACAGCTTGATCCATGAAACGTGACACATAACCAAAATGATGGTGGATCGTTTGACCCATCCTGAGAGGACTCCTTTCCACATTCTGAAACCCACATATGTAGGTACCAATCAACGACACACACACATGGAGGTTGATACCTCAAGACAAAGAAGCTCTCTGTTTCATCTGAAACCTAACTACCACATGTGTGGATAAGCAAGCAACAACAGCAACTTGAACTTGAACTTACACACACACACACACACACACACACACACACACACACACACACACACACACACACACACACACACACACACACACACACACACACACACACACACACACACACACACACACACACACACACACACACCTTGAGACCTGGGGCGGGGGCATTTAAAACCCACGCTATCTTCCTGGCAAACATCTGCCTACATGCATGCATGCTCGTACATGCAGCGACATTTGCACCCCACCAGTCAGCTCAATCCAAGTCAGATTCATACATGCTAGTCCCCTCGACAGAGGGGTGGGGGTGGACGACAAGGGAGAGGGTTGGAAGAGAGAGATAGAGTGCTGGAGAGAGAGGGAGGGAAGAGGAATGGGGGAGGGAGTGGTTGGCTAGAGAGAGAGAGAGAGAGAGAGAGAGAGAGAGAGAGAGAGAGAGAGAGAGAGAGAGAGAGAGAGAGAGAGAGAGAGAGAGAGAGAGAGAGAGAGAGGTCAGTGTGTTGGGGAAGAGGGAGAGGAGTTGGAGAGAGGGGTTAGGGCTAGGGTTGGGAGGGAGAGGGGCGAGGGATTCAGGCAGACGTGGCGCCAAGTTTCTCGTCCACCCGAGAGACGACACACACATTGATGAATCACCCTGCCTGTGAAACACTGGGATGACAGTTTACAGCTGGATAGCAATTCAAAACCAGGCTACACAGAGCGAGCATGCGTACTTCTCGGCTTTCCTACCGTGGTGTTGCAATTCATTATATCAGAACTGAAAAGTTTTTTACTCATTGTGATCACACAATATGTTTTGCCTTCCCACCTCCGGTATAGAATCATGGTATTGCCATTGAAACTTGAAGAACACACACCAAGTGGCTTCACCAAGCACTCACACTCCGTGAAACGGTTGAAGAAACATTTAAAAGCGAAACATTTATTTTATATTTGTATTTATCTATGCCAAAGTGATTGGTCGTATAATGGAAGATTGTACAAAAAGGGAAAATGTCATGGAAAATAAAATTTCACATTTTCAGCGAGGCAGCCACCGCCTGGTTGAGCAGGCCAAAAAACATGGTGGCTTCAGACCCCAGCGAGGTTACCTCGGATACACCATAACACACCATGGAGAGAGAGATCGGTGACCGAGGATGCGCCGAATAAAGGATATAATTAAATAAGGCCGTTAATTATCTGAAAAGGGGTTCTTTTAATTAACCCAAACACCAAATTTTCAGTCCGGCACTACCTTGGAGTATTGTTAATAAGCATGCAAAGTTTCAAGCTGCTTGGTTTCATGGTTTTGGAGTTATGGAGGAGACACAAACACTGACACACTGACACTGACATTTATCAGTGTACATCATACAGATTACATACACATATTGATATGTGATCAGACACATATTATACATGACATATCATACATATTATATGCACACCTATGATACACACACGCGCTAGCGGAGGTGGATTCTTTGGGACGTGGCAGGTCTCCGTTCCATCTCCTAAAACCACCCACGGGTGGAGATAGCAGTCAACAACAACAACAAAAACTTGCAGGCACACAAAATTACATATATATGCACACACTCACACATGAAGGTGAATAATTCGAGACGTGGGTGGGCTCCGTTCCCCTTTCTGAAACCCGCATTTGGAGATAACAACCAACAATATGCGTGCACGCACGCACGCACGCACACAACCCCGTCTCCAGGGCTAAGTAGAAAAATGATCCTAAATGCCAGACATGAGATCTGAGCCATCTGCCGAGACATATTGCGAGCTTTCAATATGGAGCTTTCAATATTTCAACCATGGAGAGAGAGATCGGTGACCGAGGATGCGCCGAATAAAGGATATAATTAAATAAGGCCGTTAATTATCTTCAAAGGGGTTCTTTTAATTAACCCAAACACCAAATTTTCAGTCCGGCACTACCTTGGAGTATTGTTAATATGCATGCAAAGTTTCAAGCTGCTTGGTTTCATGGTTTTGGAGTTATGGAGGAGACACAAACACTGACACACTGACACTGACATTTATCAGTGTACATCATACAGATTACATACACATATTGATATGTGATCAGACACATATTATACATGACATATCATACATATTATATGCACACCTATGATACACACACGCGCTAGCGGAGGTGGATTCTTTGGGACGTGGCTCCGTTCCATCTCCTAAAACCACCCACGGGTGGAGATAGCAGTCAACAACAACAAAAACTTGCAGGCACACAAAATTACATATATATGCACACACTCACACATGAAGGTGAATAATTCGAGACGTGGGTGGGCTCCGTTCCCCTTTCTGAAACCCGCATTTGGAGATAACAACCAACAATATGCGTGCACGCACGCACGCACGCACACAACCCCGTCTCCAGGGCTAAGTAGAAAAATGATCCTAAATGCCAGACATGAGATCTGAGCCATCTGCCGAGACATATTGCGAGCTTTCAATATGGTCTGGCATCCCGCCCTGCTAACCAAACTCTCATCTTATGAGTATCAAAGGCAATCTCCAGTCATGGCTCGTGGACTTCCTCTCCTGTTGCAGTGAATGCATGGCTCTTAATGAAATTCTCTCCTCTCCTCTTCCTGTCAAGACTGGAGTTCCTCAAGGCAGTATTCCAGGCCCTGTGCTTTTTCTGGTTTTCATCAATGATCTCTCCGGCTCTGTGGAAAATCCTCTTTTAACTCTTTGCTCATGACTCCACCCTCTGCCGTATCATCTTTCATCCCTCTAATCGGCAGGCAACACCCTCTTCACTCTCTGCAGACCTGGATAAAATTACAAGCTGATCCAACACGTGGAGCATCTCTTTCAATCCTGACAAATCTCACACTCCCACTATCTCTCTGAAAGGTCCAGCTGGAACAACCCCCCCCCCCACCCCTCCTATCTACTTTCTCAACAATCCCCTTGAAGAAGTCCTTTCATACAAGCTTTTGGGCCTCACTATCTGCCACCATCTTTCCTGGTAAAGGCACATTTCCAAGCTGGCCTCCAAAGCCAGTCGCCAACTGGGCATCCACCGTTGTGCAAAGTACTTCCTTGGCACACCTGAGCTTCTAACCACTTACAAAGCTTTCATCCTCAGTCTGATGGAGTACTGCTCTCCCCTCTGGAGTGGTGCTCCTGCCTCAAACCTAGTTCGACCCCACACTGTGGAAACAAAGGCTTTTAGGATCATTGGTATCTCCCGCGATGTAGCTGAATCTCTGTGTCTCTCACCCTCTCACCAGGGGCAGGTCAGTGATCATTCTGTCTTCTACCGTCTCCTCTCCAGCCTTTTGTATGCCACGTCGAGGCTCGTGTAAGAGCAAACACACAGAACATGCAACAAGAGAGTAGACGAGAGGAGCAGGAGAGGGAAACACAAAATAGTGGGGAACAGAGACAATAGGAGATCTGTGGAAGGGAGGGAAATGGGGAGGGGTAAACAAGATGGTACTACAGGGACTTTCAGGAAGGAAAACGGGGAATTTGAAGGTGAGTTTGGGGTGGATTAACGGGGGTGGTAGAGATCATGGTTTTGGATGGGGGGGAGATATGAGATGGTGGTGAACAGCTGTTTTGAAGACCTGGAGGGAGGAGTGGGATTGAAGAGAGTGTGGGAGTTTGTTCCAGATGTGGGGAAAAAAGAGGAATGAAAGAGTGAAGATCAGCAGTGATTCTTGATTTTGCTCTGCCTGTGATCTGATCCCCTATATTTTGGCAGGGCACTCAAGGTCCACCAAAAAAACCCTTTCTGGTGAAACTGCCAAAATCAAGAATCACTGCAGACCTTCACTCTTTCATTCCTCTTTTTTTCCCCACATCTGGAACAAACTCCCACACTCTCTTCAATCCCACTCCTCCCTCCAGGTCTTCAAAACAGCTGTTCACCACCATCTCATATCTCCCCCCATCCAAAACCATGATCTCTACCACCCCCGTTAATCCACCCCAAACTCACCTCCTTCAAATTCCCCGTTTTCCTTCCTGAAAGTCCCTGTAGTACCATCTTCTTTACCCCTCTCCATTTCCCTCCCTTCCACCGATCTCCTATTGTCTCTGTTCCCCACTATTTTGTTTTTCCCTCTCCCGCCCCTCTCGTCTCCTCTCTTGTTGTATGTTCTGTGTGTTAGCTCTTGCACGAGCCTTGACGTGGCATACAAAAAAAAATCCATTTAGTCATGGGATGCCTCTGCTTTGGAGGAAGGAACCAGTGACAGACGGCATTCTAACCTTCAAGTTCATAACCCGAAAAAGTAGAGCAAAATAAAAAATAGATAAAAATGTCTTTGTGGAAAAGAAAACAGAACTAATTAAAGCGGAATAGCATATGGAAGATTGTGGGAGAAGCAGGAAGGGTATACGCTTGAGTTGAAAATCTGTCAAAGCCCCGGGAAGAGTGCATGGAGAGTTGGACACGTCCTCAGCATATACATACAACTGAGACGCATCCCTTGCTCATGTACTCCATCATGAATTCCACATTCATAATTATTCCTTTCGTTCTCATATTCCAAGACCCACGCCACGTGCTCCCAGTGAACCACAAGTTGTGAATGAAAAATGCGGCTCAAAGCCATTTTCGCTGGAGCAAAGCGCATGCTTTTCGTGGGCACAAGACTGCACCCTGACGGTCTTGGAGTCAGGTGGGCCCATCTATGGGAGGGAGGGAGAGAGAGAGCGAGAGAGCGAGAGAGAGAGAGAGAGAGATATCCGTTGCAGGGACAATATGCTCGATTGGTCGGCATAGCCTCGATGAGGAGGCGGAGCACGGCCACAGTGGTAACGGTGCAAGGGGGCTTCGAGCTGCAACAGCAAGGGTAACAAAAAGGAAAGGGTTGTTGCTGCGTTAACCGACAGCAACCCTATGGTAAGCATCCCATTTAGACCAGACGGTGCAGAAATATTACAGCAAAACAAATCAAGCGGTGCTTCGATTCGGACAATTGAACGGGACGAGGTGCAATCAGAGCTATTTACCAGCACAGCTGGGAGCACAACGGAGCGTTTTACGCAATAACACGGGACTGGAACAGCACGCCACCAGCCGGGACTCCACTTCGGCCGAACACATGCTGATGATGGAAGCTCATATTGAGGAGGAAAGTCGGCCATAGCTTGACCTGGACTGACTGACACCAAAGTATCATGAAATAAGGTAAGGGATGTTGGTTAACGGGACACTATCGGTGTTGGTAATAAATGACCACGTTATGTATGTTTTGAATTTACTCTGATTCCCTTTCTAGTCGGATGAGAATCATCCACCCGCTACAAAACCCCTCATCTCTAAAACAACCCACCCCATCACGGCTCACATTACCCGAACCACTCTCTCCAACACCCCTGACATCATTAAAACCAGCCACCCCAACACCCCTCACGTAACCCAAACCACTCTCCCTTAACACCCGTCTACCCACCCAATATAAATCACCCATCACTAAGATACCTATCACGAAGACCCCTCACAGCATCTGAATCCTCAACCCCAACATTCATCACTTCAACCAAACCAATCACATCATCAATGGCATCCACTCATAATACCACTTTATAACATGTAAAATACAGCCTATCAATACTCCAGGACATACCACATACTTCACTTCCTTCTTGCAGGAAAGAAACCATCTATCTAGACCCTCCTATTTGCAAACTTGATGAATATGGACCGAGGAGGTCTTAACATATTCCCAATGTGAGCTTGCATGGATCTGCCGCGTTTGGGTTCGCAAGCTGGTTTGTGGAGCCTTTATTAACTGTGCAGCGTGCAGTTGCTTGGTAATCTTTAGATCGGTCCCATAAGTGGAAGGAGAGGGGAAGTTGACAACATATTGGCAGAGTATATTTGTGCACTTTTTACGGATACAAAGCATGGGGATGAGTCCGTGGCTCGTGGAGATTTGAAATTCGATTTTTTAGAGTACATTTGTGCGCTCAATTCGAAAATGGGGCTCGGATATGGTGCCAACGTGCAATGGCCATATACGGACGGACTCGTGTGCGGCGTGCGGAGTTTGTCCTGACGTACGTCCCATCGACATGCACGCATCCGTGCCGGTCAGAATCAGACGTCGTTCGGCGACAGGTAATACTGCAAAGTCAGCGCGATGTATTTATTTGTGCCGAGTGAAGAGCCGACCTGAACAGTGAAGGACCACAGCTCGTGTTCCGGTTGTATTATAACGAATCAGGACAAGGTATGCACAGTTGACCCTCCAGCAAGCACACCCCTCAATATACTAACAAATTTGATAGCATGCTATAAGACATTTGATGGCACCATAAAGAAGACTGCACAACAGGGGAAAACTGCACAGGCCAATTTCCAAGTGTCCAATAAAAACGACAAAGAAAGGCACCTTTTGTTTTCCCATCGATAACTCATAACATAACAAGAATAATTAATGTTAATAACCACCCTAATAATATGACACGACTCCATTAATAAAAACAACACAGAACAAAGGTCTGCAGCACGTTTCATTAAGCGTATGCAAAAATCCCAACAAAGGGTCATTGGATGTTGGCATGACCCTCACACATATCCACAGACATCACGTCACACAGCACCAGAAACGACCCTCAAAACTGCTTAAAGTAATCATAAAGAAGATGCACAACTGGGTGGCGATTACGATTTACATTTTCACACAGTTTGAGGGACATGTCCCTTTGCCTCACCCAGTCGACCATTCATCCGTCCTGTAAAGCTGGACCATCACAAAACTTTCAATCGCCACATCACAGTCAAAGGAGGCTGGTGCTGTGGGACGTATGAATAAATCTTAGCTCAAGCGAGAGTGTAAAGTAGGACAAAAAGTGGTTGCGCTAACCTTTTTTCTCAAAAGGGATAGACACTTCGACGATGCACTCAAATTAATTTTAAAAACAAACAAATAAAAACCATCTTGCCAAAAGGTGACCACGTGTGACTTCTTTAAGGTCACACTGAGGTGAACAGAGCTGCTATCCACCAGGAGCGACTCCTTGAGGAATATCTGCCGACGAGAGATTCCGATGAGAATCGTTCTACAGAGTAACCATGAAAAATATGCGTTTGCCTCATAACGTCACCAAATGACGTCATAATGTCTCAAGCTTGACATATCTAGAAAGCACTCATCGAGGTGTTCAATTTGAGGTATTACACGATATGGTACCTAAGATTTCAAAATTTGACCTTGGGGTCAAAAACTTTCGACCTCCAGCGCAAACCATGAAGGTCAAGGCCGATCGCCACCAAAAATTAACCAGCTGAGCGCCAGACCATGAACTATATTCCCATGAAGTTTGAAGACGATCCGATCAAAATTACTCAAAAAATAAGGGTTTCGTCGACTCCCCTGATTTGCGACAAAGTGACCTTGACCTTTGACCTTGACCTTGAAAATTTTATGCGCTGAAAGGGACCTCTATAGGCCTCTGATATGCGAAGTTACAAAAATTTCCAATGATAACTGTGCTCTGCAGAGTGATCGATACGTGATTACAGACAAACAAACAAAAATAAATAAATAAAAATAAAATAAAATAAAAACACAAGCTGCCTATAACATATCTTGCAAAAACTTCGTTTTGGCAAGATAACAAACAGTTATTTTAAAGCTATGGTAATTAAACTCAAATGTTGATGGTCTGGGAAGAATGTTTGGTGTTCCAGTCAAAGCTCTTCTTACTTCGTGATGCTGTGACCCTAATGAGATTTTAATGCCTTCAGATTACCTCCTCATATCCTCGTCTTATATATTCCCCAATAATATACAAGTTCCCTTCTGAGCAAAGACACTTTCGAAAAAATATATATTACCATACCTTCTTTCTGTGTCTGCATCATCCTCCCACCATCCCTTGGAACATCATTTCTCCATCTCTTTTGTTGCACTTAGTATCCCCTCCACCTAGCCCCTCTCACTCCCCCAACCCCTCCCCTCCCAAAAAAAAACGGACAATAATTTTGCATAAATAACCTTTTCTTGCAAAACAAAATAATCTCTATGGCATTACAATAAACTCTCAATCCGGTGCTTCGCACGCAGGGTATCCTATCGATCGGTGTGCAATCTGTTGTGAGGGGACGTTAAGCCGGCTGCTCTGCGAGCATTCCCTTGTGGATGTCAAAGGTCCAATGCTGCCTCTGGAAAAGAGTAGGCTATTGTGTAACACTGCTCTGGCCAAATTCTACATTCCTGCCCTCATCTGAGGGTGAGAATGCATCAGCGGCATAGCCATGCCCTTAGAAATGATGCAGCCAAGCAGTCAGGTCCAGCAAATGCAAAGATGAATGATGGAAGGCATATTGTGTGGCATTCTCTGCGATGGAGTGAAACCTCAATCCCATCGGGCGTGTGAGAAACTCTTCTGGATCGACGATCGCACAGAAGGTCTCGTACAATAGTCATGAACACCTTTTTCTCCTGGCTTGGCAACAAGCTTTTAAAACACCGCTTGCATGCCAAGCTCATCTGTATTTTGCCATTTAAAATGTCCTGTAATATTTCAAAAAATTATCTGGCAATTGATTCTGGTCAATCGATTTTCATTTGCCGTTTTGTATTCGCAACTGCATTCTGAACCTCACCAATGTAATGTTTTTTTGTTTTTTTTTTGGGGGTCGTCCCAACTATTTAAATCAAATTCCGCCATTCCCAGGTTCCGTGGTGGCGTGGCGACCTCTCCAGGATTGCTTGTTCACCAAAAAAACGTTCACAACTTGTCGTGAGTGTCCCGATGCTCCAATCGTGTGGTCCGCAATCACCATTCATAGTATGCTTTCATTGAAAGTGTTTATACATTAAGTGTCCAGATTGAGCTTGCATCAAGGAATTACGTATGACACACATCAACTGACACACACTTCAAACATCGACTAAAGCTGTAATATTGCAAGATCATCGTGCTCTGTGCCTGGTGTTGGCTTAATGGTTCGGGTGGTGGGCTTGGGATCCTCAGATCCTGAGTTCAAATCCCACTCAGTCGTTGAATTAATACCAGGTGGGGTTGACTCTGCCTGTCATCCTTCCGAGGTCGGCAAAATGAGTGCCGGCTTGCTGGTATCCTGTGTCGGAGTGGTGACCCGTCCAGGATTGTGTCCAATAGCCAAGGAAACTGCTTCGGCAGCACGGACGCTCTGTACAGAGTTTGGTTCCAATGGATGAATGGATGGATACCAATTTCACATTCCCTCTATGAACAGATTGGCCTCCAGCTGTATGATGTGAAGCAAGGTGAAGGGGGGAAGGGAGGCAGGGTGACTGTTTTTTTTTCATTTTAGAGAATCCTCAGGGTGGTCCATAACCTTTCATATGCAGTACATGGCTGCTGGAAGCAGTATTTGCTGGAGGCATGACGAGGCCGGTGATGAAGTGGCCCCTGTCGCCGAGAGCAGGAATTTGTAATTTGTTGATGGTGCCGGCGATTGCTTGCCGACTCTTCACGAAGGACACCGTGAGATCTTTAATTTCCACCGACTGATGCTGGCAGAGGGGACGCCAGTTTAATGTCCATCCGGCATGCGTTGATGAATCATGCTTGTGAAAAACCAGGATGACAGTTTCTATCTGGGCAGGGATTCAAACCCAGGCTACACAGCTTGAAGTTTAGTGTGCATACCTCTCAGCTATCCTGCCAACCCATTCTGAGTTGGAAGGTGGGAATGGGGGTTGGGGCGGGGAGGGGGGGTAGGCTGTACAAGAGGGCAACAACTTCAAATAATGTATTGAAGAATACCACAGACGAGTTAAGGAACGAGACATCAATGCCTTAAATTTCTATCAGTTATAATTGCACCATTTCTCCTGCTTGACAGCTTTATACAATTCTCTCATTGAGCCATTGCCACCCTTTAAAAACAGCAGCGATTAATTGACTCCAGTTGTTGTAATGTCTCCCTCACAGTGCCAAAGTGAGGTCAAGCCAAAAGGTCAGGAGCCAAAATAACAAAAAAAGCCATTTTTCAAATTTGGTGAAAAAAAGCAAACCGCAATATTTTAAGCGCCGCACTATACTGTACATCAAATAATGTGACACCATACTTATGAAAACCCGATTTCAATAACGGCACACAAACACACTGGTCTATAATGCAATACATGTTTTCTGCAGGATGTTCATGGAGGTTTTGTTTTTTTTAACTTCACAATTAAAATTCGTGTCGGGAGCCCAGCAAAAGTCCTTAAAGAGCCACGTGCGACTCCTGAACCGCATGTTGTCGACCTATGTGTTACGCAAACTACTTAGATGCATGATGTTCAGTGGGTCAGCACTCTGCGTGTGTCCTGGTGTAAAATAAATGTCCTCATACACCAAAGCAATGACATTAACTGTTTGGATTAGCAGCAGTACTGCTCCGGCAAGGCCCCGGAAACAAAATGGCACAAACAATGCTGGCGGCACAGTTAGCATCGGTTGCCGTTTGTTTCTTGGTTCTTTTTTTGTGCTCAGATAAGGAATGGCTAACCAAATGGTCTCGCAAGTGGGTCTGAAAACAGATGGAGCAAGAATCTGGTGCAACAAATGATTCCACCACACACCCTGCTGTTCAACAACAAACCCGACACACACACACACACACACACACACACACACACACACACACACACACACACACACACACACACACACACACACACACACACACAATCGTAAAGCTGATGGCACAATGTGGTAAATAGGGTCCACTTCCTTCATCTTCTTCTGTCGTATGCAGCACATGGCTGCGGGTAGCATATTTGCTGGGGGCAGAGCTGTGCCATTGATGCAGTGCCCGTTCCTTGAAGGTCAGAGCAGGTGTTTGGTATTTGGCCAGGGTTTCAGCGATAGCTCGCTGACTCTTAGCGAAGGACACCGTGGTATCTTTAATATCTAGTGACTAATGCTGGCAGATGGGGTGCCCAGTTTAACGTTCATCCGAGGGACAGCACACGCATTGATGCCTTGCATGCAGTGATTCAAATTCATGCTTGACAACTCAGAGGCTAATTAAAGAGAGGACGCCACTTTTTTATATAATATATGCAAAGGGGGAGGGGCTAAATCGAGCAAAGAAAGAAAGAGGTTTGGAAGGATATGGGAGTAAGGTGAGGGATGGGGAGAGCCACTCGATTTGGAGTATATGGAAGAGAAAGGTAAGGCATGGGTGAGGAGGAAGGGTCAAAATACCACCATGTTTGTGAAGTCATAAACACCTGGTCCCATTGGAGTGATCGCCACTTCAATAACTATGCACAGACGCAAAATTGAACAACTCCCGGAACTACAGAATTCGCCTCGAGACAGATGCGCACACTCGTGATTAAAGCTGTGTTTTGTCCATTCATTCTCTCAGCCAGACATCTCTCCCCAACCGGCCTAGAGCTCAATTCAATACGCTCCACTCAGCAATCAATCCTCCAACCTCCGCCTTATACTTGGAATCAATCTTCAAACTGGAATAAAGCATGAAAAACAAGAACATAAACAAAAAAAATTTTTTTCCCAAACTTGCTTATTTCCAAAAAAGATTCATCACCACGTGGCTGGCTCCATGGCAGTGGTAATAATGGAATGCATTATGCATATACATGTATTTTTTTAAAAAAACGAGTTGTTTTTTCATTTGCAGGACATGTCGACTCAAGACAACAGCCGTAGAGTAAATATAATCTGAAAATTGGATTGGGTATGATGATTGCTTAACCCTTCCCACAGTTCTTTTCATCTCTACACTTCTTCACGATATTTAAATCCTCCGTCCCCATCCTTTTTCTCATCGGTTATTAACGTTAGAAAGTGCAGTACTCATTTCAAATAGTATCGTGTAATAATTCTGTCCTGAACCCATCTTGGCACATCTTCTTTTGTGGGACAACTTTCTTTTCCGTACCGTGCTAAACGATTGCCACACTTTGTTCTCGACATGCAACCAAAACTCTCCGCCAATCTCCAACACAATCACTCCCAATTGGAGAAAACAATGTGCGTCGCTTTATGCATTTCCTAACTTCGGTCACAAAAAGAAAAGGCAGAAAGGTCAAACCACAGCCGTGCAAGGGCCGAGTCCCTTTAGCTTGAACCATTCTAATGCTTTGCTTTCTCGATGCATTTCCACCCTCGCCCCCGCAGCTCCAGGATGGCAGGCGAGCTGTGGGGATTATACAGAGCTGCAGAAAAAGGCGATGCGGGTGGCCGGCCCTGAGCCTGAATATCTATCGTGGGCGCCGCTCAGGGAGCCCGAGGCAGCATCGAGAAGGATTGCTCATGAGAAGAGGCTGCCACATTCATCTGCTCTGGACACCATTAGTTCCTCCATCTGCGGTGACACTCCAGGCTTTCCATGAGAGCGTGACTGAGCAGGAGATCGAGGGCATCAGATGGCAGGGTAGGGAAGCAGGTGTGTAAGTAAAGAAGTAGTAAGGTCCAAAAATAAATAAAAAAGTTGGACAAGCAACAGACAGGCAGCTTTGGACATTTGTAAGGTAGACATATTTCGAGTGCACACATTCAGTGGAATCCCTGAGTGCGGCGTGTTTGAGCAGTGCGTGCACGGACACAAATGTCAATGGTTTCACGCAGAGGACACATGAGTAATGGAACAGCAGGCTGAGAAACAAAAAAGTTTTCTTTCACCATAGCAAATTACAATGTTCCCGTGTGAATTCTATCTCTCGCGTTGATTAAACTGATCCAACAGTTAAGAACACCACGTGCAAAGCTTGCTGTCTGAAAGATATTTCAACCCGCTCTTAGCAACTTTGACCTGCACAAATCGTGGAGCCAAACAGAAAATAAAGAAGAAAGAGCGGCAGCAGGAGCGATTCTAAAGGACGGGGCACTCAGCCATCTTCAGATCCAATGCCGCAGACGCCGGGGAAGCGGTGCCACGGGTGCCTGGCTCTTGCCATGGTGCTGGCTAGTCAAGCACTCACTGACACATTCCTGGTGGCACAGAAACCGCAAGGCCAGCGTCTGGGCATCTCCATCCTCATCATGGTGGGCGACTTCTGCTTTCTGCTCGTGCTCAGGTGCAAAGTGCCAGGGTTCTGTGATGGCCGTGGTATTAGCTTTGATATGTCTATCACTACCCTTTCTCCTCAGGTCCCTATAAATAAAGCTCCATATTTATGAATATCTACAAGTCTTCCATAAAGAAACCACATTGTTTGCAGGGGTACTTTAAGGCGAAATCAAGTTAACAGCTCCAGTATTAAACAGGGAACCAAATATGTAATATTCGAGGAATTTGCCCTGTTGAGGTCATACATGGCCTACTATTTAATTTTAAATAATGAAATATGATTCATCCAGCCTTTTAAGATGCAGATAAAACAGTCCAACAACATATGCAAGAATAAATTTGCAATTAGCAACCAATTATCTCAATTAAGCCATACAGCTATCCGATATGGAAAAGAGGAGAGGTGTAAAAACCAAGTTCAAATTCAACAATAATTATAAACATCATCTTTTGTTTTTTTTTTCAGATAAATTATTTCATGATGACCTTGCCATGACATTCACTGTCCTTATCTTTCACCGTTATCCTAGGTATGTGGCTGTGTGCGTCAGTGATGAGGCGACAACAACGCGACGAGCATACTCCTCAATCCAATGGTTCCTTTATGTGTTTGTACTCGAAATCAAGCTCTACTTTGTCTGCCAAAACTATCGAAACAATGGAAATGACTCAACCCTAGCACGGAAGCTATTCACACTTTCACTCTCAATTTGTGTGCCAGGTCTTTACGTCCTCCTCATCGCTGCCGATCGGCTCGACTGCCTTCGGCAACTGGCACCCACCGACACAGTGGCCTCAATTAAAGATGAAGAAGCTGATGAAGGCAACGACCATTCATGTGAAAGTCCCACCAGTGACAAAGCTTTATCTGAAGATCTCTCGGGATCCAAAGGGATTGAGAGCTTTGCAAGAAGTGGTCATCGGCACGACAGGCCTCTGGGCATAGCTGATCTTCGATCAGAGCGTACGCTGACTCTAACAGAATATGCACATGGACTTTTGCTACTGCAGAAGAAAGAGGACATCCGAAGCCATGTGTTTATAGTGGCCCTTGACATTCTGGATATTTTGGATGTGCAAGCAGCCATTTGGGAGCAGCAAACTGAGGTTAAAGACACAGCAAATGCAGCAGCAGTCAGCCAAGCCACGGGAGGAATAATTACCGCAATCGTAACTCAGGATACTGGACTCCCACCACTTTGGGCTGAGAACTTGACATTCTTCTACTGCTACATCTTGCTCCTGGTGCTGCCCTGCGTATCACTAAGTGAACTTGGTTCACTTTTGGACCGCAGCACAACACTTTACCCAGCACTCAGCCTTATTGCAATCAACATTGTGGCCGTGTTTATTAGAGCCATCACCCTCATCCTGTACATCAGAGCAAATGTCTCTGCAGTCTTCATTGGAAAGAACATCTTAGCACTGGGCCTCAAAACATGCTCACTTCTCGAGTTTGTACAGCAGATGCCAACTGCAGACGATGACCCCCCTGAGAGTAGACTTGAGGCTCTCCACAGAAGGCCTGTCCTGTTTCGCCAGCTACAGGGTGAGCCCAGTTGTGCTTTGCCATCTGATGGACTAAAACACATCGACCATGGTGAGCAAGCTCGTGTGCAACAGCTCGATGCTTTGGGGCCCATTCAGGTTCGTACTGAGCCACCGCGACACAAGCTCAACCAGTTTTGCCACGAGTCACTGGGATTGCTGCATCCTGACCCACTCGGGTATCCCTTTGGCCACACTTTGGCACACTCAAGCACTGACCCACTTGGATATCCTTTGGCACATGTTATTTCAGAGCACTCATCAATTCCTTTGGCCCATATACATCTCCAACCCAATTCTTCAGGAAAGACAGAAGATGGTTGCTCAGGATCGGGACTCTTCAAAGGTGAAATGATTGGTCGCTTGTCTGGGTTTCCATATTGCTCCAAGCCAAACACAGTGCAAGATCGACCATCTTCTATCAGCTCCCTGGACCAATCACAAAAACCTGGTCTTGCCAGCCTATATAAATGGCATTCTTCAAATTGTGAATCAACGAAGCAACATGAAGGTGGAACACGGCACACATTGGGATCTATAGGAAGCCAAGAGCAAAGACCAGCTGAACCAGGAATGGCCTCAGCATCTTTTGTGTCTGCAGAAGATGGGCCATTAGGTGAACAACCTGTCGTTTCATGAACTGAAAGAGACATTACACAGTCAAAGACTTGAGCATGGTTCAAAGGTCATGGGAAGCATACAGCATCAAGTGAAGTGACGTGCTTGTGAATGTCCCAATTCCGCCACGATTCTCTCATTAAAAAAAAACACTGTGCTGGCTGGTTAAGTTCACAAGAGCTTTAGAGACTGTCACTTGACCACAATGGAAATCTTTAGACAAAGCACAGCAGTTCACAAAATTCTGGAACTGATATGAAGATAGAATTTTTTTTTGATGTTTCATTCCCTAAACCAAATTTACTTCACGTCAAAGTGTTGAAGGTTTTGTTACGTGCCCAGTTATTTACTTATTTATGAGGGATGTTCAAAACTTGCTAAGAATGAAATATGCTCACAAGAGTCAAAGATTCCAAGGATTTTATTTTAGATTTTTACCTCCACCACCAAAGGTGGAAGGAGATTATGTTTTCACCCCTGTTTGTTTGTTTGTTTGTGTGCAGGATATCTCAAAAAGTTGTGGACTGATTCTGAAAAAAATTTGGTGGGCAGGTTGGGTGTGTGACAAGGACGAAGTGATTAAATTTTGGTGAAGATCCGAATTCGGATCCGACGACTCGAATTCTTCACCATTGAGAGATCGGGCTAAACCGATATATAGCACGATATCTCAAAAAGTTGTGGACGGATTCGTACGATACCTGATGGACAGGTTGGGTATGTGAAAAAGGAAGAATTGATTCAATTTTGGAGAAGATCCGAATCTGGATCTGGATCCGGGGTATATTTAATTTTTTAAGTGATTCTTCACCAATGAGAGATGGGGCTAAAAACGATAAATCTATTTGGCCTGATGTGTTCTCTTGTTTCAGGCATTGCGCGGCGGAGATCTGCGCTCTCCCGAGTGCCCTTCTCGTTCAACATACAATTAAGAAGAAATCTATAACAATGTATTTTTATTCATATATTGTTTGGCATATCTTGGACGACTGTGAGCACATCATCCACAGGATGCTTTTTTTAAGGTCCGATTATTTGTTTTATTTATTGGCTTTTTGTTGGTCAATTGTTTGTGGCATTTTGTACATGATTCGACATCTTGATGACAACCGAGAAGGCAAAGCAGGGAGGAAATGGATCGCACTTCTTGATGCTATTATTTGAGGTTTTCTTTGTGTTGACAAAAAGGAATATTGTATGGTTCTTATTTTCAGACTGGTTCAAATATAAGCTCGGCTTTATGCCACTTGTCAACAGTTAAGCTTATGCTTAAACCTGTTGTGTACTCTGCAAGTACCGAGCTGTTATTTAACCACCCTTCCACCCCCCCCATCCCTGGGCCACTGTTTACACCATAAAGAAAAAAAAAGGAAGGAAATAAAACATGCCAAAGTGTTTTTAACATGACACCAATGATAGCCAAACCTTGTACAAACAAGAAACATGGCTGGAGAAAGCAGCCTAAACAATGTCATCAAAGACAAGACCAGTTGGAACTTAATGGCTGCAATTTACACACATGGCCATATTTGCACAAAGGCCTTTCTGAACCCTGAACACCAACTCGTGCTCAGCACCTTGACCTGCGATTCGGGCATACCAGCCATATATTTTATTCCTCCACATTTCCCACCATTAATCTTGCACAATAGACAGGGAAACTTAAACTATGGGAACAGGGTACTTAGCGGATCGCACACATGCAAAATGCACAGCCCCATTAACTTACTCGATCAAATTATTTAACTTCATTGTATAAATGTCTCTCTCAGCATTCACTTCATTTCTACACATCTATTTTATAATGATGATGAGCCATTTATTTTCTATACTCTGTATGAGGATAAGTCAAAAGAAACAATAATTCACATATGTAAGATAGAGTATAGGGGCATTTCCAAAAAGCTGAAGCATGTGGTGAAATGCCTTAAACAATAAACTATCAACCATCAGACAAAGGAACTATGAGCATATGACTGAGCAAAAGCAAATTAACTTGCATATCCGATTCAAACTTGAGGCCAGAAATTAAGTGACGTACCGGCACAAAACGGCTAGATCTATTTAATGTTACATATTTAACGCCGACGACCAAATGCAGACAGGACAGCCAGACTTGCATCTCCATCCAAAATATGGTGTGGCCCAAAAAGTATTCCCCCTCCTCTTCTCACTCCGCCCCCCCTCCCACCCCCACACTGCTGATATAAGATCCACCTCTACAAGGGGAATGCAGACAAGACCAGCCAACCTTGTGAAACCAAAGAGAAAACACCTGATGCAGATGTATCTTTGGATTTGCAATTTTGTGAGATATCATGAATGACGTGTTTCTTTTCGGTCGAAACATGGTTGTGGGAATGAAGCGCGCGGATCAGAGCACAAATGATCCCGGCTCCCACCGAGTCAAGGTGCAGAAGCTCAGAGGCACAGCGCTGATCCATATTTTACGGCTTTAAGTACAAAAATGGCGATTTAAGAGATTCACTCAAGACTTACAGAGGCAATCCTGGCTATCAAGCACAGGCCTCATAATGAGTCAGCGATCTGGGGATGACGAAGAATATGCAATGCTGCAGTAATCAACAAAATGCCAAAATCTGGTTAACATGTGGACTTTAGCTATTACATATCTCAGAAAGATATCAAAACATGCAGCTTTACATAGTGTTAAGTTTGTAAAAATAAATTCAGAAAACAGAGTACCTTTTATGAAAGCAACAAACTCAATTCTCAACTTTGCAACGAACTTTGATTGCCGTTGGGAAATGAACTTATTTTGGTGAAAATAGGCCGACGGTACACCGTATACACTTTGGAAACACTTTCACGTTTCTGTTGCTGCACATCAATTACAATTTGATCAGAAAAAGTAACAGTAAATCCCACGTCTTAAAACATCGAGCCCAGACTATTTTAGTGTCGCTTGGTGTTAATCAAGTCGCTGCTTTAATGAAAAATGTACTCGAGCCAGAAATAATTAAACGGCTACAAACAAAGTAAACCGTGTCAAAGGTTTCATTATGCTTGCATACAAGTACGAGATCCTGCTGAAGAATATTCCATCATGAAGAAGATGAATAAGCAACCCAGCGAGCCAAGCACTGTCTGCTACATAACCAAAAGTATTGGGACAGAACACCCAAACTTGAAATGAATCCTCCGAACCAACATACAGTGCATATTTCCACCCCCCCCCCCACCCAAAATGCACAGCAGCATGCTCTTCATGAAGGTGTGCATCAGGTAATGAAACTTGGTCACAATCAAGATTCTGCGAGATGGTTGGTGGGTGCCACAGATTCCCGACATTTCCATCACATTGGCTCCTTTCAAGCCGACTGTGGTTAACGTCCTTATTAAACCATGACCATATTGGAAATGGCACAGGCAGGCCAACATTATTGGTAGATCAGGCCAGAAGAACATTGAAATGTGAAATAGTGCAATGATGTGCCCGATATCGAAAAATATTTGGTACAAAGTGTTAATGACAGAGTCCGAGCTATGCTTGTCGGCAAAGGTCAACCACAACCTCCTTAAAAAAAAAAATATATATATATATATATATATATATATATACATTGAATATATGGTTGAAGCAAAACTTACATGCTTCCTGACGATCCCAATACTTTTGGCAATATAGTTTAGCCAAGTACCTAGTGTAGCCCACTACCCAGTGTAGCCAAGTGGAATTTGACTACATTACTTTTGCCTGAAACTGAGTTCATCACAGACAATCAGCAGGAAGACTCAACAACTTGAAGAAAATACAACAAACTCCACTGTCAATCCTGCTCTCACTACCAATAGTATTAACTTCTCGATTGCTGCGTTATGGGGAGGGTCCAGTGACAGTTCCATCTTTCGTTGATAGCTGTGGGTGTTTGCAAAAAATAAACACTCAACTCGGCCATTTGTCCACTGGATAACTGCCATGCAGAAAAACCTCGAGAGCTCAGCCGATATGTACTGGAACCAAGATGTCCGTGACCAGTTTAAATGCCCAAAGGGTAAGAACAAAAAACATAACCATCTCATGGAAACCTCATATATACAAAAACTAGAGTATCAGACCTGTCGCTTCGCTGACATATACCAATCTTTGCTGTGATGGCTAATCAATAGGGGCAAGAAGAAAATGGATTCTTGGGAGTGCAGGGATAACCAGTGTCACAAGTTGGCATTTGCAGCTTCGCCACGTGTACCCATGTACCCATAAAAAAAAATTATAAAAATAAAACTAAAAATAATTTTTTAAAACTTCTCTTTTTTTTGTCACAAACCTTCCCGAGAGTTCCCTGAATCCACTGTAATTTGATTTATTGAAATCCATTAATCCATTCTCAAGTTATAACATGACAGACAAACAGACAGGCCAAAATATATGTATACAAGATAAGATGAGATCTTGTTAAATAACTCTGTTAATATTGAGAGCAGGAAAATAACACTGTACCAGCATCTAGATTAAAAAAAAAATTATCCACAAGTGAAAGGTTCGACTGATAGTGGGTGCAGCAGGGCAACCATCAGGGACAACCAACATTCAAGAGACTGAACCTCTTCCAGTGGATGACCAAGGAAGTAAATAGGTGGGTTAGTTTGATGATCCTTCTGGAGTGACAGGATGAGACTGAGAGATTTTCTGGAATTGAAGAACATGTTCCATGTACAAGACCAGAATCCAATCATTTCCAGGTCAGCAGAGAGCAGCAGAGACTGTTTTGAGAGGTCTTGGGCTGAAAGGATTGAAGCCTTGAGGAAGAACGGTGCCCCGCTGATGATCCGTGCGGTCGGGAAACCATTAATTTGCTTACAGGTTAAGGTTCTTACTTTAGGTAAGGGAACTGTGTTTTGAGGTTAACATCATTTATAACAATACTTTATATTATATTATATTATATTTCAGCAATAGCCGATATTGTACGTGTGTGTGTGTGTGTGTGTGTGTGTGTGTGTGTGTGTGTGTGTGTGTGTGTGTGTGTGTGTGTGTGTGTGTGTGTGTGTGTGTGTGTGTGTGTGTGTGTGTGTGTGTGTGTGTGTGTGTGTGTGTGTGTGTGTGTGTGTGTGTGTAGGGTCATTCCATGTCAAATCATCAAAGAATCTGCCGTCATCTCTCAGATTTTTGTTAAACTTTGGGAACCAATTGTCTCCCATGAAAAACGGCAAGAACTCAAATATTTTTGCTAACAGCCTCTTAATTAGTGAGATACAGACTAACGAACTTTGGACTAATTAGCACGACGTCGCGAATTCAAATGGCCATATCTCTAAAAGTATAACACCTAGAGAGCTGGTTTTGGTGTCATTTTAAAGGTATTTTCATGCCCTATGAATTTGTCTGGGCAACATTTTCCTACCTCCAACCACAAAAAAGTTATCACAAAATATAAACTTCAATCGTGAATCCCCAAAAAATGTATCCTTCAAATTTCCTCAAATTCATCCCAGAGGTACCTTATGATGTCAAGAAGCTTCCACATAAATTTTGTGATGGGCACTCCAATAGTTTCTGAGATATGAGCAATAATGTACATGTTCGTATGGCATATAGGATCGAAAATCAGCATTTGTAATGTATTATACAATCAATAAGTGAGTTCAAGTACACAGTGTTCACTAACCTGACTTAGGCTTTCAATTTCCTCTCCAATGCAGCAACAGCAGCACTTGTTTCTTCCCCTCAGGCCCAGTTGAAAATGAGAGCATATGATACTTCAAAGCAATTGATGGTCGTTCCCTATGTTCCCTGTCATGGCTGGGTTAGAATGATTGTATAATACATTACAAATGCTGATTTTCGATCCTATATGCCATACGTACATGTACATTATTGCTCATATCTCAGAAACTATTGGAGTGCCCATCACAAAACTTATGTGGAAGCTTCTTGACATCATAAGGTACCTCTGGGATGAATTTGAGGAAATTTGAAGGATACATTTTTTGGGGATTCACGATTGAAGTTTATATTTTGTGATAACTTTTTTGTGGTTGGAGGTAGGAAAATGTTGCCAGACAAATTCATAGGGCATGAAAATACCTTTAAAATGACACCAAAACCAGCTCTCTAGGTGTTATACTTTTAGAGATATGGCCATTTGAATTCGCGACGTCGTGCTAATTAGTCCAAAGTTCGTTAGTCTGTATCTCACTAATTAAGAGGCTGTTAGCAAAAATATTTGAGTTCTTGCCGTTTTTCATGGGTCCCAATTGGTTCCCAAAGTTTTACAAAAATCTGAGAGATGACGGCAGATTCTTTGATGATTTGACATGGAATGACCCTGTACACATCTGAAAATTATACAAATAAACAGAACAGGGCCGATAACCAACAAATTTTGCATACATGTTGGTAGTACCCACTACCCAAGGTCAAGTCATGGGTAATATTGACCCCTGTTGCAGACAAGGGGGATCATTAACCACGGCACGAAATATATTTGTACCACCTTCTCCACTATTCTCTCCACACCTTGCCCCGACCCCCCTTCCTCCTCTCTCCCAGGCTGTTTCCTGAAGGGAGCAGGTGTTTCTCGTGCTATTAAACAAGATCAAGCTCAAACTTTTGGTTGTACAAGAAAAACATAAAAATGAGAAACATTACTGGCACAGTAATCTGAAGAAGTTTGCCTAAAGTTCTTTCATGATCACAGTTTACATGTGAAAAGGTATTTCAATGCCGCACACTGAATTATCATTAAAAGAAAAAGAGAAAAGCTTATGGAGCTTGGGTGGAATACAACATAACCTCAAAGGAAAGGAATGAAATCACTTGGATTTCCTGTGACTCAAAGGGTCAAAAATACAATCAACAATTAAACCGACAACAATGAGGCTCCGATGGCAATCAGAGAAACCCGAAAAATGTTTACTCTTTTGTGGTTCATGTGAATAAAGTGTGAGAATAAATACGGACTAATTAAAGCCAACACATAAGCCCATACTAATTGGGATTACAAAGCAAGTTTATTATACAGCTGTCGTTTGCTAATTATAAATTGTCTGTTATTAGTTAGCAATGTCCAGATTTCCAGCCTGCACATACTTCTCCGTCCCTTTCACTGTCCCTCTTCTGTTCTTCAAACTGTATATGCCAGTGAAAAGGAAGTTTTCAGATCGCTTCTTCAGCCTCATCTCACTTGCTTCAGTTGCCTTTAGCTTTCATCAGTTCATCGCTGTCGGCAAATTGGCGGCCACTCGGGTGGGACTTCAAATTTTGAAAGAGATTATCGTCACTTTGGGCCAGCTCCACAGGTTATATGGTAGTTCGTGGTCCAACTGCTCAAGGCCGTCATTACGAATGGTAATCTGCACAACACAGGACAGGAGTACAGGTGCATTGTTTGTAAAGGAGCGCATCTTTAAAAATAATAATGAATTCCCTTAAAAGGAACTTCAATGGAGGAGGAGGCCATTAGGCCCATCAAGCCAGAACAATGGTTGCCAACCTATGGTTGTATACTCATGCAACTCTGAGCGAACACTAACCATTATGCCACTGAGTCTTCAGTCAACATCCCTCTGGGTTTGTCCTTGATGACCTGCCACAGTTTTTGAATGAAGCTGGCAAAACACTCCCACTGTGATGATAGTTCTGGGAGCCATTTGGTCAATCAGAAGGACTCCCTCGTCATCCTCCCCCCACCCCCTCCCCCCAAAAAGGAATGAGGCCATGACCTTGCTGGCTGAGGATTGGCCATGAAAGGTCTTGGGTGATTGGTAATCCTTGTGCTTCAATTGCTTGGATTCCAATTTGGTTTCAGGCACAAACTAGTGAAACTACCTTTCGTCTCCAAGTGCCAGACAAGCGACAATCGAGCCTTGATCTGCGTTGCACAGTTTGAGAAGCTTGCAACCATCAGAATCCCAGCATTAAATACGAGTTCCTTTCCAAGGAATGTCAATGCAGAAGAAGGCCATTAGGCCCAAGAAGCCTGTGCAATGGCTCTTTGTCCGTGCCCTGTCCTTTTCGAGCATCAAACAAGGAAGCAGCAGGTACCATTTTTAAAGTCTTTGGTATTGTCAGCCAGGTTTCGGACCGCCGACCTCCCAGAATCAGAGTGAACACTTCAACCAGTACACCACCGAGTCTGGTTAAAATATACAGCACAAGCTGGGTTCATGGATTTAAAAGAACCATCATAACGTGAAAGGCCATGAAGCTGAGTGCAAACCAAGGAAAATAATACGAATAAATAAACAAAAATATCGGCAGAAAAATAAATAAAGAGCAAATATTTATCGGTCAACCGATGTGCTTTGGAACTCACCCCCGGGTTGCCCATAACTCTCTCCGGTTGGATCCTTACAACGAAAAAAAAAAAGAAGCATTTTCATTCCAACCACCATCCCAAACAAATGTGAGATTAAAGCTCGAACGTAATCCCAGGAGTGTGTACAAATGGTGATTAACGAGTTCATGATAAACGTCAAGATTATACAATCGATCCATAATCAGCTTTTCCTTCCTTAAATTCCAGCTACACCGAATGCTGCTGGTGCTTATAACTGGAGTAAGCTTTAGATTTCACTGTGAGATAGCCAATGGACTTCATAATGTACTCGTTTATTTGTGCGTCCAATTTCCCCCAAAATGGCAAATCAAACACTGGGGTCCACAACACAGCCAGCAACGAGGCACCAAAGAAAAAAACAAATCAAATAAATAGGGCTTTCTGGAAATAGCTGAGCTATCGGAATCAAACAAGAGCACTCGAAGCCCACCACATGATGCTCACCATGTGGTAAAGATATTAAAGTCACATCCCAGAGGTTGTGGGTTCGAAGCGAGCTGGTGGTAGCAGTCCTAATGAGTTACCTTTTTTGTATGCAAAGTCGAGGCTCACGGAAGAGCTAAAACACAAAATGGATCAGGACACAACATAAAAAATAAACAGCAGAAAGAGAAGGGGGAAAGATAACAGCAGGACCGAGGGAGAAATTAAATGGAGACGGACAACAAGGGATATGTGTGGGTGAGGTTGAGGGGTACAGGAGAATGAATGCAAGGGTGGATAAGATGGATACAGAAGTTAAAATTGGGAGGGAGGAAGGATGGTTTAAAGGTTGTAGAAAAGATCATGGTTTTGAATTGGGGACGATCTGAAAAGGTGAATAGCGGGTTTGAAGATCTGGAGGGGAGATTGAGATTGAAGAGAATGTGGAAGTTGGTTCTCCAGGGTGGGAGAAAGGAGAAACAAATTAGTGGAAGTGAGCAGTGATTCTAGAGTTTAACTAGAAGGGGGTTGCTGGTGGACCATATGTGCCTTGCAGAAACGTGGGGAGGAGACAAAGCATGGAAAGAGCAGAGGGAGCAAGATCAGAAAGGAGGCAGGGAAGATAGAGAGACGACCGAAGTGTCTGCCAACACAAAGTGATAGGTCCACAGACTCGGCTTCATCACGGACATTTCAATGATGTTGAAGGTCTTGGTTTCCACAGTGTCAAGCTGAGAAAGGTGTGTGGCAGGGCTGTTAGCCCAAAGAGGAGAGCAGTGCTCAATTGAGCTGTGGATAAAGGTCTTCTAAGCTGATGAAAGTTAAGATTTGCCAAGGAAAAACTTTGCATGACAGAGGATGCCCATTCTGTAGCTCGCTTTGAAGGCCAACTTTGAAATTTAGTTTGTCCAAGAAAGATCATGGCTGATAGTGAGAGCCAGGAGATTGAAAGAAAGGACTTCTTCCAGAGGATTGTTGAGACAATAAATAGGAGGGTTTGTCATACGGTCTTTTTGGAGAGAGAGAGAGAGAGAGAGAGAGAGAGAGAGAGAGAGGGAGAGAGAGAGAGAGGGGGGGGAGGGAGAGGGAGAGGGAGTGGGAGTGGGAGAGGGAGAGGGAGAGGGAGAGGGAGAGGGAGAGGGAGAGGGAGAGGGAGAGGGAGAGAGAGAGAGAGAGAGAGAGAGAGAGAGAGAGAGAGAGAGAGAGAGAGAGAGAGAGAGAGAGAGAGAGAGAGAGAGAGAGAGAGAGGTCAGTGTGTTGGGGAAGAGGGAGGGGAGTTGGAGAGAGGGGTGAGAGCCAGGAGATTGAAAGAAAGGACTTCTTCCAGAGGATTGTTGAGAGAATAAATAGGAGGGTTTGTCATACGGTCTTTTTGGAGAGAGAGAGAGAGAGAGAGAGAGAGAGAGAGAGAGAGAGAGAGAGAGGGGGGAGGGAGAGGGAGAGGGAGTGGGAGTGGGAGAGGGAGAGGGAGAGGGAGAGGGAGAGGGAGAGGGAGAGTGGGAGGGAGAGGGAGAGGGAGAGGGAGAGAGAGAGAGAGAGAGAGAGAGAGAGAGAGAGAGAGAGAGAGAGAGAGAGAGAGAGAGAGAGAGAGAGAGAGAGAGAGAGAGACAGACAGACAGAGACAGAGAGAGAGACAGAGACGGAGAGAGAGAGAGAGAGAGAGAGAGAGAGAGAGAGAGAGAGAGAGAGAGAGAGAGAGAGAGAGACAGAGAGAGAGACAGAGAGAGAGACAGAGAGAGAGAGAGAGAGAGAGAGAGAGAGAGAGAGAGAGAGAGAGAGAGAGAGAGAGAGAGAGAGAGAGAGAGAGAGAGAGAGAGAGAGAGAGAGATACAGAGAGAGAGAGACACAGAGACACAGAGACACAGAGACACAGAGACACAGAGAGAGAGAGAGAGAGAGAGAGAGAGAGAGAGAGAGAGAGAGAGAGAGAGAGAGAGAGAGAGAGAGAGAGAGAGAGAGAGAGAGAGAGAGAGACAGAGACAGAGACAGAGACAGAGACAGAGACAGAGACAGAGACAGAGACAGAGACAGAGACAGAGAGAGAGAGACAGAGAGAGAGAGAGAGAGAGAGAGAGAGAGAGAGAGAGAGAGAGAGAGAGAGAGAGAGAGAGAGAGAGAGAGAGAGAGAGAGTGTTGTCATGATTAAAAGACATATTCCAAGTGTTTGACCAGCTTGTGATTCTATCAATATTTGAAGAGAGGGAAGAGGCTACAGCCTGCCTATCTGAAGGATGGGGGATGTCACGGCAGAGAGTGAAGTCATCAGCAGAGATTCAGAAAGATCATTGATGAATAAGAGATCATTGATCCCTTAAAATGATGAAGAAGGGATTATTGTTTCTTGTCTTTGTAATGCAGGAGGAAGCCCATCAAGGCTGCACAATGGTTGCCAACTTGCGGTTGTTTGTCTGTGCTCTATTTTTTTGAATGCTGAGCCTGAAGCAAGAAAGCAGCACACACTACTTTTTAAAGTTTTTGGCATGACCACATCGGGTTGTTAGAATGGCCTAGAGGTAAGTACACTTGCCTATAAGCTGTCTAGCCTGGGTTTGGATCTTGGCCCAGCTATAAACAGTCAGTCTGGTGTTTCACAGACAGGGTGATTTATCATTGTGTGTGTCGTCCGTCCCTCAGATGGACATTAAACTGGGCATCCCATCTGCCACCATTAGTTGTTGGATGTTAAAGTTCCCACCGTGTCATTCACAAAGAGTAAGCGAACTATCGCCAATGGCCAAATTTCAAATTCCTGCTCCACTGCCAAGAAACTGCATCAGCAGCACCGACGCTCTGCAACAGAGTAAGCTACATGAGAATCAGAATAACTCGGACGGGGTTCGAACAACCGACCTATTAGACTTAGAGTGAATGTTCCAACCATTACTGCACTGGGTAACTCTTAAGGATTTTGATTTCAAGCTTCTGGAAACGCAAGACCATCCGGCTTATGGACGACTTTCACACTTGGTGGTTGAGCCTTGAGGCTCTGAGAACACCTTTTTTTTTTTTAGAATGGTCTAAATGAAAAAGGCAGCACCATAGAAAAATAAAAACACCAGAACCCTCAAAATAAATAAAGCAACACATAAAGAACAAAAGTAGAATGATGTCTCAAGATTCGAAATCCACAACTCCTTCATCAAAAAAAGATGGTTGTGAAATACTCCAGAAATGTGAAGGCTTCATTTCTGTGGGGAAATATCTCACAGAGGGGGTTTGTGATGGCTTAACGTTCCGGGTGAATCCTTGTTGATATAAAGCTGATAAAACAGCAGACTATCAGCCAGCTTTGTGTGTGCATCTCATTGACGAGATTAACATTCTAAAGCCAAGAAGAGATATTCTGCTCAAACACTGTTCACTGTGCTGTGCGTTTGCCCAAAGCCCTCACCGAGTTTCGAGGACGAGCTCATTTCACTCAGCACATCTCATTATACTCTTTGCTCCTTGCCACTGAAGACGGGGTCACAAGATCATCGTGAGAGAAGGTGTCACGGGAACGTTGCTGAAATGGCCACAAAGGGATAAGTGCGGTGTGTAAACAGTGCAAGAGCCAGTTGAGGGTTCTGCTCTCATTATAAATTTACAGAATGTTCCCAAAGTAAGTTTTATTTGAAGTTATTGTCATTTGCTTTGAGACTTGCATAATGGATAGCACTGGATATGAGGTTTGGCTTTCTGCAAACGTCGTGGCCTAAAACAACCGATATCATACGAGCCGTAGCTGCCTATAAATGCAATTTGCTGTGATTTTATTGCATAAATGAATTTCTAAGCAGAAAGAAGGTAGGAATATGTAACCACTGTGCCTTGCGTGTGAATACATTTGAAATTGGTAAAAGACAGAGTCAGACATTTCTTTCATCACTGACAAAGGAGACGAGGAAAGTTAGACCTTGCGAGAGATAGTGGGAGAGAGCGGAGGTGGGGGGTGGAGGCGGGAGGGAGGTTGGTGGACCAATAAATTGTATTTCATTACCACAACAAAAGTGCTTTGCTGAAACACAATCAGCAAGGAAAGGCAAAGTTTCAGGATTGAACAATGCATGAAATCAACATGATGTGGATCAAGATATGCTAACCTGGGAAGGAAGAGGAGGCTGATGATTCAGAGGTTAACCCTTCAACGGAGCTCTTTTGTTCCCGATGAAGTTATTTTGGTTGGATATACTTCAGTCTACATTCTGCTGATTTCATACATTCTTCTACCTGTCTGTTGATGCAGATAGACACCACATTTCACCAGCAGGACTGGTTAAGAGTGAAAAGTGAGGTTAATCAATTACTTCACTTCTGTCTGTCTGTCTACAAATGTCAGTTCATGAGAGAGGAGCAACCTAATTTCAATTGAATGTTATATTTTGAACACAAATCAGACCATGAATCGACAAACAAACATGTGGTTGAGCAATACAGTACTTTGGCTCTGAATTTGTCCCAATCGCACATTTGCAGAGAGGAGTGAGATAATTTTTAAGTGGTGAAGCCACTTCCATATCTGGGTACCTTTCTTCCATCCGTCTGTCCGTCCTTAAAAAAAGAAGAAGAATAACCGTTCTAACCCACCGTGTTTAATTCTGGAGGGTCCTAAAGGGTAATTCTGGAGGGTTCCAAATGGTAGTTCTAAGCAGTAGTTCCAAAGGGCAATTCAAGAGGGTTCTAAAGGGTAATTATAATTGGTTCTAAAGAGTATGCCTGGTGTTGGCTTAATGGTTAGAGTGGTGGGCTTGGGGTCCTAGGGTCCTGAGTTCAAATCCCGCTCAGCTGTTGAATAATAAAAACGGGTGGGGTTAACTCGGCCTGTCATCCTTCCGAGGTCGGTAAAATGAGTGCCAGCATGCTGGTATACTGTGTCGGAATGGCGACCCGTCCAGGATTGTGCCAAATAGCCAAGGAGACTGCTTAAACAGCACCAACGCTCTGCACAGAGTATGGTCCCAATCTCCTCCTACTCCTCTAAAGGGTAATTCTCGAGGATTATAAAGGGTAATTATAAAGGATCATTCTATCAGGCAAATTCTCTCATCTTTCTCAACTTCACGTTGTAGAAACCAAGGCATTTCGGATCATTGGTATCTCCCGCGATGAGGCTGAGTCTTTATGCCCCTCCCTCTCTCACCACAGGCAGCTCGGTGGTCTTTCTGTCTTCTACCGTCTCCTCTCCGGTCTCACCTCATACGAGCCTCGACAATGTATAGAAAAAAACAATAAAGGGTAATTCCAAAGGGTAATATTAATGGGTTCTAAAGGGTAATTATCGAGGGTTCTAAAGGGTAATTCTAATGGGGTTTCCTTCATTTCTAGACTTTGCCTATTTGATATATTAAAAACGCCAAACTGAACCGCTTCCTTCAGACACAGGTGCGATTCTTTTCACTCTGTCTGCCTGTCTGGCAGTCAAACAAAATTGGAAATCATTCCAAACAGGAAACTGGACCCAAACATAAAGGACACAAACAACAGGCACGGAGAACGAATGCAACGTGTTAAACAAGTAAAAAAGACATAAAATGTCATAGCCCCCATTGTTTTCATAATTTTGCTGGAGGGAGTTAAAGGGCTAGCCTATATTTATGTACAACCAAAATGGCTGCCAGTCTACGAGTTGTCCATCTTTGATCACATCGCAAAATAAAGCGAAGTCCACGTGTATGACATCACGTACTGTGCTTGTGCCAAGTTTGAACAAAATCGGTCCATGCATGTCTGAGAAATGGTTGGGGACACATTTAGTAACAAAATGGCCGCCAGTCGCCCATCTTGGATCTGATCTAAAAAAAAAATGACATGCATACATAAGCCATCATTCTTTATCGGTGTGCCAAGTTTGAACAAGAATGGTAAATGCATGTCTGAGAAATGGTTGAGGACATGTTCAATATTGGGGTTTTTTAATAACTAAAGTGGCCACCAGTCGGCCGTCTTGGATCTGAACTGGAAAAAAAAATGATGTGCATATGTATACCATCATGTGTTGACTTTTTGCCAAGTACAAATAAAATCGGATCATACATGTCAGAGATATGGTTGCAGACACATGGACCCACACACGGACACAAAAATCGAGACCAAATCCATAAGCCCCCATTTCGGACTAAGTCCAATGGGAGCTAATAAGGTGGTGTAAAAGATACTGCAGGTAAACTTCATAATTTTATTTTTCTACAACCTTTAAAACCTTTATTTCATTTCATTTGAATTATACACTTGAACACTGCAGAACACAAATCAACTTTTTGGCACCTTCAGCACCCTTCCGTTGAGCAGGACTTGGAAAAAAAAATATTACGGCATTTTACCTCATCACAACCAAATTTGCCGCTTGTAGATCCCGACCATGTCCTTTTTCTCTGTTTTCCTTCCTGAACTCGATTTTTGCTGGAGGGAGTTAAAGGGCTAGCCCATATTTATGTACAACCAAAATGTCTGCCAGTCTACAAGTTGTCCATCTTTGATTACATTGCAAAATAAAGCGAAGTCCATGTGTATGCCATCACGTACAGTGCTTGTGCCAAGTTTGAACAAAATCGGTCCATCCATGCATGTATAGTGTCGATGAGGATGTGCGAGCGCGTCTGAGAAATCATAAAAAAACTAGAAGGGCACTCTTCGACGTCGTGATATGACGACGTAGTGATATTACCGATGGTGTCATCAATTTTTTCCCCCACAATTTAGCCCCAGATGACCCTCATAATTTTTCACACTGATCGGATAAAGCGTTCGACGTGTGCAATTAGGATGTCAAAACAAAGCTACCTATGACATAATCAAAAACAAAAAAAACCACACTTATTTCCCATGGCGGAGGGGGGGGGGAGGGGGTACTTCGCAGGACAGCTCACCGGATGATGGAATTGGGGCAAAACCCCATTCCTTGATGACAGAAGGAAAAGCACGGGGTAAACTTCTTGGGTCAGATTGTGATGGTATGTGGCGGGGTGGTGCTGAGCTGTCATCCACCAGACAGCCGTCTCCTTGGGTTAACCTGAGGTGGTCCCTTCGGTGGGGTGTCTGGAATGTCCTATCCCTAAGAGAGGACGATCACCTTACTCTGTTATCATCTGAGCTCAAGCGTTTGAACATCGGAACTGCAGCATTCTCTGAGGTTCAGAGACCGGATAGTAGCGAGATAGTAGTGGTAGACTGTTGACAGAGGAGTGTGAAGTGAAGGCCCACTGGGCCAGTTATTTTGAGCAGCTGTAACAGGCTGATCCACCAGCTGTTGAGTTGGATGTCAAGGGTGTTACTATCCATATTGGTGACACTCTAATCACCTGTGAACCACCTTCGTTTGTGGAAACACAAGCTGCGATGAATCGGTTGAAATGAGGTAAAGCTACTGGGATCTGTAGCATCCGTGTTAAACTTCTCAAGGCTGGGGGAAATGCTGCACTCATGTGTTCTGCAGTTCTGTTCTGTGCTCTGCCTGGAACACAGGCATAATCCCAACTGACTGGAAGAGGGGCCTTGTTGTCCCTCTCTGGAAAGGGAAGGATGAATGCCAGGACTGCAACATCTACCACGGGGTAACATTGCTATCAGTGCCGGGCAAGGTCTTTGCTCAGATAATTCTTAATCGGGTTCGCCACCATCTGCTTGAGCACCAGTGCCCAGAGCTGTCAGGCTTTACACCAGAGGTCAATGATTGACCGCATCTTTGCCCTTCGGTGCCTCACAAAACACAGACGAGAGTTCCGGCAGGGGCTGCTTGCAGCCTATGTTGAACTTTGCAAAGCATTAGATTCAGTGAATCAGGATGCCCTCTGGAGGATTCTTGGTCTTCGTGGGGTGCCACAAAAACTGATCAATCTGATGTCTGAACTATACTCTAGTACTGAGAATGCTGTGAGATGTGGTGGTACCATCTCTGACTTATTTGCAGTTGTTGCTGGAGTTTGTCAGGGGTGTGTACTGGCCCCCACACTTTTCAGCGCTTCTACAGCCTGAATTCTGCGGACGATGTCAGAGAAATCAAGCTGCGGTGCATCGTTTGTGAATGTCAAGATCTCTGACCTTGATTTCGCAGATGATGCAGTCATCTTTGCTGAGAGCGGAGACTGGATATCCTTTTGGGGGCCCTCCAGGTGCTGAATGAGGAGTCGGAGCCACTGGGATTATAGGTTTCCTGGGTCAAAACTAAGATCCAGGCTTTCAATGACATCTTGGATGCTGCTATCTTGTCTGTGCCTGTTTGTGGTGAGGATCTTGAGATCATGGAGAGATTCACTTACCTTGACAGTGATATTCATGTCTCTGCAAGCTGTGAGCCAGAAGTCAACAGACATCTGAGTCGGGCCTCGGGGGTCATGTATTCACTGGATCGTGGGGTGTGGCGCTGTCGGTACCTGTGCAGGATGAAAGTCCGAGTCTTCAGGTCCTTGGTGCTTCCAGTCTTGATCTACAGATGTGAGACTTGGACTTTGACCAGGGTTCTCAGACGGAGACTTAATTCCTTTGGTTCCAGGTCTTTTCAGAGAATCCTTGGCTATCGCTGGTCGGACTTTGTATCCAACGAGCAGTTGCTGAGAAAGATTCAAATGAGATTTGTTACCGACATAGTACATGAGCTTCAGCTGCGGCTATATGGGCATGTGGCTCATTTACCTGATGCTGATCCTGCTCACCAGATTCTCTCACCGAGGGAGACTCGTGAGTGGAGGAGGCCAATGGGCAGACCATGTTACTCGTGGTTGCAGCAGGTTGATCTGCATCTCAAGGAAATGGGGATGGGCCAGGCATCTGCCTGGGGAATGGCCAGACGGAGGCCCATGGAGTACCGGCAGAAAGTGGACGCAGCGATGCGCTGCTCCGGCGCATGCTCCCATACCTGACCTGACCTGGGGGTACTTCACATGTGGCAAGTTTCAATTTTTTCCATGGAGCGGTTTTGGAGACTCAGAGTTCCAAAGTTTTTCCTATTTTCCAACATGGCTGCCACACCCTTTGACCTATAATTCCATAATTATCAAGAAAACATTCTATGCGAATAGTCGCACGTATGATGAAAATTTTGTGTCAATCAGATAAGCGGTTGCAAAGAAAACAGAGAAAATTAGCATGGATGGACAGATAACCCATAAACATAATGCCCACGGCGACTTCATCAGCGGAGGCATAAAAACAGGGCTGGGCTGATCTCCACAAAATTTTGCATATGTGTTCATCGTACCCAGTGTCCGGTCATGGTCACAACTTCCCCTCCCCCCATTGCTGCAAAAAATTTTTCACAATTTTCTCTCTCTCACAATGAAAGACTCACAATTTTCTGTTGTACATGTGCCACAGTGCAAGTGGTTTACTGATCCCTGCTGTAGACAGGGCTATGGATGATGAGTCTTAGCACAAAATATATTTGCCCCACCTCCACCACGATCCCTCCAGCCCCCCACCCTCCCCCACCAGACTTCTCCCGAAAGGAGTGGGTGTTTCTAGTCGTTCAAAATATCCTTTTGGTCATTCCAATGGAACAATAAAAAAAAAGAATTGAAGATAGGTTCAGAAAAGGGTGGGGGGGGGGGAAGTAAAATTTCAATCACGACGATGACGGCACAAAACAGTGAAGTGCAAATGTGAGTGAAACAGAATGGAACACTATCTACAATAATTGGCTAAACAGAAGAACAAAGAATCCGAACTCACATAAATGTTAATTTACTCAAACACTTGTCAATTCCCAGGAGCACACCTGCAGAATTCTGTTCATGATATTACATGAACCAATGTGTAATATCATTTAGCTGCAGTAAAATAAATCCAAAACACTCACAGATATATTTAAATTCATCACAATTCCACAGCTCCATCTGAACTGCCACTCAACACCCACACGTCCAATTAACGCGCTTTACGCGAAGCTACAGTTGTGCCGTTTAAATATGCTGTCATTTAGTGAGTTCTGCAAGCCTGGCCTTGAGGTCAGCCTCAGCATCTGTTAGGCCTTTCTTCAATCAGAATCGGTTTCCACCTTCGTCAAATCTGGCCAATACATGGCATGTATGGCCACTGGACTTGATACTTCAACTCATGACCCGTGCTGTTAATAAGCATTTGTTGACCAAGCTGGGAATCTCCAAAGGTGGTTCAAGGTTGACATTAACTTTTTATCCTTACCGAAGGAGAGGGTATTGCGTTTGGGTCTGTTTGCTTGTTTGTCTGTCTGTCTGTTTCTTTGTCTGCACAGAACTTTCATGTTTTTCTCCGCAACCGCTTGTCAGATGAAGACAAAATTTTCACCATTGGTGCGACTACTCGTGCAAAATGTTTGAATCATAATTATGATGTCATATGAAACGTGGTGTGTGGCAGCCATGTTGGAAAAACGGAAAACCTTTGGACTTCTATCGCTGAAACCACACCAAGGAAAAAAATTGAAGCTTGGCACATGGCAAGTACTCCTCATGAGGAATAAGTGTGATTTTTAATGACGTCACAGGTGCCTTCATTTTGACGTCATAATTGCATATGCCAAACGCGACATCTGATCAATATGAAAACTTTTGACGGTCATCAAGGGATAAAATGTTCCACAGAATTTTTTTTTGATGAAGTCATCTGTCATGTGATTCGGCAGCCATATTGTTTTTAAAAAAAACAAAAAAAAAACCTTCAAAAATCTTCTTTCCAATGGATGAACAGATCAAAGCGAAACATAACACGTATGACCGCCTATCCATGACGAACAAAAGGTTCAAACATATGACGTCATCGGTCACATGGTTTGGCAGCCACATTGGATTTACCCTAAAACCTATGAAAATCTTCTCCAGAACGGTTGGACAGATTGAGGGGAAACGTCACACAAATGTTCCCCAGGCATTGGGTGTACAAGTTTTTTCTTCTTCTTCTTCTTCCTTCGGCTGCTCCCGTTAGGGGTCGCCACAGCGGATCATACGGATGATCCGCATAGTGATTTGGCACATGTTTTACACCGGATGCCCTTCCTGACGCAACCCTGGTCGCCTCTTATGACACAGGGATATGGTACACCTATTTTAACCGGGGTATACACCGGCCCAGTATACTGGTACTCACTTCGCCGACCTCGAAAGGATGACAGGCTGAGTCAACCCCCTGGTGTATTAATTCAGTGGCCGAACGGGGCTTGAACTCAGGACCTTTTGGATCCCAAGCCGCTGCCCTAACCACTGCGCCAACACCAGGTTTAATGTCATATTGATCAGATGTCGCGTTTGGCATTGGGTGTACAAGTTTGTTGAGGAATAATTGATAGGTGACATGGTTTGGCAGCCATATTGGATTGAAGAAAAATATTTAATGTTTTCTCTGGAACCGCTTAATCAATCGACATGAAACTTCACAATTATAATCTAGTAGTGATGGGGAATACATGTTGTAAATTTCAACTTGACCTGCAGAGGCAGGAACATTTGTGTCCCTGACACATGGTCTGGTCTAGCAGGTCTGGCAGCCAGAATTATTTGGCAGCCTGGCATTGGTCTGGCAGCCTGACACATGGTCTGGCAGCCAGAATTATTTGATTTTTTTTTTATTTTGATATATATATATATATATATATATATATATATATATATATATATATATATATATATATATATATATATATATATATATATATATATATATATTTGAAAAAGGCTCGCTTGGCTGTGCCTGGATGGGTTTGAAGGTAGAGTAGTTGTAGCTGAAATGTGAATCCTATTCAGGTTCCTCCTGATGACTTCATCTTTGTTTGTTTGTGTTCCTTCTGATTACTCCAATGCAAGATTGCACCTTCTTGGTCTTCCATTTGATTTGAATTGAATTTGTTTAAATCTCATTCTAAATTCAATTGAATCATAATGAAAAACGTCATGGGTCCGGGTCAGGTGTCCGATCAAAGCGGGAGGTCTTGGTTCCCGGTCATCACTGCCAGCAGCTATAAAGTGGCAGTTCTAATTAATTATGTAACACACCAGTACACAAATGGCACTCAAAATACACCACATAAAACAACACAAACATCACAAAAAACAAGTTCTGGCGTGGGTCTGCAATCTCCGATTGCTCTTTCTAGTTTAATTGCAGAACACGTTAAAATAAAAGATCGATTTTGGACAATGATATATAGTCTACCCTGAGCAGGTTATACAGGTAGGGTTGACATCAATGAGAGTTTAAGCATTCTGGGTAAAACTAAGGTGGCAGTCAAAATTCAAATGTGCTGTGGAACAGAAGTTGTATCTTTAACTTCCTAATGAAGGAAAAGAATAAACAAGTTGATATTCATCGGACATTGTCTGCACAATTTGGCAATGCACGTCTTTCATGTAGTTGTGTTTTTAAGTCATGCGGAGAGTTTAAAAAAAAAAAAATTTTAATAAAAATAAATAAATCGCTGTCGATTGATGAGTGATATTGAACACTAGCCGATAAAAGGATATTGATAAAAGTGATATTGAACACTAGCCGAAGCTCCGTCACAGACGGATTCCGTTCATTCAACCACCCTCACCAGCTCACCCACACTCGAGGGACATGGACTGGACAGGACGTGCTTGCCCCCGCCTACTCATCCCCCGCCCCCTGCCCCATTCCCCACCCCCACCTTCAATTTGCTTACCCCCGCCCAAAAATTTAATTACCCCGGCCCCGCCTCTTCACTCCCCGACCCCCGTCTCTTGATTCCCCGCCCCACTTTCCCCCTTCCCCCTGTCCACCCCCTCACACTCAACCCCACCTAATTCACCTCATCTCCTGCCCCATCCCCCCCCGTTTCCTGCTTTCAATTTGCTTACCCCCGCCCAAAAATTTGCTTACCTTTCCCCCGCCTCTTCACTCCCTGCCCCCGTCTCTTCATCCCCTGTCCCCACCTCTTCACTTCTCGCCCCCATCTCAATGAAAAGTGTTTATTCTGCTTCAGAGTTGAAGTTGACTATTGCCACGATGTGTGATGCACTCTCACAGGTACGAAGTCTCTTTCAGTCCAGGTCACAGTACCGAGAAAAACGTGACGCGACCGCTAGAAACACAAAATTGGTCCTTCAGTATTAATATATAGAATAGATAGAAGATACAATGTTTCTTGTTGCATTTTTTGTGTCAAATTCACATTCTGAGGTAGTTAGCATGTGCAGAAGAGGGTTTTACATTGCAGACGCTATTTTCGAGGAGTGGAATTACACCTCTCAGCGGTAACGGTCTGTCGACGACAGACGTAATGACGTCACCGAATGACCGATGATGTCATGACGTCCTGACGCCTCTCAGCGGTGACGTCACACGTCGCCATGTAAACGAATGTAAAACGAAAAGTGTTTATTCTGCTTCAGAGTTGAAGGTTGACTGTTGCCACTATGTGCGATGCACTCTCACAGGTACGAAGTTTCTTTCAGTCCAGGTCACAGTACCGAGAATAACGTGACGCGACCGCTAGGAGGAGCACAAAATTGGCCCTTCAGTATTAATATATAGATTCTGAAATGCAACCAAATGCTGTCACTCAGGCAAACAAAAAACATGTTAAACAGTTCATTTTTGTGAGTTTCCAGCTTGCAAAATTGTACATCGGTATTGTAAGTGTGGAGAGAATCATTCAATGTCACTCCAAGTTGAACCAGAGTGATGTCGGTGGTGTGCATTGGCAAATTCCCATGCTTTCCCCCTAAAGCAAAGTTGAAAGATGGCAAAAAGGTCCACAAGGAATGACCCAATATCAAATTTTAAGTTAAACGAAATTTCCCCACTTTGACCCGTGACCCAAACACCTTCCTGAGGCATGAACCGGGGTCAAATAAAAACAATCATTGCATATTGCCTACGTCCCCCAATGTTGATTGCATACATAAAGTTTCATTAAAAAATGTTTCAAAATCTGCCGAGGGGGCAGGGCCAAAATAAAATAAAGCCCAATTACTGCACCGTAGTCCCAAGAAGGAAGCCAGACATAACAATACACACACACACACAAACACACACACACCTCATGGAAGAGTATAACAAAAGAGGGCAAAGAGCCAACGGATATAAAGTTGGACAAAGGTGAAACAGGACAAGAACACATGGACAGACAAAGAGAGTGGAGGGGGGGGGAGTGGGGAGAAGGGATCACTCAGCTACAATCCTCACCTCACTTGGACAGGCAAAGAGAAATACTGATTTTCAAAGCGATATTGATTCGACATTTTCAAATTGATAAGCGTGAGATATAGCAGACAGCAACTCGTCTCATGAGCTTCGACAGGTTTCGGTGAAGGTAGTTGAGATAGTTTACAAAGTTTTGAAGGCCATAGATAAATGGAAGGCTGGTGTTGTTGATGCTCCTGTCCAAGTACTTTGTTCATTCTCAAGGGATCTGAGGTGTAAGTACAATATACAGTTCTGCGTTATTTAACAATACAGTCTACTCATATTCTTGCAATTTACGGGAAAGTCCTCCAATGTCTCGGAAATTCCTTGTACTCCATGTGTTGTCTGCACACGGCACTCTCTGACCATTTCCTGCATCATCACTGTAAAAGAAAAAAAAACACCTTGAAAGTAATATAACACCGCCAAGAAAGTGTGTGAACCTAAAGGTTCCCCACCATATACAGAAATGCAGACACGATATGAAAAACCAGCAGAAGATCGACCATGATAAGCAACATCAGATTGGACTTCCCAATAACAAATCAATCGTGAAATAAATTGTGACTTGCTTCTTCATCACAGGAATGTTGTTGTGGGTGGGCAGAATTAACCTGCATTCTGTGGTGTGATAACTGTCGCAGAAATGCTGATACGTTATCAGCAGCAAGGAGCAGGAGGAAACCAGTGCATGTCGGGCCTAGGCACGCGTGTAGAATAGAAAACCAAGATGTATGGCACACCTAGGAGTTCAGCAGCTCGGGTAAAAGACACTTTTATGCCCCATCAAACGGAATCGTTCATCATGTGGTCGGCAGAGCCACGCTGTCGCTGCATATTTGTCATGGCACCACTTTACGAGGCACTGATAACCGAGCCAAGTCTCCGGTTGGTAGCTCAGGTTTGCTCTGGCTGACCGGTCAACAATGCAGCAGCTGGACACAGCTTATGGCATCCAGTACTAAGCATGAGCAATGACTCCCTGCTATTTCAAGATCTACAATACGGAAGCCTCACCAGGTCAAATAATCCAATGAAATACTATGTTCGAACATATGAAGAACTCGACCAATACATAGACAGGAATGGTACAGCGAAACATCTTTTGGTGATGCTCAAAGTTTTATGCTTCATCCTTACCAGTAGAAATAAAGACAACATCAAAGTTGACAACTTCATCTCATATACCACCACTGGCCCTTCTCGATGCCGTGTTTGTGTTCTCAACTCGAGAAAATCATTAAATCCTCCAGAGCTTATATTGAAGCATCAAGTTGCTATCGATTCTGCTGCAAGAATGTATTTTGCTTCATCAAGATGAGAAATTTTAGCGAGTCTCAGCACTGCCGGTTCAATCTCAGAACTGTTCAAAAACCTAAGTTGCAGGCCGAGGGTCCTTGACAAGTTGGCATACGTGCCACAATTCTTAATTGGACATAGTCAAGCATAAAGAAAAATAAAGGAAGTTTTCCATCTACAAAAGCCCTACAACCATCCAAAGATGAATGATCCACACTGAGGGATTTCAGGTTATTGTGAGTGTAATTCAGGAAAGGCTTTGGGGAAAAAAAAAAAATACCACACCAATCCAAAATCACCTTGAGGGAGAGGGGGGGGTGGGAAGGAATAAAAATCTGCAAGTTGAAAGCGTCATTCATTACTATTCAGCAAGAGCAACACCTGCCAGAACCCAGTCGTGATGAATTATAAATACAAAAATTGTCAACGATGCAGCGGGGAGAGCTGGCCAGGTGGCGGTGGCACGCATGATCGCGCGGCTGACGGAATGGGGGTAAACGAGCGCCACCTCCAAATTCCTGCACATGATTGGCATAGCTGTTGAAAGAGTCTGTCGGCATATACTCGTGAAAACCAGGTGTTCCCGGGATCTCGTGACGGACGGAACCGCAACTCAAAGGACGAGCCACTTGGCAACAAGCTCGGATTGACGGAGTGATTTGGTGCAATTGCTCTGAGATTGAAGCACTCTCGGAGTTGAAGGCGGAACTGGGATTGTCGTTCCATCCCTATTTTGTGCACTCGTTTTCCACCCGATCAGTTGCTTTACCATGAAGCTATAGCGTTCAAGAAAACATACGTGCGAGTTAAATTAAATGGTGTTTGTACTTGTAATGGACGAAGCGAATTAACCTGTGGTACAAAATTATATGCAGAGTTTATGCACCTATATATTATTACTTGTAATGATAATCGACCTGTGCTCAAACTTTATATGGTTATTAAAAGCAACAAACACATGAACTTTGCAATCAAGCACCATCCTCCAATAACCAGATTCTGGTCAATTGTGCAGTAGTAATTAAAGCGATTTCCATTTTAACTGTATTTCGCAGCTCTCCAGGGGAGAGTGTGGGGAATGCAGCAAGGGGAAGGGGGGTGGGGAGGGGGGGGTGGAGGAGTAGGGAAGCATCATGGTAAGGCTTTCAGCAGCCGCATGTCAGAAAGCCATGCAAACAGCGGTGCTAACTTTTTTAAATTAGCACACGAGGCACTTACTAGAGAACGAGCAATTACAGTAAAACTACAAACAAGCGAATTAAGCTCACACAAAAACAAGACAATAAAACCTCAGAGAACCAAGAACAGCACACATGCTTGAAACCATCACCGCTAAGCTGTGCGAATGCAGTAAGCAATGAGCTTGACACCATGGCCTCCGCATTCCGGTGAAAGGATCAACACAGCATCAGGCACACGAGACTCGCAGCATGGACCTGTCTAGGAAGACAAAACTGTGCTTTAATCCCACACTTGCTAAAACCTGATGTGCGCAGATCCCGTCGGTGAGCAAGAAACTGAAGGGATCACGGGCAGCATACGACTGAACTGATGATGACTATAACTAAGCTGTGGGCAGAATTGGGCCAGACAGATGGCAACAGCATACGAAAGCATGCAAAACATTAAAAAAAACTTTCCTGATAGCCTTATAGCCAAACATAAATTGGTTCCTGCCTCGACTTTTTTGTTGCATAGAAAGTCGAGGCTCATGGAAGAGCGACAACAAAGAATGGACCAGAACATAACAGAAGAACATTGTGGAAAGGGAGGGGGGGCAACAACATCAGGGTCGATGGACAGGGAGACATCAGCAGCAAGGTAGGTTGACACAACAGAGGGACCATTGGAGGAAGAATGAGCATTGGGACGAATGAGATCAAAGGCAGGGGAAGGAGGACACAAAGAATGAACAAGCTGGATGCAAGCTCAAGCACAGAAAGAGGAGGAACGGAAAACCGGGGATGAAACAGAAATGTCAGAAATAAAATAACTAAAAAAGGGGTGAAGGAGAGGGAAAAAAAACATGAAGGTGGAAAGGAATGGCTTGGGAGAGTTAATGAGAGCAGGAAATATCATGAGAGATGGGGGAGGTGGTGAACAGAAATTTTGAAGCCCTGGAGGGAATAATGGGATTGCACAGACTCAGGAAGTCAATTCTACAGTCAAGTGAAAATAGGAACAAACGAGTGGAAGTGAGCAGTAAGTTTCTGGAGTTTCTGGAGGGGGGAGAGGGGGCAAGATGAGGGAGTGTGGAATGAAAGGACAGATGGTGCAAGACCAAAAAGGAGGCGGTAGAAGAGAGAGGCCACTGACCTGTCTGTGATGTGTGAGTAACAGGCTCACAGATTAAGTTTCATCATGGGAGATTCCAATTATTTTGAGTGCAGAAGTTTCCATGGCATCAAGAAGTACAAGGTGTGAAGCAGGAGCACCAGCTGAAAGGGGAGGCTTGGCCTCCCATCGAGCTGCGGAAGAAAACTTCTTGAGTTGATTAAAGTTTACATTTGACAAGGAAAGACTTTGCATTGTGGAGGATGCCCAGTCGGTACCTTCCTTTGGAGACCATCCTGGATATACAGTATATAGCTTGCCCAAGAAAAAGCATGACCGGTAGTTATATCCAAAGGTTTGAATGACTGAACTTCTTCAAGATATTTGTTGAGGAACTAGATGGGAGGGTTTGCCAGATGGTCCTTTTGGAGAAGAAGAGTGAGAGTGTGTGGGAGGGTTGAAAGACATACTCCAAGCATTTGACTAACTCCTGATTCGATCATTCGATCATCATTGATGACGCTAGATGAAGAACAGGAGTGGGCCTAAGACACTGCCTTGGGGCACTCCAGCCTCAACAGGGCGAGGAGATGGCAGGATCCCCTTGGGAACCACTCAATAACTGCGAGAGTGGAGGATGTTGGTAAGCCGAGAGGACCTGGCCTTGGAATGCTATAGGCAGAGGGCTTAGAGAGCAAGGCGGGAGTGCCAGACTGTGTCAAACGCTCAAGATATGTCCAGAGAGATGGCCTTGATCTCATGTCTGAGAATGAAGGCCTCCATCCATTGTTGGGAGAGCAGAAGCAGCATGTCCAGGGTGGAGTGACTGGATCTGAATCTGAACTGTTGTCCTGAGATCAGGCTGTTGGAGGAAAGGAAGAATTTTATGTCAACTTCATATATTGAGTCAATGACCTTGCTGATGATTGAAGTAAGACAATATCTCTGTAGTTAAGAGGAACTGTTTTTGCATGCTGATTGTGTATTGCAATGACGTTTGTTAAATTCAAAATGAGTTCAAAAGAAAGGTGACCAGGAGCAAATGGGAGGGTGAACAGAGCAGAAAGAGGATGCGCAATAGTGGCAGAGCAGATCTTTTGGACACGTGCGCTGCTGCTGTTCAGGCAGGTTGCCGAATTGGAGATGAAGATTGCCAGAAACTTCTCCACTAACTCAGAAGAGAAAGACAGTGTATGGGAGCAGTTGGGTACAAGAGAGTAGGGTAGGTAGAGGAAGTGAGGGGATGGGTACACAATATTTCAAAGCAAGCACATAATTGAGGCGTTTGGCTTTTACCCGAGCAGAGTCGGCAGTGGTGCCACTTAAAGCGAGGGAAGGGATGGAGGGGGAGCATATTCCAGAGATGGACTTGACAAGGTTCCAACAGGTCTTTGAGGAATGAGATAATTTTGAAAGTTATCTTGAGGTCGGCAAGATGTTGTTTTATGCCTCTCCTGGGAGTGGACACACTTCTTGGGGGCTTTGTGGAGTGACCTGAGGTTGCTTTCGATCGGACTGTTGTTCCAGGAAGAGAAGGAATTGTTCGAGGGCAACTACTTCACCACAGGATTCAGTGTACCAGGGATGATCGGATGGATATGATAACTGCAGACGAGATGGGATAAATCTGTGCGTTAGTGAGAGCAGGCTTTCGTGGATGAATTCCCAAGCAGCATACATATCAGGGGCAGCGGAGATGAAAGACCAGTCCTGAAGTGAGAGGGCAGCTTGCAGTCCCTGCCAGTCAGCCTGAGTGAATTACCAGAGTCTCCGACACTGAGGCAGCTCTCTGACAATAGCCACAGATACGTTTACTCTCACAAGCATATATTAGGATGAACCAAATGGAGCAGTGAAGGATCATGAGACTTTAGCAGAAAAATCGGTCATTAGCTATTTCAGAAGGGATTATTTGCCATTGACAAAAATCTGGGTTGGAAAGGTCACCAATTGGGTGAGGCCAATTGAGTCACATAAATCCTTCGTTGTAGTGTCGTGGCTGTTTGAAGAGGTGCCAATGCCTAGCTAATTGGCAGTGACACTTGAAATTGCCGCATATAAGAACGAGGGAGTTTGGATGGGTGGTTACAAGTTGGTCCATGTTGGTAGACAGAGAGAGGGTTATGTAAATGGAATTATCATTGTTGGGAGGATGATACTGCACACAGATAAACAAGAGGTGGTCGAGGAGGGAAAAGCGCAGCCAAGTATCCTCCTGGTCATTTTGAGGGGTGAGAACAGTACACAAACAGTGAAAAATTGAAATCTTCAGGTAAACTGCAAATCTGCCACTGGGACAAGGTTCAGACCTGTCACACCAGAGACAATAATCGGGGAGAGAAACAAAAGAAATGCAGATATCCTGAGGAAAGAAGGATTTTGTGACACACACAATGTCAGGTTAAGTTGGCAGGGTGCAGGAATGTGAAGGGGGGGTGGGTGTGGAGAGGGGGCAGTGAGGAGAGGTGGGGGAGCGGAGAAGTGGTGGAGTGTTGGAGAAATAAAGGATCGGGCATGGGGGAGCTGAGAGGGAATGCAGTGTGGGAGTGTATAAGGGGGAGGGGGATATGGGGTTGAGGGGCACAAAATTGGGGGACAAAGGGTGGGGGCAAGGGAACTCAGAGTGGGTGTGGAGGCATCAGTTGCAAAGGAGATAATGTGGGGGAAGGTTCTGAAATGAAGAGGTTTACAGTGAAGAGGTTTACCAGTGAAGGGGTTTATGACCATAATCCTGCAATTCCTGACAAAAATAGGGGCATTACCCATGGGTACTCACCTGGTAGAATAATGGAATACTGAGGAGGAAGTCAATGTGGGACGGAATCAGCAAATACCTCTTACAGGGGACAATCCACCCCACCCTCCGACCAATCTCACCGCCCCCCTCCACCCCCCATAAAATCCCACCTCGATTTTTTAAGTAGCATGAACAAACTTTGGTACATCACAGGTGATGAAGGTTGTGGTCAAATTTCATTGAAATTGTGTGTGTAGTTTCAAAGAAGAAAGCAAATACATTTTGGGGGAAAAAAACCTCCCCCAACCCCCCCCCCCGCCCCCGTACATCCCTTTGACCCCAATTTTTTATGTCATGAACAAACTTTGGTACATCACGGGCGATGAAGATGGTGGTCAAATTTCATTGGAATTGTGTATGTAGTTCCTGAGCAGAAAGCAAATGCATATTTTGGGGGGAAACCCCCTTGTATACCCCCTTAGATCCTGATTTTTTCTTAAGGTGTGAACAATCTTTGGTACATCACGGGTGATGAAGGTTGTAGTCAAGTTTCATCGGAATTGTGAGTAGTTTCTGACAAGAAAGTAAATACATATTTTGGGGGACAACTCCCCTTAACACCCTGATTTTTCTAATGTCATGAACAAACTTTGATTCCCATTGTGTGCAGCCTTTTTGGATGCTGGTTGCATCATTGGTTAGGGTCGCAGCTATGCCGCTGATGCAGTGCCCCTGTTACCAGTACACTGGTGCGCATTTCGCTGACCTCGGAAGGATGACAGGCTGAGTCAACCCCCTGGTGTTGATTCAGTGGACAACGGGGGTTGAACTCAGGACCATAGGATCCCAAGCCAACACCCTAACTGCAAAGCCAACACCAGGCTTGTTACACACTTTGGTACATCATGGGTGATGAAGGTTGTAGTCAAACTTCATCAGAATTGCATGTGTAGTTTCTGAGAAGAAAGCAAATACCTATTTTGGGGGTCAACCACCAGAGACCCCCTCAGGACCCGATTTTTTTAATGCCATAAACAAAGTCTGGTAAATACATGGTGATGAAATTGTTTGTGTAGTTTCAGAGAAAAAGTTGGAAATCTTTATGGACGGACGAACGGACGGACGAACGAACGGACGGACAGACAGATGGACAGACGGAGTGATGGACTGACGGATGACGTGCCATCCCATAAGCTCCCCGGAACTTCGCTCCAAGTGAGCTAAAAATAGGTTCGTTTTGAGAACACCGAGGGCAGATTGAAGTAAAACCGACATCAGCAGTGGGATGGCTAGAAGGATGATTAAAGGGAAGGAGAAAGACAGCGCTGAATGAACGAGATTAAGGGACAGGTGTGGGTTTGTGAATGATCCAAGAAGGAATCAGAAAGGAAAGGAACGGAAAAAAGAGGAAACAGTAGGTGAGAAGGACATTTGGAAATGAGAGTGGAGGAAGATTAAACATTTTTAAATTGTCATTTGCACAGTTTTATATTGTATCAACAGCAATATCCAGAATGACTCGGACACGCACGAGTTCTAAACGAAAGTGCAGGTCTTAGTTATTGATTTATCAATTCACCATCTAAATCATTCAAATGAATCATTCTATGACACTCTATTAAGGTTTGTTTGAAAATACATTTTGAAATTGTGTTTTGTACATGAAAAGTAATTACTACGCTGTATTTTTTTTAAACAATCATTCTTAACAATTCACAAAGAGAAGGTCAAAAGTACACAGATTAAAGTTTCATAAACCGAGTGCTTTCTTTGTGGTAAATATGAAACGTCAATTTGTTCAGGTGGAGGAATTCTGCCTCAATCGAAAATACTGCAGCATTTTCAAAAAATAATATTAGATCTGGACATTTTGGGAGTAATTTCATACGGCACAAATACATCATGGCACGGTTTTTATATAAAATGTGTATTCTGCACACTGCTGCCAAGGAAAAACTTGGCACTCTATGCCGCGACATCCTTTGAACGTTCCTCCAGTTTAATAAGACGTCGATCACAGAAAAGTCCCACCGATGCAAACGTACACTATGATCGCCTCCGCCAAACCCCAATCGCCTCATACCTCCACCGACTAAACCACAGACCACGACCGACGTTCATCATTGTGTGTTTAGTAAACATACATGACACGACACAATCAAAACACGTAAAAAATATAAAGGCAAAATAAATGAAAATATCTATTCACACCCTGCAGTATTCATCACTTTGGTTCGTAATGATTATTAGTTCCGCCAACGAAGGTGGACGGAGGTTATGTTTTCACCCGTCTGTTTGTCCGTCTGCGAGCAGGATATCTCGAAGAGTTATGAACGGATTTGGACAAAACTTGGTGGACAGTTTGGGTGTGTGACAAGGATAAATTGATTAGATTTTGGTGAAGATCTGGATCCGGATACTAGAATGTTACATATTTTCCAAGTGATTCTTCACCATTGAGAGATGGGGCCAAAAACGACATGTGGAATGATATTTTAAAAAAAGTCATGAACGGATTCGGACCAAACTTGGTGGATGAGTTGGATAGATGACAACAGCAAGCTGATTTAATTTTGGTTAAGGTACATATGCAGATCTGGCCTCTCTGTGGGCTAAAAAAACATAAACTGTTCAGCCGAGCAGAGATATGCAATTCACCGAGTGCCATTATAGTTTATATTGCATACTGCATATTACTGTTTTGCTACCGCTGCTGCAGCTTCTTTAGCGACCACCTTAATGTGGGGTCGCCTGGGGAATGTATTTTGCTGACGTATTTCACATTCCAGCAGGTCAGGCCTGATGTTCGACTGGAGGTGAATTGGGAAGGAATTTGTAATTTGTTCAGGATGGTGGTGATTACTCTCTGACTCTTCGTGTGACGCACGGTGGGATCTTTAATGTCCAACAGCGACCGGTGCTGCCAGACAAGTCCTTCGACTTAACGTCCTTCCGATGGACGGTGCACACGTTGATTTCTCGCCCTGCATGCGAAACACCAGGATGACCGTTTGTTGCTGGGTCGAGATTCCAACCCAAACTAGACAGTTCAAAAGCAAGTACACATTCCTCTGCACTATCCTACTATCCTTTTCTGCATGACTGTTACCTCACCGTAACATTGATAATTTCTAACACGGTTATTCACTTAGCATTCAAGGACAGCACTTAATTAACATGCAGTCCTTTTCAATCAAAGAAAAATTTAACTAACATAAACACAGCGTAATTTATTCTAAATATCCATAAACTAAAACTTTTCACAGACAGCTAGACAGGTTAAGTCATGTCGAACCTTTCAAACAACCCTCCTGCTAAGCCAACGGTGTAATAATTGTAGGAAGGTTTACCTGGCCGATGATTGGACCCAATGGAGGTCCTGGATTCGCCTGTCCTGCGCGGATAATCGTATTTATAGTTCCACCGGGATCTGGCCTTTTAAAGACCTTCTTCGCAACCTTGGTCAACTTTGACATCTGGAGCAGGGCAAGTGAGACAAATGTTCTGGTTACTGTTGCAGCATCAAAAAGGTACATCGTGATTAAGTGAAAGAGGCACTTTTAGCCCAATGGGTATTCATCGTCATTATCGATGTACCGTACTCTTGACAGTACTGACGAAGCAGTCTCCAAGCAAAGGGTTATGCTCAGTGGTTTAACGTTGCCTTCCCAGCAGTCAGACAGAGCAGGATTTTGTATTTGGTTCAGGGTGCCGGTGATAACTCACCTACACTTTGTGAAAGACACCGTCAGATCTTTAATGTCCACCAACAAGTGATGGTAGGTGGTCCTCTACCTTAACACCCTGTTGATGGATGGCTCCCACTATTGATACAGCAGGATGGTTATACATAAATTGAATAAACAGTAATAAATTCCTGCATGGGGCTATTGCTAAAAAATTGACTCGACCTGGGACTCCAACCCAAGGACCTCATCGCTAATGCGGCAACAGCCCACTAAGCTATTGAATCTTCAGGATAAACTCAGAAATTTTTCACATTAACACTGCAACCTGGCATCCACTATTGATGCACCAGGGTGGTATATATATATATATATATATATATATATATATATATATATATATATATATATATATATATATATATATATATATATATATATATATATATATATATATATATATATATATATATATTGTTGTGGTTACCAAATTCGCAAACCACCATTCAGGTCCCTTAGGTGAGGTATCTCGGCAAGTACATGTGTAGTTAGGTCCAAACCCGTTGTCTAGTGGGAATACATGTCATTTATGCGTGCTGCGACTCTTCAGGATAGCCGTTTTTCTTTTACTATCTTTATTTTGGACCAACCGCCATGATTACCACCACAACCACAACATCAACCACCAACCACAACGCCGCTTCACCACAACCGCCACGACCTTCACATCACACCTCGCAGCCGTCGCATCGCCACCGTTCTTGCGCCGCCTGTGGGTATCGGTGTTGGACTCGTGCAGGGCGCGCGTCGAACAGCGGGTACAAAATCACGGATTTTGTGCTTCAAAAACGGATCAAAAACGACACACGCCCACTTTTTGCCGTCCAATCGGTGAGCAAGGGGCGATTTGGCCCCGCCTCCAGGACGATCGATATATGCAAATTTGTGGATCAAAAAGCCTTCACGCCCACTTTTTCTCGGGCCAATGGGGAGCGAGGTGAAAGGTCAAAGGGAGGGGGTCAAAGGCGAAGCTACGGGGGGATAAAAGGACCGTGTTCGTCAGTCAGGAGAGTCGAGAAGGGGAGAGTCCAAAGAAGAGTCCAAAGAAGAGTCCAGAGTCGGAGAGTCCCGAGGCGGAGAGGCGGAGAGTAGGAGAGTCGGAAGCAGAGGGTCAAGACTTCGCGGGCGGTGGAGCTGCTCGTCGTGTGCGGAACGGAGGGGACGGAGCTGTGGAAAGGCGGCGACACCAGACGAGGGGGTGCTCGCGTCGTGCAGGAAGCTGCACCCGAGGGAGGCCGACAGCGTGACCTGGCCGAGGTGGAGACGCTCGTCGCACATAATAAAGATCCTCTATACCCCGAGCATCAGCAACCCCCTCCTGTTTCCCCCCGCGCTGAGATAGTGCGACCAAGGGGGCCCCTTTCCCACCCCCTGCCAGACACTGTCCGCGAGGTCCGCGGAGTTGGGGCGCCATCGCCGCTCCGCGTCTCATCACCAGACGGGTAGGCGCGACCCGGTCTCGGCCTCAGGCCCGCCTCATCCTTGAGGGTATTCTTTTCCTTGGTTTTGGGTATGTGTTGTCGGCGCCGTCTGTGAAGTAGAATTGTATAAGTGTTGCCGTGTGCTCGGTAGTCGGTATTAGCTCTGCATTGTGTTTTCGCTTTTACATTTGCTTTTTGTGTAAATTGAATTGCATTGTGTCTTTTCTGTGTGCATTTGGTGGAATTGTATATGTGTGCTTCCCGTGTGCCGCGAATAAATGTGCTTTTGTGTTGAACTGTTTCCCGCTTCGCTTCGTCATTTCTCCCATTGAATCCCCATCTTGCTTCACGTAAAGGGTTGGTAGTGGGCTGAATACACCCGATAATTAATCGAACCGTCGAGGTCGACGATAACACCGCTCGGTTATTCTGATACAACGGAACGGGTCGCTTAAGTGGCCCGTGTCCGAAGTCGACCTGCGGCGAGGTGCGATCGCCCGGTCTACCCTCCGCGTGGGTACTTAGGTAGGTCGAATTTGGCGAGCAACCCTATCCCACGCGGGGGCTGATTGGCTCGATCGCGGTGAGACCGAAAGGTCCACCCGTGACTGGTTCCCGGCGTTACTCCGAGAGGGTCACGACTGGATTGTCCGTCCGGTGGGCGACGTGCCGCAATTCGAGTTACGTGGCCGTCAGCACGCCGGCGGGCGCGAATACCGCAACACTGGTGTCAGGTCGTGCGATATAAACTCATCGCCCTCCTCGCGGCACTGGTATCGGAGAACAGGAAAACGGGCTCTCCTGTCTCCGGCTAAATTCACGGGAATCGGTCCAGGGGTGAGAGAAGCGACCCCCGATTCCCTCCAAATTACGAGCGAGCAAATTAACCCTTCACGAGAAGCAAGATGGCGTCTCAAGGCGAGCGGGAGCCGGGGGTATTAGAAATGGATGTAGAATGTGTAGGATCCATGGTCCAGGATGGAATCCCCGAGCAGGAAATGTTGATTGTGCAGGAACACGGACTCGCCCAACTGAACCCAGGGCCCGAGGTGGGTGCGGCAGCGGCCGCGGTGTATGACACCTCCCCCCCCCTCTCCACCAAGACCCTTCCCCAACCCCTGCCGAAACGGCTCACTCAAGCGCACCCGACGTGGCCCAGCTATGCGCCATGCTGGCGGCAATGACAAATGAAATAAAAAACGAAATGAAAGACATGAACAAACAAATAAACGAAAAGATGGATACAAATACAAACGAAATGAAAGGCATGAACGAAAAGATGGATACAAATACAAATGAAATGAAAAACGAAATGAACAAGCAAATAAACGGAATGGAAGCAAACATGAAGGAAGAAATGAAAAAGCTCCGGGGGGAGACGCAGAACATGGGCCGATGCCTGCAGGCGGGCATGAAGGCCGTGACAAAGGAAATAATAGTTGAGACAAGGGAGGTAAAGGGTGAAGAGTTGGCAGAGACACGGGAGATAGAAAAAATAGAGGAAAGACTACACGAGGAAGACGGGGTAAGTGACGCACACACACACAGAGGTAGTGGAGGATAATGGGGGTGAGCTGGCGGACTGGGTAGAGACCCAGTGCGAGCAGCTGGATGGCCTCCTCCAGGAACGAGGGGAGGGAGTCTGCCCCCTTGAGGCGAGTCACGACCAGGTGAGTTCGGTCGTGCTTTGCGAGGTTGAGGGGACGGGTGCTGTGGACGGGTGCACGGAGAGCTTGGGGGGTATAGAGGCCCCGGAGACCCTTGTGGGGACACGAATCCCCAGTGTGGTTGTCCCTGTGTGTGTGGTGCAAGGTGTGAGTGCGGCACCGTGTGTGGAAGCGACCCCGTGTGTGAGTGGTGTGGTGGCGATGGTGCCAGGGTACGTGCTTCCCAGCACGCCGTGTGTGGATGAGGCACCGTGTGTGAGTGTCGCCGTGTGTGTGAATGAGGCACCGCGGGTTAGTGCCCCCGCGTGTGTGGATGAAACGGCCAGTGTGAGTGAGGCACCGCGGGTTAGTGCCCCCGCGTGTGTGGGTGAGGCACCGTGTGTGGATGAGGCACCGCGGGTGAGTTCCCTCGCGTGTGTGAGTGAGGCACGGTGTATGAGTGAGGAACCGCGGGTGAGTGCCCCCGTGTGTGTGGATGAGGCACGGAGTGTGAGTGAGGCACCGCGGGTGAGTGCCCTCGCGTGTGTGGATGAAACGGCCAGTGTGGATGAGGCACAGCGGTTGAGTGCCCCCGCGTGTGTGAGTAGTATGGTTTGTGTGAGTAGTGAGGCACGCGTGAGTGAACGGCCGTGTGCAAGGTCGCTGTGTGCAAGGGAGACCGTGTGTGTGAGAGAGCGGTATGTGAGGGAGATGTCGGTTGGCATGCGGGAGCACGCAGCCGCATCTCCCGGTGTGAATGTGATGGAGTGGACTGTGTGCGTCGTAACACGCAGGTGTGCGTGGGTTGAATGGCGACGACGACGGTGACAGAGGAGAGAAAGCCGAGTAGCGGCTGTAGTTGTTTCGGGGACCGTGCCGGGTTCACCCAGCAGTGAGCACGCGGTTCGTGCTGTGCAACGCACGAGACCGCCACGTGCTCGCTTGCGAGAGTGAAGTCCCGGTCCGGAAACGCCAGCGGTGGATTTGCCGATCCCGCGGACGGACAAAGTTTAGGCAGGACTACGGATTTGGACCGGACGGGTTCTCCACGCGATCGTGTGTGTTAAGCTCCAACGGGCAAAGCACATGTGTTCGCGTGGGGAACCCCTCGAGACGTGGGGCTTGTTTTTTTATGCGCACGGTGACGTCATGGCTGCACGTGGGGTTGGAATCCGGCAGGAGGGGTATCTCTGCCGGATGGTCCCGTCCAAGGAGGGACGAGGAACACGTGCAGCTGCATGACGTCACGGGCAGGTGCAAAGTGCGCGAGCTCTGAGTTGCCGCGCAGGTGCTGCGCATGGGAAAAAAAAAAAAAAGCAAGCCTCACTTTCGGGTGTACAGGATTCCTGGGCAAGGGGTGAAAGACCCCCTTACCCTGGGCACAGGATGGAAAACTAGTTAGGGGGAAGGGTTAGCTTAGTTAGACCGACTTCATGGGGCAGGGGTAAGTCCTCATGGAGTCCGTGGAATGGATTAGTTAGAGGGATTTAGTGAGCTTTAGGTTGGGAAATAAAATTTTTGAGTTTGGAGACCGTGACAGACTTGTGGATGTGTAGAGGGGACGTAGTTTAGCTACGTAGTGTTAAAAGGAACGTGCTGTAGTGTAAGGGACGACGTGGGAGCACGAGTTAGTTAGGGGATGCAGATAGAAGGATGGCAAGTTCAGCGGTGTGTGTGTTGAAGAGTTGTGGGTTGTGAGGTGAGTACGTGTACATGTTGAGTGAGTGAGGCCAGCGGGTCTGTGTGAGTGGAGCGAATGGGGAATGCATGGTGCGATGAGTGATTGGGGGGAGGAGTGACTCCCGCCCAAGGGACCCCCGGGGTCAGTGTAGAGTGAGTTAGCTGGGTTAGTCAAATTAACAAAAATGGAGGTCGTTTTGTTGTTGGTGGGAATGTAGGCTCGAGACCCATTTGGAGGGGTGCAGGAGCCCTGTTGACGGGCTTGGGAGCGTGGCTGCGAAAGGTGAGTATCGCTGAGTGGGTACCCCGGGCACCAGGCTAGTCGGCCGCGGTAGGCCAAGGGCCCATGGGGGGCCGGGATAGCGTAGTGGGCACGGGTGCACCTGCTTGGTGCGGGGGCCCGGGGCGCCATTAGCCGCGTGGGCAGTGTTGTGGGCACGGGTGACCCTCGGAAAGGGGCCCGGGAGGCCGGCCTGCCACGTGTGCGTTTCAGGGGAGGTGCCATGGGGGGCACTCCCCGGTGTTAGGGAGCTGGTAGGCTCGGAGGCAGTGTAGTGCCCGGGGGTGCCATAGCGGGAGATTCGGCAGAGGGTCGTGCCTGCCAAAGGGAGCCACGTGTCCCAGCCAGGAGACCGTGTGAGGGCACGGAGAGAAAATTGGGGGGCGAGGCCCGAAATTGTGAGGACACCAACACAGGCGACGGGAATCTGGGTTGTTAGAACCAATAGTTTAAGCGAGAGGCGCTTGTTGAAAGCCCCGGGGTAGGTTAACTGTTAAATGGTTAGGGTAGATTAGGAGATGTACCCCTCCGCACCATCCATCCCCTCGCTCTCGTTGTGGGCCGCTGGACCCACTTTGGTTATAGATCGCTGAACTCTGGGGAGGCCATTCTGAGGCTTCGTTGGGCCTCGGCACAGGACGTTAGCTCTCCCTTATTCCCCTCCGGGAAGGGAACGTAGGGGTTGGGAGTAGGCTAGGTGACAGGATAGGTTAGCCGAACAAGGACGATAAAGGGGGTTAGGGGACGATTTATAGTGGGGAAGTAAAAATAAAAACAACAACAAAAAAATAAGTTGGGGCTAAATTGGTTCTTCACAAATTAAGGGAGTGGGTATGTACAGTGACAGGCAAAGGCGATAGGTTGGGAGGGAGACAGGTAGGTAGGTCCGAGCCCGCCCTCCAAGTGGCCAGCACCACCGCACTCCCTCCACCAACCTCCACTGAACGGCAAGAGCTGGCCAACTTCATCGGCTGGCCGTGTTTTGCTTCAAGGCGGAGGCCGGCCAACTTCATCGGCAGCTGTTGTTTTGCTGCAAGGCCTGTGCCATTGGCTGGCCGTGTTTGCTTCAAGGCCTGTGCCGGCCAGTTCATCTGCTGGCTGTTTTTCTTCAAGGCCTGTGCCGGCCAGTTCATCTGCTGGCTGTTTTTCTTCAAGGCCTGTGCCGGCCAGTTCATCTGCCGGCTGTGTTTGCCTGCAGCGGCCTTCTTCTGCGGGCTGTGTTTGCCTGCTACCTTTGCCATGCCATGCCCACTGCCCACGTTCACCAGCCCCGTTCAATTTTGCTTTGCCCCCCCCCTGTTCATTTCCATGTGCGCCAGGATCCGCAAGGCAACAGTTTGCAAGCTGCGAGAACTGCCCTGTTGGCAGCTACAACACGGGCCTGCAGTGGCGGCCCGTGCACCGTGTTTGTGTTCATGCATCCATTCGTTGTGCTCATTGCGTGTGCCACTTGAGCTGGCACGGAGACTGCGTTTGTGCAGCCCATGCACCGTTGTGGTTCACTGCGTTCAGTTCAAAAGGGAAGGCCTTGGACTGCGTGCGAGTAGCCAGCCACGTTCCCTGTCACCTGCATTGTTTGAGCCAGAGACTGCATGTGGGCAGCCTGGCTCCCTGCTAACTGCTTTTCTTTTGCAGAGTTCAATGATCCTGGGCCATGGTTTAGTGTAAAATTTGTAAGTTAAGGTTAAGATGTACTGTAAATATGAGTGCGCCCCCGGCATGTCTGTCTAGCGCCGGCAATTTTATTTAAGTCGTCCGTATGAGTGAGTTTGTTTAGATAGTTACGCAGCCCTCAGGTTATTTATTTTGGGGACACAAATACCATGAATGTCGCACTCAGGGATCCGTAGGTAAAATGTACTAGGGGAAAACTACACATGATGGCACACGAAAATTTGACGACTCGGGACGAGTCTGTAAAAAGGGGAGGGGGTAGTGTTGTGGTTACCAAATTCGCAAACCACCATTCAGGTCCCTTAGGTGAGGTATCTCGGCAAGTACATGTGTAGTTAGGTCCAAACCCGTTGTCTAGTGGGAATACATGTCATTTATGCGTGCTGCGACTCTTCAGGATAGCCGTTTTTCTTTTACTATCTTTATTTTGGACCAACCGCCATGATTACCACCACAACCACAACATCAACCACCAACCACAACGCCGCTTCACCACAACCGCCACGACCTTCACATCACACCTCGCAGCCGTCGCATCGCCACCGTTCTTGCGCCGCCTGTGGGTACCGGTGTTGGACTCGTGCAGGGCGCGCGTCGAACAGCGGGTACAAAATCACGGATTTTGTGCTTCAAAAACGGATCAAAAACGACACACGCCCACTTTTTGCCGTCCAATCGGTGAGCAAGGGGCGATTTGGCCCCGCCTCCAGGACGATCGATATATGCAAATTTGTGGATCAAAAAGCCTTCACGCCCACTTTTTCTCGGGCCAATGGGGAGCGAGGTGAAAGGTCAAAGGGAGGGGGACAAAGGCGAAGCTACGGGGGGATAAAAGGACCGTGTTCGTCAGTCAGGAGAGTCGAGAAGGGGAGAGTCCAAAGAAGAGTCCAGAGTCGGAGAGTCCCGAGGCGGAGAGGCGGAGAGTAGGAGAGTCGGAAGCAGAGGGTCAAGACTTCGCGGGCGGTGGAGCTGCTCGTCGTGTGCGGAACGGAGGGGACGGAGCTGTGGAAAGGCGGCGACACCAGACGAGGGGGTGCTCGCGTCGTGCAGGAAGCTGCACCCGAGGGAGGCCGACAGCGCGACCTGGCCGAGGTGGAGACGCTCGTCGCACATAATAAAGATCCTCTATACCCCGAGCATCAGCAACCCCTCCTGTTTCCCCCCGCGCTGAGATAGTGCGACCAAGGGGGCCCCTTTCCCACCCACTGCCAGACACTGTCCGCGAGGTCCGCGGAGTTGGGGCGCCATCGCCGCTCCACGTCTCATCACCAGACGGGTAGGCGCGACCCGGTCTCGGCCTCAGGCCCGCCTCATCCTTGAGGGTATTCTTTTCCTTGGTTTTGGGTATGTGTTGTCGGCGCCGTCTGTGAAGTAGAATTGTATAAGTGTTGCCGTGTGCTCGGTAGTCGGTATTAGCTCTGCATTGTGTTTTCGCTTTTACATTTGCTTTTTGTGTAAATTGAATTGCATTGTGTCTTTTCTGTGTGCATTTGGTGGAATTGTATATGTGTGCTTCCCGTATGCCGCGAATAAATGTGCTTTTGTGTTGAACTGTTTCCCGCTTCGCTTCGTCATTTCTCCCATTGAATCCCCATCTTGCTTCACGTAAAGGGTTGGTAGTGGGCTGAATACGCCCGATAATTAATCGAACCGTCGAGGTCGACGATAACACCGCTCGGTTATTCTGATACTACGGAACGGGTCGCTTAAGTGGCCCGTGTCCGAAGTCGACCTGCGGCGAGGTGCGATCGCCCGGTCTACCCTCCGCGTGGGTACTTAGGTAGGTCGAATTTGGCGAGCAACCCTATCCCACGCGGGGGCTGATTGGCTCGATCGCGGTGAGACCGAAAGGTCCACCCGTGACTGGTTCCCGGCGTTAGTCCGAGAGGGTCACGACTGGATTGTCCGTCCGGTGGGCGACGTGCCGCGATTCGAGTTACGTGGCCGTCAGCACGCCGGCGGGCGCGAATACTGCAACAATATATATGTTATATATATATATATATATATATATATATATATATATATATATATATATATGTATATATGTATATATATACATATATATATATACATATATATATATATATGTATATATATATATATATATATATATTTGCGGACCCGGGGTCGGGGAGAGAAGACCACGAGGGGGGAGGTGGGGGAAGCTACCTCTGGTTCCCACGAGACTCTCTGGAATCGCAGGCCGTCACACACGGATAACTCCGGGACGCGGCAACTCGCCAATCGACCGTGAAAGCCAATAACTCAACCATGTGACTTAGGGTCCTCTGTATACTGGATACCGGTTACCGAATGGTCATGTGATCTAATTACCGGGGGACACGCCGTTGGTACGCCTTGTTCAAACTGGAACACCTTACCGGATCAGATGCAGCCGAGCGTAACTGCCAAGGACGTACCGGCTAGGAAACAGATCTTTGGGGGATAACGTCCCGGATAAGCTAGGATACGGACTGTGCTGGACCAATGAAGGAAAATATGAAAACGAGCTGGGCACATTTCGATACAAAGCATATATTTACAATTAAGCGAGGAAAGGTATGTGGCACAGTAAATGGGTTTATTATTATGTACAGCAGGGATAGCACGGAATTCATGGGAAGCGAAAAAAGGCAAGCAATTTAGAAAAGCAGACACAGAGCAGACTTATCCCATTATATCTTCCACAATCTTTACTTATGCTACAACAGACGCCATCACACTCACACACACACACACACACACACACACACACACACACACACACACACACACACACACACACACACACACACACACACACACACACGCAGACGCGATGAAGATTAGGTAGTCCTCATCTGCTCTCCTTCATTCTGGCTAACGGCCTAGCAATCCCTGGCGTGGTCGGCCGACTGTGAAACCCAGTTCGCTTTGTGGGAAGTTCCGCTTGAGCGATCCCACCTTAAGAGTCGGTGCGTTATCTCCTGCTTCATCACTTTGCTGGAGCTCGTGGAAACGTGTGCTCCTCACTGGTCCAGAGGAACATCTGTCACACAGAAACCCCGAGTGCAGATGCAGCGACAGACAGACAACGAGGAGTGGTGAAGAGAGGGCGGAGCAGAGAGGCGGAGAAGTGGGCGAGGCAGGCAGGCGAGGAAGTGCAGAGAGAGAGAGAGAAGACGGACGGCTTCGCGATCTGCCTTTTATAAGCCCCGGGCGAAGGGTGGGGTGACAGCCCGAAGCGATGCGCCGTCACCCGAATTGTGCTCCCCAACTGGGTCCCGGCCCTGCTCTGCCAGGCTCCTGGGGCCGGAAGCGGTCTCATTCGCACATCCAGCGCGACACGACCCGGAGCCTCGCATTGAACTCCCGGGCCGTGTTCTGGCGACTGGATGAGGGTCGCGTCGGTCCCGCATGCCCACCCGAGGCATCCGCGGTGAGACGCGGTTGGCGCTGTTAACGCACTTGGCCCATCCCTGCGTCACGTGGTCCGAGTGGCCTTGGTCGTGCAGCACACCCCTGTTTGGTGGCAAATTGCATCGATGCAGAGGTGCGTGGAGGCACGGGGTGATATTTTCCCTGTGCGGGAGATGTTGGTGGTCGAGGTGGTGAGCTTTTGGCGAGCGAAGGTTGAGCAAGGTAAGATGCCGCTGTAAATCGGCATGCAGATTTGAGTGAAAGGGCATGCCATGCGTGTCCTGTACAGAGTTGGTGGTGAGTCTCTCATTGGGTGGCTGCCTGGGTGTGGTGCCTGCTTCGATTTGTATCATGGTTAAAAGGAAAGGGTTGAAATGGAAATCAAGATTGAAAAGAAGATAGAGATATAATTATTAGACCCACGCAACGCACTTCGACCCGTTAACCCATTAGACATGAGGGGGAGGTCTGATTGCACGAAGACTAACGAAATAACTGCCTGGAGATCACTGCATGTTGGGTGCCATTGCCTTCGAGGCATGCAATTTTGCAGAACCACAACAATATATATATATATATATATATATGTATATATATATATATATATATATATATATATATATATATATATATATATATATATATATATATATATATATATACGGCCACGGGTACCGAGATACCAGCTTGTGACTCAGGGGGATTAATCCGTGGTTGTCCTCGGGAGAGCTGGACCTGGGGCCAACGCTCACAATTAACATTGTGGTACGGTGGATTGTTTTAGAACCACGAACGCCACCCAGTCAACCACGAGTTCCAGTGTCCACCGTCTAATTATTCTGTTTAACTTGAGGTCACGTGGTTACCTGAGCGGGGAGCGCACCCTCAGCAAAGCACCAATGTTATCTCGATTAGATTTTAATGAGGGCTGGAAGGGACAATAAAATGACTGATTGTATTGCATCAAAAAAGGTGAAATTAAAATGCAAAATATCCAATCAGCACCTTTTCAAATGCAGTGTGGGAAGCAACTGCCGTAATAAACCAGAGACAGACAAACTCTTCGGCAAACACCACGGTTCAATATATACCAGAGATACCCGTGCACATGCACGGGATAGCAGTACAACATAGCTGGTAGCAGACGACAGACCGTACACGGGGAATGAAAAAATACGCATTGTGCAAAATGCAAGTGGTACTATGGAACGCCAAGACTTCCCAAACATTGTCGGCATGTCCGCTAAGTGCCACAGCAATTTCATAGGGATCGTGTGACGGCAAGCCGAGTTTTTAGTGTGCAAGCTTGGTATTATAATAGAGATATATACATATATATGTTGTTGTTCGTCTTTTGGCTGCTCCCGTTAGGGGTCACCACAGCGGATCATCCGTTATGATCCGCATACTGATTTGGCACAGGTTTTACGCCGAATGCCCTTCCTGACGCAACCCTGGTCGCCTCTTACGACACAGGGATAAGGATTGGGTTTCACCATGATTCCAGGCTGCCCAACACCCTCTCATAGTGCGGCCCAGCGCAGAGCCCCAGTCCTCAAGCGATCCTCCAACCCAAGCCTCCGAGTAGCCGGATTACAGGTGCACACCACTACGCCCGGTCATATATATATATATATATATATATATATATATATATATATATATATATATATATATATATATATATATATATATATGTATATGTAAAGATATGTATGTATGTAAAGATATATATGTATGTATGAATATATATATATATATATATACATATATATATATATATATATATACATATATATATATATATACATATATGTATATATATATATATATATGTATATATATATATATATATATGTATATATATATATATATATATATATATATATATGTTGTTGTTGTTGTTGCGGCCACGGGTACCGAGACACCAGCTTGTCACTCAGGGGGATTAATCCCCAGTTGTCCTCGGTAGAGCCGGAGCTGGGGCCACCGCTCACAATTAACGTTGTGGTACGGTGGGTTGTTTTAGAACCACGAACACCACCCAGTCAACCACGAGTTCCAGTGTCCCCTGTCTAATTAATCCGTTTAACGAGAGGTCACGTGGTTACCTGAGTGGGTAGCGCGCCCTCGGCAAAGAACCAATATTATCTGATTACATTTTAATTAGGGTGGCCGAGCGTTTTAACCGCTGGTGCGTGCCAACTATTTTTGGTCAAATCTGTGGTAATTACCTCCCAGTCAATCTCGGTTCGGACAATGCTAGACCAATAGAAGGAAAGGACAAACACGGACAGGTTGGAAATTGACAAAAAAATTTAATAATAATAAAATAAATTAAGAAAAAGAACTTTTTATTTTCTGAGGTAAATAAAGAATAAATTTCAAAGCAAAATCAATCAAAATGCCAGGAAAGAGACAAAGAGCAGATGCTTATCGGGGAGGGGGGTGGGGGTTGACTTACTTACAGCTAAACACAGACATGGGTACCCAACAGATCATTCGGGGGGGCGGGGGGGGAGAAGAATCGTCTCGCTCACCAGAAAGTCGTCCGTGAAGTTAAAACGTCCTGAAATGCGTGCGTGTTATGTCCGTTGCCAGCACCCAGCTTTACCGTGCACCCTCTCGTGAACAGCCTTGAACGCCAGCCGAAGCCTCGAGTGCACCGAGATCGTCTGTCACTGGTTTAGACCCTGGTGTTCTTGGTGACCGACGCATGCCTCACTTGTTGGCGGCGCTGCTTACACCCACACCTGCACCACACGCTCGCTTGCCCAAGCACCGGAAAGGACGAACCGTCTCGCTGTTAGCGCTGGCCAGACACCCACATGCGCACTACATGCTCGCTTCATTGTCCTCTTTTGCGCGCTTACACCCACTTCTTGCTCGCTTCACAAGCTTACTTCTCGTTCTCTTCTCCCTCCCTGGCTTACTTTCGCCCCCGCTTTCCTCTCGCCCCGGTTTCTTTCGCCTCTGCTTTCCTTCGCCCCCGCTTTCCTCTCTCAGAACATACCTCCCATTCATTTTATATCTCCGGGCCGTCTCTGCGGGTGCAGTCCGCCCCAAACTCACCCCGCCCCACTTGCGCACGGTTGCCATGATGACCCGTGCGCTCTCAAAAAAGGCGGGCGTCGAAGCTCGCGATAGAATGTTTCTGAGGAAGAATGAGGGCGGTCTTCAGAACTCGTGAAAGAAATGTTGCTGAGGAAATATAAGGGTGGGCTTCAAAGCTCGTGAAAGAACATTGCTGAGGAAAAATGATGGCGGGCTTCAGAGCTCGTGAAAGAAAGTGTAAACGTGTCTGTTGTAAAGAAAAAAGCTTCCCGTAAGAGAGGGGATCTATCCTTTACCCTTCTCAACGCATCACATTTAAGATCCCATTAGACATGGGGATGGGACTAATTGGAACATGCATTTAAGGAAATAACTGTCTGAGGACCTGGATGTGTGGATGCATTCATCAGACCGGATTCTAAAATCCGTAACAATATATATATTGTTGTGGTTGACCAAATTCACAAACCACCATTCAGGTCCCTTAGGTGAGATATCTCTGTAAGTATATGTGTAGTTAGGCCCAAACCAGTTGTCTAGAGGGAATAAATGTCATTCATGCGGGCTGCGACTCTTCAGGATAGCGGTTTTTCTTTTACTATCTTTATTTTGGACCAGCCGCCATTATTACCACCACCAACCACGTCTCAACAGCCATCACACAACAACCACCAACCACAACGCCGCTTCACAACAACAACCACCAACCACAACGCCGCTTCACAACAACAACCACCAACCACAACGCCGCTTCACAACAACAACCACCAACCACAACGCCGCTTCACCACAACCGCCACGACCTTTACCGTCACAACTCGCCACCATCGCATCCACACCATCTCGCGCCACTCGTGGGCACCGATGCTGGACTCGTGCAGGGCGCGCACCGTGCAGCGTATTCAAAAACATCACGGACTTTCTGCAGAAAACGGTTCAAAAACGACTCACGCCCACTTTTGTTCCGTCCAATCGGTGAGCGAGGGGCGATTTGGCCCCGCCTCCAGGGCGTTGGAGGGCGGTCGCTATATGCAAATACATGGATCAAAAAGCATTCACGCCCACTTTTCCTCGGGCCAATGGGGATCCAGTTAGAGAGGTGAAGGGTCGGAGGCAGAGGGTCAAGGGTGAAAGAGCGAAGCCACGGGGCTTATATAAACGGCTGTGTTCGTGAGTAAGAGTTCAGTTGGAGTTGTGCGGAGTTCAAGAGAGTCGTCGGTGGAGCTGGAAAGAAGTGGGAGAAGTCAAGAGTGAATAGTTGGGACGAGCCAAGAGAGGAGACGGAGAGGGCGAGTAGACGGAGCTGTGGAGAAGTGGCGGCGGCGAAGGCGGACGAGGGGGTGCTCGCGTCGGTGCCGGGAGCTGCAGAGGGAGAGGCCAGCAACGCGACCGAGGTCGAGGAGGAGACGCTCGCCGCGGGACCCGAGACAGGGTGATATCCTCCTTCCCCCGAGCATCAGCAACCCCCTCCTGTTTCCCCCCGCGCTGAGATAGTGCGACAAAGGGGGCCCCTTTTCCCACCCCCTACCAGACACTGTCCGCGAGGCCCGCGGAGTTGAGGCACCACCGCCACTTCGCGTCTTATCATCAGACGGGTAGGCCCGACCCGGTCTCGGCCCCAGGCCCGCCTCATCCTTGAGGGTGGTTCTCTTTTCTTTTGCTTTGGGAATATGTGTTGTCGGCGCCGTCTGTGAAGTAAAATTATATAAGTGTTGCCGTGTGCCCGGTAGTCGGTTAGATCTGCATTGTTGCATTTGCTTTTTGTGTAATATTGCATTGTCTTCTTTTACATGTGCTTTTGGTGGAATTGTATATGTGTGCTTTCCGTTCATCGCGAAATAAATGTGCTTCATGTTGAACTGTTTTCCCGCTTCGCTTCGTCTTTTCCTCTATTGAATCTCCATCTTGCTTCACGTAAAGGGTTGGTCGTGGGCTAAAATGCCCGATAATTTATCGAACCGTCGAGGCCGACGAATAACACCGCTCGGTTATCCCGATAGTACGGAACGGGTCGCTTAAAGTGGCCCGTGTCCGAAGTCGACCTGCGGCGAGGTGCGATCGCCCGGTCTGCCCTCCGCGTGGGTACTTAGGTAGGTCGAATTTGGCGAGCAACCCTATCCCACGCGGGGGCCGATTGGCACGATCGTGGTGAGACCGAAAGGTCCACCCGTGACTGGTTCCCGGCGTTAGTCCGAGAGGGTCACGACTGGATTGTCCGTCCGGTGGGCGACGTGCCGCGATTCGAGTTACGTGGCCGTCCGCACGCCGGCGGGCGCGAATCCGCAACAATATATATATACATACATTTACATATATATATATATATACATATATATATATATATATATTAATGTATATATTTATATTTTATATATATTTATATATTAGTTAGTCCTTTCCATACGTCTGGTGAGTAAAGGGGAAAGATGTGTTGCATGGGACTCCTTCAGTTAGGCTTCTTAGACCTCTTTAATCTTCAACCCTTGCAGTTCTTCCACTCTTTTGCTACACTGCTTTCTCTCATATGAAACATGCAAGCAAGCACGCACACAAATCAGTGAAGACTACTAGTAACCAAACAAGTGCGCCACGAGTGCCTCATTTGCATTTGCACGCCAATTCTCAATTCAAAACTGCAAAACCAATTCTCAACCGCCAATTTGCCTAAGACCTTCATTCCGCTCACCAAACTATGCGACGCTCACCACAACCACTTCAAACGACTACTAAAAAAAACCCCACAACAACCCACGCTAACATTTTGCACGACGAACATGACCATTATTCACAATTTCATTGCAAGGAACTTCCACCTCTTCCCCACAACACCACAACGTACTGCTACTTCACTACAAATGCCACAATGTGCACCTCATACTCTACAATCACGTCAACTGCCACATACTCATCGAACACTTGCCACAGCCTCGAAGGCCAGCGAGGAGAGAAAGGTCGGGTTATTTCAGGGAATAACTGGAAGCGTGAATGTGCGCTGGAGCTCAATTAAGGACCTCCAGTCACTTGGTCAACCTAAGTCACTTAATCAAGTTATTGGCGTTCGCAGTTGGCAACCCATTGAGAGAGAGAGAAATCGATTGGCAACCCATTGCGATAAGAAGTTATTCTGTGCGATGGCTTGCGATTCCCGGTGAGTCCAGAGAGGAACCCGAGACAGCCCCTCTCTCGTGGTTCCCCCGCGACGCCGGGTCCACAACATATATATGTACATAAAATAATAAATGTCAGTGTGTGTCAGTCAGTCTCCTCCATAACTCCAAAACCATGAAACCTTGCAGCCCAGACTTTGTATACATCCTGAGGAAACTCCAAGGTGGAGCATGAATGAAAATTGGTTGATTGGGTTAATTTAACCATCCGTTTTAAAGATACACTTAAGGGGGTGCTCATCAAGAAAACCCAAAATAAGCCTTGCCAAGATGGCGCTGCCATCTTGGTCAGCCCTCTGTCATCTCGCCAGAGTCGAAAGCGCATTCTTTTTTTTGGCCCGCTCCACAATACTTTGGCTTGGAACAGGCCGCCATGATTTCTTCACGATTAAGTTATTTTTTCACTTTCCTCACTTATATCATCGTATGCCTGCGCTGGAGCAATTTGTAGTTGCTTGTCAAGTCAGGGGGTCTGTTGGAGTGCTTGCTTGAGTGCTTAAGTTACTTGTCGTACACCCTACAGTCAATAACGGTACAGTTCGTGCCCTGATCGGGATGTTCAGTCGGCAGTTACGATACAGGGTAAAGGTACGTATACAGCCCACACAGACATGGTACATATTGGTAGATTTGGATCTGTGGATCTGTACGGACTCTCCACAGGTGTATGGAAATGCCATGCCTGTTTCGGGCACAGTGGTGGCAAAGTTTCATCCCGTATCTTAATCGACGTTTTATCAGGTTTTCCTTTGTCCTCATGACTGTTTCCACAGCAATTGGTTATTGGGTGTGCTTTACAAGGATTATATGGCTTTTCTTTGTGAGTTTAAAAGCAAAATATATTTGATAACACCCGATTTCTGAGCCGTTTGCCGTATTAACGTTTTTTCTAAATTACAGAGCCAAATTTTTTTCCACCCGTCACACACAGCTGTTTATAAAGATTAATGTTTATTCACATCATCTTGAAACGTCTATACAAATGCAAGGGTTAGTTTTTTCCAAATGTGTTTTTTTTAATTTGTTTATTGAAATTCCGCCAAAACAACAGTGAAAGCGACTCAAGGTTTTTGGGTTGTATACAGTACGTACTGTCATCGGAAATCACACTGATTCCAATCCGCTGATTCCAGAAAAATTGCTGACAACGGCAAACACTAATATATGTGTGTGTGTGTGGCAATGCGTGCATATATGTTGTCCATAAAGCATAACATTTTCTCTCTGATAACTGCCACACTGCCACTCCATGTCTGTCTGTCTCTGTCTCTCTGCAGGGATTATGTCCAGCCGGTGTTTGTCTCCGGTTGGTATTTCTAGTATAACCAGTAGAAAATGGATTTCAGACATTATTTTGTTTCCATTTTCACTGTTATTCCATGCATAATCATTTTGAGGAGACGGGACGAATCGGAATTAACACTTCACGGCAACACTGCCTTCCTGTCCTCTAACCTCTAGTGCTCTCAGCTTCCAGACGCAGTACGCTGCTCTGAACTCAAACTCAGCCATTTATAAGCCGCACCATATCTGCTTGTCTTCCGATCTGGCCACATCACCATTGGCCATCTGTGCGATCTGGCAGTGCTCATTGGTCATTCGGAACTTGGTGGCATGGCTGGTGATGAGGCTGAGCATCGTGCCTCCATGTGGCTCTTTCTTCGCTGTAATTTTGATGCCGGGTCCACCTTTCCTTTGCAGGAAGTTTGGCATGGATTTCCTCTCTGTGCCACAAAGTGCCCTTTTGTCACCGTTTTGACGCTGGGACCACTTATTCTTTGTGGGGTGCCATGGCTTTTCTCCATGTACAGTAAGGTTGCTGGTTTGTGGAGTGGAGTTGTGGGCTTTTTGGTTTTGTGGTGCGGACCTGTGGAAAATGTGTTGCAACGAGTGTTGGATATGTTTTAGTGATCGAGAGAGAAAAAGAGAGAGAGAGAGAGAGAGAGAGAGAGAGAGAGAGAGAGAGAGAGAGAGAGAGAGAGAGAGAGAGAGAGAGAGAGAGAGAGAGAGAGAGATATGGAGAGAGAGATATGGAGAGAGATAGAGAGAGAGAGATATGGAGAGAGAGATATGGAGAGAGAGATATGGAGAGAGAGATATGGAGAGAGAGATATGGAGAGAGAGATATGGAGAGAGAGATATGGAGAGAGAGATATGGAGAGAGAGATATGGAGAGAGAGATATGGAGAGAGAGATATGGAGAGAGAGATATGGAGAGAGAGATATGGAGAGAGAGATATGGAGAGAGAGATATGGAGAGAGAGATATGGAGAGAGAGATATGGAGAGAGAGAGATATGGAGAGAGAGATATGGAGAGAGAGATATGGAGAGAGAGATATGGAGAGAGAGATATGGAGAGAGAGATATGGAGAGAGAGATATGGAGAGAGAGATATGGAGAGAGAGATATGGAGAGAGAGATATGGAGAGAGAGATATGGAGAGAGAGATATGGAGAGAGAGATATGGAGAGAGAGATATGGAGAGAGAGATATGGAGAGAGAGATATGGAGAGAGAGATATGGAGAGAGAGATATGGAGAGAGAGATATGGAGAGAGAGATATGGAGAGAGAGATATGGAGAGAGAGATATGGAGAGAGAGAGACAAAGAGAGAGACAAAGAGAGAGACAAAGAGAGAGACAAAGAGAGAGACAAAGAGAGAGACAAAGAGAGAGACAAAGAGAGAGACAAAGAGAGAGACAAAGAGAGAGACAAAGAGAGAGACAAAGAGAGACACAAAGAGAGAGAGACAAAGAGAGAGACAAAGAGAGAGACAAAGAGAGAGAGACAAAGAGAGAGAGACAAAGAGAGAGAGACAAAGAGAGAGAGACAAAGAGAGAGACAAAGAGAGAGAGACAAAGAGAGAGACAAAGAGAGAGACAAAGAGAGAGACAAAGAGAGAGACAAAGAGAGAGACAAAGAGAGAGACAAAGAGAGAGACAAAGAGAGAGACAAAGAGAGAGACAAAGAGAGAGACAAAGAGAGAGACAAAGAGAGAAAGAGAGAGAAAGAGAGAGAAAGAGAGAAAGAGAGAGAGAGAGAGAGAGAGAGAGAGAGAGAGAGAGAGAGAGAGAGAGAGAGAGAGAGAGAGAGAGAGAGAGAGAACGTTGTATTCCAAAATCTTGACAAGATACTATGACATAACTACACAAGAGTCTTGTGTGCTTTGGCATGTGCCACACCAGGGGTGTCCGAAATCAGTAAAAAAATATATATATATATGAGTTGCAGAATCTGAGTCGAGGTTTGACAGCAAGCTCTCCACCTTGTCAGGAGAAAAGGACACAGAGTCCAGGGACAGTTGGGTGCGACTAGGTAAGGTGGGTACAGAAAGCGATGGGTTTTGGGCACAAGATTTAGATGCAAACACGGAGTTTAGGCATTCAGCCTTTTCACGTGCGGTATCAGCAGTGCAGCCATTTGAGTTAAATGAGGAGTTTGAGGGGGAACATACACCAGAAACAAATTTGATTAGACACCACCAGGATTTGGAGGAGGGAGAGAGGTTTGAGAGTTCAGACTTGAGATTAGATCGATGTTGTTTTCTGGCTCTCCTGAGGGGAGATACACACTTGTTCCGAGCTTTATGGAAGGAACTGAGATTGCCCTCAGTTGGGTTTGCTTTCCATTAGGCAAAGACAAGTTGTTTCAGGCAAACTGCCTCACCACAAGCTTCAGTGAACCAAGGGTGGGAGGAAGGGTAGGACAACTGAAGATGAGAGGGGATAAATCCGTGCATGATACATATACAGTGGGGAGAACAAGTATTTGATACACTGCCGATTTTGCAGGTTTTCCCACTTACAAAGCACATAGAGGTCTGTAATTTTTATCATAGGTACACTTCAACTGTGAAAGACGGAATCTAAAACAAAAATCCTGAAAATCACATTGTATGATTTTTAAATAATTAATTTGCATTTTATTGCGTGAAATAAGTATTTGATACATCAGATAAACAGAACTTAATATTTGGTACAGAAACCTTTGTTTGCAATTACAGAGATCAGACGTTTCCTGTAGTTCTTATCCAGGTTTGCACAGACTGCAGCAGGGATTTTTGCCCACTCCTCCAGACAGATCTTCTCCAGATCGTTCAGGTTTCGGGGCTGTCGCTGGGCAACACAGACTTTCAGCTCCCTCCAAAGATTTTCTCTTGGATCCAGGACTGGAGACTGACTTGGCCACTCCAGGACCTTGAGATGCCTCTTACGGAGCCACTCCTTAGTTTCCCTGGCTGTGTGTTTTGGGTCGTTGTCATTCTGGAAGACCCAGCCAAAACCCATGTTCAATGCTCTTGTTGAGCGAAGGAGGTTGTTGGCCAAGAACTCGTGATACATGGCCCCATCCATCCTCCCCTCAATACGGTGCAGTCGTCCTGTCCCCTTTGCAGAAAAGCATCCCCAAAGAATGATGTTTCCACCTCCATGCTTCACGGTTGGGATGGTGTTTTTGGGGTTGTACTCATCCTTCTTCTTCCTCCAAACACAGCGAGTGGAGTTTAAACCAAAAAGCTCTATTTTGGTTTCATCAGACCACATGACCTTCTCCCATCCTCCTCTGGATCATCCAGATGGTCATTGGCAAACTTCAGACGGGCCTGGACATGCGCTGGCTTGAGCAGAGGGACCTTGTGTGCGCTGCAGGATTTTAATCCATGATGGCTTCGTGTGTTACTTATGGTTTTCTTTGATACTGTGGTCCCAGCTCTCTTCAGGTCATTGACCAGGTCCTGCCGTGTAGTTCTGAGCTGATCCCTCACCTTTCTCATGATAATTGAGGCTCCACGAGGTGAGATGTTGCATGGAGCCCCAGACCAAGGGAGATTGACTGTTATCTTGAACTTCTTCCATTTTCTAATAATTGCGCCAACAATTGTTGCCTTTTCACCAAGCTGCTTGCCTATTGTCCTGTAGCCCATCCCAGCCTTGTGCAAGTCTACAATTTTGTCCCTGATGTCCTTAGACAGCTCTCTGGTCTTGCCCATTGTGGAGAGGTTGGAGTCTGATTGATTGAGTGTGGACAGCTGTCTTTTATGCAGATAACGGGTTCCAACAGGTGCAGTTAATACAGGTAATGAGTGGAGAATGGGAGGGCTTCTTAAAGACAAAACTAACAGGTTTGTGAGAGCCAGAATTCTCACTGGTTGGTAGGTGATCAAATACATATTTCATGCAATAAAATGCAAATTAATTATTTTAAAATCATGCAATGTGATTTTCAGGATTTTTGTTTTAGATTCCGTCTTTCACAGTTGAAGTGTACCTATGATAAAAATTACAGACCTCTACGTGCTTTGTAAGTGGGAAAACCTGCAAAATCGGCAGTGTATCAAATACTTGTTCTCCCCACTGTATATATATATATACACACACACAAACAGGTTGAGATTAAAGCTCAGTTTAAGCAGGTCAATGGGGAATTTTTGTTCGTTTTTGTGTATACACAGTCAAAGCTCATGGAAGAGTTCGTACAAGTGCAAAGACGGATCAGGATGCAACAGGACAAAAGCAGCAGTAGAGAGAGGGGGGAAACTCCAACAGCAGACTTGAAGACCAATATAGAGGCAGACTTGGACAAACAATGTGTGTGGGGAGCAATGAGGATCAGTAGAGGATGCATGGGGTGGACAAGATGATGCATGGGTTGACCAAGATGAATACAAAAGGAAACCCTCAGGAGGGAAAAACTGGAAATTCAGAAGGAGGGTTTGGGGTGGCGGGGAGGGGGGTAACAAGAGGAGAAAATATCATGGTTTTGGATTGTGTCAATGGGGGATGATCTGAGATGGTGGTGAACAGCTGTTTGAAGACCTGGAGGGAAGAATGAGATTGAAGAGCATGTGGAAGCTGGTTCAACAGGCGGGAAAATTTTGGAACAAATGAGTCGAGGTGAACATTGATCTTGGATTTAGGCAATTTCACCAGAAGGAGGTTGATGGTGGACCGTGCATGTGTGCCCTCCGGAAACCTGTATGGAAAAAGCACGGAAAGAGCAGAGAGTGATGTTTTCACCCCTGCCTGTCTGTCTGTTTGTTTGTGTGCAGGACATCTCAAAAAGTTGTGGACGGATTCAGATGAAACATGGTGGGCTGGTTGGGTGTGTGACAAGGACGAATTGATTCAATTTTGTTGACGTTCCGAATCCGGATCTGGATCTGATAATTTACAAGTGATTCTTCATCATTGAGAGATCGGGCTAAAAACTATATATTTATTGGGCCTGGGGATTAAATTGTCTGATCCAATACATTGTATTGGATCAGGCATTGCACGGCGGAGGTATGCGCTCTACAGAGTGCCCTTCTGGTTGAATATGAGATGGGATGATTCTGTGCATGAGAGAAAGAGGAGGGTTCTGTGGAAGAATTCCCAGGCTGAGTTAACATCAGGGGCTGTAGATATGGGAGACCAGTCCTGAAGAGAGATGGCTGCTTGCAGTCCCTGCCAATCTACCTCAGTGAACTGCCAGAATCATCAGCATTGAGGCAGCTCTCTGAGACTAGCCAGAGAGGTGTTGATTTTCACAAGCACATGATCAGATCATGAACCAATTGGAGCAAAGGAAGAGAAACCTTTGCATACCTTTCATGATCCTGCCAGCCCTAAACGGGGTTCAAAAACTGAAACATCTGCACCATACTCCATTTACAGTGTTGGTGATGCCAAAGCAGTTTTTGGCAAGGGTTATTACTGGGTGGTTTGCCATTGCCTTCCCAGAATTGTTTGTCCGTGCTCTATCGTCTTAATTGCTGAGCATCGAGGAAGCAGCAGAATGGGATTTTTTTTTTTTTTAAGTCTTTGGTATGACTCGGCCAAGGTTTGAACCACTGACTTCACAGACTCAGAAAGGACACCCAATACCATTATGACACAGAGTCTGGTTTGGGTTACATGTTGGGGTTACAGGAGCATAATAAGGTTACATGATTAATGGGGGTTACGGGAGCATAATTTTAAAATGTGTTCACAAAAGGTCAGAAACCTTATTTCTAGCCTTTTGTGAACACATTTCGGAATCAAATCCCAATCTGAGAAAGGTCAAGTGCACCTCGGCAGAAAGAACGATGTCTCAAACAAGGCATATCTACCTCCATTGCATGTTCCACAGTTCTCTTAACCCCTCTTGTAAACCAACATATCGGTCCCTTCATATGGAGTCTAAACATAAGAGTGGAGTGTCCCCTGGCTGAAAAATATTGAATAGGTGGCGTTCGCTGCATTTAAAAGCAACAAAAAAAGATAGTGTGATTTGCTTTGGAGCAACATGATCTTGAAAAATAATCTTGAGCAAAATTATAAGAGGGAGGATGAGGGGTGGGAGTGGTGGGGGGGGGGGGTTTGAAACCTCACCACATTGGTCTGCTTTACTCAAGATGATGAGATAACATGTTGAAATTCCACATATTAACAGTGTCATGATCCTTACATCGTTTCATAATGTCCATGTAATTCATGGAAAAGTACACTGATGTCTCCCACAGTCGTTTTCCTGCATGCAATGAATGTTGAAATACATCTTTGAGTCTTCTAAAGAACAATGTTTCAAGGAAAAAAAGTCTCGGGACAACAAGCACAAAGCTTTTTACATTAGTAAAAAGTAATCTAATGGCGAGATTTCTCTTTTCTCTACACAATGTTACGAGAGGTGGGAGCAGACGGTTACATATTTTCTGCAATGCTTTACAACAGTAGCTGTCCACAGTCACCCCATTGTGTCCCTATAACCACCCCATGGACTCTTCAATAAACAGAAGAAATCAGGATACATTGGCAAAACTTTACATGGATTTCAACACTTTATTATTAAACAAAGGGAGACAAGGGATAATTCAACAAAGTACATGGGATGTGAACATGGGGTCTTCGCATCGCAGCCGATGTGCTCAGATAGGAACACCAAACAGGCCAACCCCCTGTTACTTGTGTAAAAATGCATTGCTATCTCATAAGGTCTTTGTTACCTCTGTCACCAAAGACGGACGGGACGGAGGTTCTGTTTTCACCCCTATCTGTCATCAGCATAATTGGTAGTAAACGTTGGACGATTTTGACCAAACTCGGGTGGTAGGTACATGCTATGACCTAGTGCTTTGGAAATTGTGATGGTTGCTTGGGACGGTTTAGTTCCCTAGCAACAGCCGAAAAACCTTCAAAATCGGTACCGTTTATGCGAAATCAATTCCGAAAGCCATTATCCCACGTAGGGTTACGAAATTCGGCACGAATGATCTACAGGTGATGCTATATCAAATATATTCCGGTTTTTGTGATATATGGAATAGTTTACCTGCAGCGCCCCCTACAATTAGGGTATGCCCGAAAATTGGCTAAAATTGAAGGCCCCATAGCGACCAGGTGAATGCATCGATCAGAATGAAACTTTGCAGGTTCATAGCACGCAATGAGTACTACAACTTTGCCTCAGGACATATTGACCGATATTGCTTAGGTCAGGGGTCAAAGGGCAAAAATCGATAATATGCGAGAGCTGCAGGTGCCTTCGCGCCAAATGCTATTCCTCCTAGGGTTATGGTCAGATGGTCATAAAAATTCACACTAATCATCTGGAATACATTGTGCACAAACGATCGAGCCGGATTTTCGATTTATTGTTCACCCACAATTTTCGGATTTTAATTTCGGATTTCGGATTTCGGAGGTGCCGGATTTTTCGGATTGTTCACCCACAGCACCCCCTCGAACTTTGGGGATTTCCGATATGAAAACGCATTTTCAGTACTTTTCATTCAAATTGATACCGAGTAGTTATCAGTCGATGGAACTCGATGAGATTTGGTAAGCATAATCTTAAGGTGATTCTCTATCCGCTATTTGACATCCATTTTTTCTATATCTTATAGTTTACAAATGGTGACCCTCTCAACTTGGGTGTCCGAGGGCCATTGAGCATTCCCACTGAAAATTCAAAGTACACTAGCTCCAAGACGGTTGAACCGAATCGAATGAATCTTTACATGCTTATAGACCGTAATGAGTACTACAACTTTGCTCATTTGCGTAATGACCTATCTCGAGTAGGTCAGGGGTCAAAGGTCAATAAGTGCATTTTTCGGGCGAAATTACCATTCAAAGCACCCTTGCTCCAACACGGATTAACCGATACGAATGAAAGTTCATAGGTACATAGTACTCAATGAGTACTACAACTTTGCTTCAGGACATATTGACCTATCTCGGCTGGGTCGGGGTTAAAGGTCAATGAGTGCATTTTTCGGGCAAAATGACCATTCAAAGCTCCCTTGCTCATGCATGGGTCAACCGATTCAATTGCAATTTCGTAAGTACTTAGTAATAGATTAACTCAGATCAGGGGTCAAAGGTCATCGGATGCTCGGCGAGCCATGGCCGCCTACTGGCTTATTTGTTTGTTTGTCTGTGAGCAGGATATCTCAAAAAGTTATGGATGGATTCGTACGAAACTTGGTAGACAGGTTGGGTGTATTACAAGGAAGAATTGATTAGATTTTGATGAAGATCCAGATCTGGATATGACAATTTTTTAATTTATCAACTAATTCTTCATGATTGAGAGATGGGGCCAAAAACGATCTGAAGCACGATATTTTTAAAACGTGTGGATGGATTATGTCAAATCTTGCTGGACGAGTTGGGTAGGTAACAAGAAGAAGCCGATTAGATTTTGGTTCGGGTCCGGAGGCAGATCCAACATATCTATGGGATACAAAACGAAACTGTTCAGCGTGGCAGAGGTATGTACTCTATGGAGTGCCCTTCTAGTTGCCAGTACTGCTGTCATTGTTATTGTTTGTGTGCTCCTTCCTTGTATCTTAATATATTTATATATTGCTTTGAAGAATATTACTATATACTTGATGCTGTGTCATTACAAATCCCCATGGTTCCCACCTCAAGCAAAGTCAAAAGATGGCAAAAAGTTTCACCAAGAATGACCCAATATCAAATTTTGAGTTAAAAATTTATTTCCCCGTTTTGACCTCTGTAACCCTAAGTCCCCATCCCCAGAGGCATGAACCAGGGGTCAATACAAAAAAATCGTTACATATTTCATGCATCATCCAATGTTGATTGTATATACTGTCAGACCCTGACATTCCCTGGTTGGGGTTGAGAAAGAACAATGAAAATCAAGATTACAGGATGCAAGGGGTAATTTTGGAGCGTGTCATGCAGGAGAAGGATGTGGGAGTGGTAATAGATATGGGAGGTAAGCAGGCAGCACAGTGGCAGGCAGCGATGGTTATAGCAAAGAGGGTTTGAGGTTGTATTCGGAGGGGGATCAATTATAAATCAAAAGAGGTGGTGTTAACATTATACAGGAACTTAGTGAGGGCCACATCTAGAATATTCTGTGCAGTTCTGGTCACCACAGTTCCGGAAGGACATAGATGCCATGGAAATGGTTCAGCGCAGGGCTACTAAATTGATTCCGGGCCGAGCTAGACTCAGATATGAGGAGCGGCTGAAGGAGACAGGGCTTTATACACCAGAAAGGAGGCGGTTATGAGGAGATATGATGGAGATGTTTAAGATAATGAAAGGTATAGATAAAATAAGTGCAGATTAATTATTCAACAGAGTAGACAGTGATAGAACCAGGGGCCATAACCTGAGAGTAAATGAGAGGAGAGTTAAGAGGGTAGTAAGGCAGGGGACTTTCACTCAGATAGTAGTTAATGCATGGAATGGTCTCCCTGGAAAGGTAGTGGCAGCAGAAAAAGTAGATAAGTTTAAATTCGAATTAGATAGGTACCTGGAAGTTATGGAGATAGAGGGATATGGGGATGTTGAAAAGGCTTTTAGGTAGTTTGAGCATTGATGGGAGATTGTGTACATGTGTATGGAGTGCTGTTGGTGGGGGTCTTGTCAAGGGGGGTTGTGTGGTTGATGTTGTGTGTTTTTAACCAAGCCCATGCCCCCTCCCCTGAAGGGAAGAAAAGAGTGGGAGGAACTACACAAACTACAAAAAAACCTTTAAAAACCTGACAAAAAAACCCCAAAACACAACAAAACAAAAAAATTATTTCATTTACTAAAAACATTTTTTGCATTTTCTTCCTTGGATCTTGTGTATATGGGTTGGTGAATGTTGGGGGAATGTTGGGGCATTGTTTTTTTTGTTGTTGTTTCTCCGTTTGTACTTTTTCCCCATGGTCTAGGCTCGTGGAAGAGCAATAACACAAAACAAATCAGGCCACAACATAACAAAGGGAATAGCAACAGAAAAGCAAAAAAACCAACAGCAGGGCGGAGGGAGAAAGTAGTTGGAGACAAACAAGGGTTGCAGGTGACTATGAAGGGTAAGGGAGAATGCAAAGGGTGGACAATATGGATACATAAGCTAAATTGTGTTTGACCAGTCAGTGATTTTGTCAAAGTTTGAGGAGAGGGAAGGGGCTGCTGCCTGTTTGTCAGAAGGATGAGAGATGTCACGGCAGAGAGTCATCAAAGAGATAAAGAAGATTTTACAGTCAGTGAGATCATCGATGAAGATTATGAATAATATGGACTGAGAACACTGCCTTGGGGTAGTCCAGCCTTGACAGGGAGAGGAGATCAAAGGGTTCCGTTGAGAGCCACACGTCGACTCCGAGAGGGGAGAAAGTCGGAATTCCAAGAGTGGAGTTTGCCTTGGATTCCATCGGCAGAGAGTTTGGAGAGCAAGGCAGGATGCCAGACGACTGTATTAAAAGCTTGAGATATATCCAGACAGATGGCCCTGACTTAATTTCGGATATTGAGGGCCTCCACCATTGTTGGGAGAGTAGAAGCAGTACGTCCAAGGTAGAGTGAGCAGGTCTGAATCTGAGTTGATGATCTGAGATGAGTTTGCTGGAGAAAAGGAATGATTTAATGTCAACTGCGATGATGGATTCCATGACCTTGCTGATTATTGGAAATAAGCTAATTGGTCTGTAGTTCAGGGGATCTGTTTTTGCTACTTTTTAATGTGATGCTGTGATGTTGGCTGATTTCCAAGCAGATGAAAGATGACCTATGGTAAATGACAGGGTGAAAAGGGCAGAGAGAAGAAGCACAAGAGCAGCAAAGCAGGTTTTTAGGACTCATGAGCTGATACCATCCAGTCCAGTTACAGACAGAGTCGAGGGTTGCCAGAAACTTTTCACCCTTCTGGAAACAAAGACAGAATTCAGGAGCAATTGGGAAGGAATGAGTACAGAGAGGGAGGGGTTAGTAGCGACACAAGATTTTGAAGCAAACACAGAATTGAAGCATTCACCCTTCTTACGAGCAGTCAGCTGTGGTGTCATTTGAAGTGAGGAAAGGGATGGAAGGGGAGCATACTCCAGAGACTGACTTGATAAGTTACCACCAGGGTTTAGAGGAGGGAGACATGTTTGAAAGCTCATTCTTGAGACTGGATTGATGTTGTTTTCTGGTTCTCCTCAGAGTAGACACACACTTGTTGCGGGCTTTGTGGAATGATCTTTGGTTGCCTTCGGTTGAGTTTTCCTTCCAGGACGAGAATGCAAGTTGTTTTAAAGTAACTGCCTCACCACAGGATTCAGAGAACCAAGAGTGGGGAGGATGGGTAAGATAACTGAAGGCAAGATGAGATGAGTCTGTGCATAAGAGAGAGCAGTTTTCTGAGGAAGAATTCCCATCCTTAATTAATATCAGCCATGATGGATACAGGAGAGCAGTCCTTAAGTGTAAAAAAAAAAAATAATTTAAAACCATGAATATGTGAAGTGCAAACGTAGAAAAAGGTCACACTTTATGACCCGCAAATAAGTGGGATTCAACAATATGAGGGGTTCGCAAATAGTGGGACCGCGAATGTTGGGGTCCGCCAGTACAAGGTTTATTTAATTTTTTATAAATGTGCCGGTAATTGCAATTTTTGGTATTGAACCTTTTGACAAAGAAAACTGCTCTCACCCCTTCTTGCCATGTGTTGATCATCTTATATATTATTTCCGAGTTTGTGGTTTCGTGTCGCGCTATCTTCGACTTTGTTCTGCGCTCGAGTAACGTGATATTCGGCTTACATTATCTCAAAGACCATATGAGGTGCATGGTACAAAAAAAGTAAATAAAATGGTTCTGAAACAGCGAAATCGTATTCCACTTACTGCATTAAAGTAAAATTACTTCTGATACTCTGCATCAGTTCCTTTCTCAAACACACCCACCCCAACATGTCGCGCAGAGCGCGGGTTATGCTAGTAACTACCAAGTTTGGTGAATTTCTGCACAACTGTTCAGGAGCAGATAGCGTGACGGACAGACAGACAGACAGACAGACAGAGAGACGGGACAGATTACAATATCCACAATTATCTTGAAAAATCGTGGGGATAATAATTTTGTGTGCCCTTTCTGTGTCCTTACCTTCTAATGGGTACCTGCTGTCGTAGAATAATAAATGTTACCCATTGGAACTGCTTCATTCGGCTCACATTCGTGCTTCTTCCTCTTGAAGCCTTGAAAGAGGGCTTTTAAAACAGGTATCTTGATGATTAAACAGACAATAATTGTTTTTTCAAGTAAATTGATTATTAGCTTTCCAACAAAGTAAATCGACTGTTAGCTTTCCAACAGTACCATGATTATTATTCTCCGACAGCAGGAACCGATACATTAAAGCTTGAGGTCCTGCTTCTTCTTCTTCTTCTTCTTCATGTGACACACGGACGGACGCATGTCGTTTTCTTCATCAATGAAAAACATGTGCCGGTGAACAGGTGTTGCCAGTGATGGTGGTGGTGGTGGTGGTGGTGGTGGTAGTGGTGGTGATGATGGAGTGGAGGTGAGCGGTGGGGGGAGCAGGTAGGCAGAGAGGATGGGCACAATCTGAAAACGTTTGCATTTTCCACCCTCATCTCCGAACAGTTTGGTCCAAAACGATGATTACAAGCACATTAAACATGAGGATTCAGGGAATATGAATCAATGACAAACTAGTGGGTACTTTGTAAATGGCTTGTAACCGAGAGGCTTAATGTCCTTTGGGAGGGATGGTGTACTCGCTGATGTACAGTCATCTGATGTAAACATACATTATTGATGTCAGTGTTTGACCTGTTCTTTTGTCCAATAGTTTTGAGTTCATGTGATGCCTTCAGAACGCTGGACCAGAACCGGGAACACAAGTAGATGGTTGTTTGTTTAAATGCAGGGAACATTATCGACATGAAGAAAATTACTTTGAAATTTGTCTGCACTTTTCAGATTAATCAGAATTTCTATATGCCACACACATGAACACTTGATTTTCAATTCTGCATCGCGTTGGTGACATGGATGACAAGGCACTCCACAAAGATAGGTTGAAATATCTTGCTGTGGTGTTGTCTTATGGCACAAAATCTTTTCACTGTCGACTTGTCTTGAAGTGTTTTGTCTGTATTCATCTTCTACTCATTATCTGGTTGATCATGATAAATTAAGGCAAATAAAAACAAGCAGCTGTGTAACTTCACCAATGGAGGTTAAGCTTAAACACTGGAGAATGCAAATCGTGTGGCTTCCCTGTCCGGCATGGGGGAGGCAAGTGTCATGGACACTCAATTATCTTCACTTGAAGAATGGCACTGAGGTATGTACCTTGATTCCTGCATGAGTCAGGCACAGAGATATGCTTTGACCATGCTGGAACAGCATGTTGTATGTACATGGCTTCCCCTTAACCTGAGGATGTACTCCAACTACGACCACAGCAAGAGCACGTTGGCAAAAAATCCAGATAAAACACAAAGCTCCTTGTTCTGTTTGCCCTGACATTGTTTTAAATTAGCACCTGGATTGAACACTTCATTTGGCCAAAGTGTGAAATCGAGGGGCTCCGCCAACTTTCCATTTCACCCTTTGTCAAGTAAAGGTGAAGTGATACAAATGTGCTCAATTTCTGTGTTTTGTGTATACAAGAATCAAATCAAATCAAATAAAATAAAAAAGATGTTTCAAAAAATGTGTTTTAAAAACTCTGCACACAGCTGTTCAGATTTTCTGTTCTCCGAAATAAATGGTTACAACCTGTGAATTACTGAGTTAACTGCTCCGATTCCTTTCATGATGATTATTATTACGCCACACATGTGAATCAAAAAGAGGGGCTAAGCGATTGGTTAACTTTGTCTGACAGTCTGTCTTTCTGTCTACAGACGTCAGTCTTTGATCGAGGAACTACTTAATTTCAATTGAATTTAATGTTTTGAACACTGTACAACATGAATCTGACCACAAAATAGAACGTGAACCTGCAGGACAGCAGTACGTTGGCTCTGAATTTGGTAAATCAAACGCAATCTCATGCCGAGCTCGCATGCACACAGAGGAATAAAGGATTTCTTTTTAGTCATTCTGTCTGTCAGTGAAACAAAATTGAAAATCATTCCAAACAGGAAACTTACTGTTTTTAGGGATGTCATAAAGGATGCAAAGAACAGGCACGAATAACTAATTAACTTGCCAGGGATAGATTGGGTCCGGGAGTCGGGAAAGGGCAGAGCAGATGAGAATTTCCTAGTTTTAGTCCAGGATTGCTTTTTTAACCCAGTTTGTAGATAAGCCCATGAGGGGGAGTGCAGTGTGCCACCACCTTGTAACGATCCCAATATGGTGAAGGAGGTGGAGGTAGGGGAGCATTTAGGAGCAAGTGACCATAACATTGTGTGCGCAAATACTCTGTTAAGGGTTAGAGTTCAGGATAGTAGAGTAAGGCCTAAGTCACATTTGGCACGGCTGCCGTAGGGTCCACAAAATCTACGGCCACTGGCAATTATAGGGCGGCCGCAGTATTTCCACGGTCACACAATGTAGCAGTCACGTATGTTTTTTGTTTTTTTCGGGGAGCCGCACGGCACATTTAGAAATTGTGGAGACCGAAAACGTGGGGGTGCCGTACGGTCTTTGATTTGATGTCGCACGGTGACCTTAGGGCGTCCCTGTGGTGGCCATAGAATTTTCAAGGCAGACGCAAGGTGCCCGCAGGGCGACCGCAGGGGGGCCCTAAGGCGAACGTGCAGCCAGACGGACGGTAATGAGTGGGTATATATACCAGTTTTTTTTTTACTGAAATAAAAATATAACAGTTCGGAATATACCAGTATATACAACTGAATATACTATAACTATAATGTATATAACTGAATATACCAGTTTGGAGTATAGGCAAACACCTATACTCCGATCTCTAGCGGTAGCGCACGGTGGACGCACGGTCGACGCAGACTGCCACGGAGGCCATACGTAGGACGCACGGCGAGCGTAGGGGAACCGTGCGTCGACCCTGCGTTACCCGCAGGTAGTCACACAGACCGCAAGGCCACCGTACGTTGAACACAGGGACGCCTTAGGACTACCCTACGGCGACCGTGAAAATAGTGGGGCCGCCGTAATTTTTTGGGGGTTGGCAAAATTCATTTTTCATTGATAAGAGCCTACGGCAGACGCACGAATAACGCAAGCCCACCGTACGCCCTACGTACGGTCGATGTGGAACACATCTACGTCACAGCTTGGCTTGTCGAATTGCTACGGCCAACGTAGAAGTGAAAAAAAAGTTATAACTCCACGCTATAATTCCACGGAGACCCCTACGGCCTGTAAAAGATAGCCATACGGCGTAGGGGCACCCTGAGGCCACCTCAGAAACTCTGCGGCCGCCGCACGTTTCTGTCAATTCGGGGGGGGGGGGGTACGGCCGCCGTATCCTAGCCGTAGAGCAAATGTAACTTTGGCTTTAGGCTATTAGATTTCAGGAAGGCAAACCTTGAGGGCATGAGGAGAGAGTTGGGTGATGTAGATTGGGAGAAACTAACAATAGGACAATCAGCATCAAAGAAATGGGAAACCTTCAAGGAGCAAATATGTAGAGTGAAGAGTAAGTACATTCCAATGAGGTGTAAAACTAGAAGTAGAAAGAGACCAGGGTGGTTGAGTAGTGAGATAAGGAATGTTATAAAGGAGAAGCAGAAGACATTTATTTGGTTTAAAATAACAGGACTGGAGTTACATTTATATCAGTGTCGAAGTAAACAGAGGCAAGTTAAGAAAATAACTCGGCAAGCCAAAAGGAGAATGACATGGCTAAGAATATTAAACATAATAGGCTTTTTTTAAATATATCAGCGGAAAAGAACAGGTTAGGACCAGTGTGGGCCCATCGAGGAATAGCACCAGGAGAGTGGTTAGTGATGAAAGTGAGATGGCAGGCTTATTAAACAGGTATTTTGCTTCAACTTTTACACAAAAAACAGTCAGGAGAATTGCCAATAGCTGAGAGTATCTATCAACGAGGTGAGGAAGGGCTTTTACAGAAGATCCAGGTTGGAGTGGAGGAAGTAAAGGAACAGTTAGGTAATCAAAGAGTAGATGAGGCTCCGGGTCCAGATAATATGCACCCGAGAGTATTGATGGAGGTGGCTGAGCAGGTAAGCGAGATGTTAACGGATATTTTCAATAGTTCTCTGGAGTCAGGACAGGTACCGGAGGATTGGAGAGCAGCAAATGTAATACCACTATATAAGAAAGGATCCAGAGAAGAATTGGGAAACGATAGACCTGTTATTTTGACTTCAGTTGTGGGGAAGGTGTTGGATACATTAATTAGGGACCAGATGAGGAACCATTTAAATAAATACAAAGTAATTAAAGGTAGTCAGCACGGGTTTACCAAAGGTAGTTCCTGTCGAACAAATGTTTTAGAGTTCTATGAAGCAGTGTCTGGGTGGATGAGGGAAAGGCAGTGGACATGGTATATCTAGACTTTAAGAAGGAATTTTATAAGGTACCACATCAGAGGTTGTTCGCCAAAGTGAGGGCTTGTGGAGTGGCGGGTTAGGTACCTTATTGGATTGCAAACTGGCTAGGTGATGGGAAGCAAAGAGTGGCTGTGAGTGGGAGGATGTCTTGCTGGGAGGATGTAAGTAGCGGGGTACATCAGGGATCAATGCTCGGACCATTACTATTCATTATTTACATCAACGATTTGGATGATGGGGTAAAAAGTAAGCTTTCCAAATTTGCAGATGACACAAAGCTTGGAGGTAAGGTGGATAGCAGAGGGGGTGGTGATCAGTGACAGTAAAGTATTGATACTTGCATAGATTGGGAAAAAGACTGGCAGATGGAATTTAACCTGAGCACGTATGAAGTGTTGGGGATGGGAAAGAACAATGAAAATAGAGATTACAGGATGCAAGGGGTAATTTTGGAGCGTGTCACACAGGAGAAGGATCTGGGGGTGGTAATAGATATGAGAGGTAAGCAGGCAGCACAGTGACAGGCAGCTCGAGGTAAAGCAAATCGGGTTTTAGGTTGTATTCAGAGGGGGATCAATTATAAATCAAAAGAGGTGGTGTTAACATTGTACAGGAATTTAGTGAGGGCCACATCTAGAATATTGTGTGCAGTTCTGGTCACCACAATTTGGAAGGACATAGATGCCATGGAGAGGGTTCAGCGCAGGGCTACTAGATTGATTCCGGGCCTAGCGAGACTCAGATATGAGGAGTGGCTGAAGGAGACAGGGCTTTATACACTAGAAAGGAGGTGGTTACGAGGAGATATGATGGAGATGTTTAAGATAATGAAAGGTAGAGATAAAATAAGAGCAGATGAATTATTCAACAGAGTAGACAGTGATAGAACCAAGGGACATAGCCTGAGAGTAAATGAAAGGAGAGTTAAGACTTGGAGGTGAGGTGGAGGCAGGGGGTCTTTTACTCAGAGACGAGTTAATGCATGAAATGGCCTCCCTGAAAAGGTAGTGGCAGCAGAAACAGGAGATAAGTTTAAGTTGGAATGAGATGCGTACCTGGAAATTATGGAGATGGAAGGGTACAGGGGTGTTGGCAGGACTTTTAAGTAGCTTGAGCATTGATGGGTGATTGTGTACATGTGTACGGAGTACTGTTGGTCGGGGTCTCGTCAAGGGACGTGGTATGGTGTGGTTGATGTTGTGTGTGTTTTTAACCAAGCCCATGCCCCCTCCCCCTCCCCTGAGGAGGAAAAAAAAAAAAAGAAAAATGAAAAAATAAAATAACACAAAATAAATAAATACACTAAAAAATCCACAAAAACACTTCAAAAATAAATAAATTTTGCATTTTCTTCTTTGGATCTTGTGTTGATAAATTAGCATGGTGTTGATGTCACGCAGGCATGATGGGCTGGATGGCCTCCGCCTGTGTCAGATTTCCTTTTATTTCCTTGGATGTTAAATAAGGTGGTGTAAAAGATGGTGTATTAATGTCGGTCAACTTCTGAATATTTTTTTGTACAGCTTTTAAAGCTTATATTTCATTTGAATTGAATTATGTACATGTGAGCACTGTAGAACACAAATCGCCTTGGTGGCACTTCCTAAAACCCTCCATCTTAGCAGTACGGTATTTGAAAAAATATTTCGCCAATTCGACCATTCAAAGCTGCCGCTCACGCTCTCAGCTTTGGGGAATATATAGATTCAGACAAAATGACGGCTCGTAAGAAGTATCGATTGTGCTCGGAAACGCAAAGGAAGAGTTGGAAAGCCTTCTCACACATACTTTTTTCTCAAGACTACATGGGGAAGGTGTTCTATGAACTCGGTAGTCATAATTATTGCACAAATGTGTAAGAGCAGTATCATTTTGGCCTTGCCCCCTGGGGTGGGGTCAAAAGGTCAAATGCCAAAAAATGCAATTACGGGTGCATTTTCAAACATTTTTTAATGAAACTTTGTACCTGCAATCAACATTGAGGGACGTATGAAATATGCAACGATTTTGGATTTTAACCCCGGTTCATACTTCAGGGGGTTGGGATTTCGGGTCACAGGGGTCAAAACAGGAAAATATTAAACTCAAAATTTGATATTGGGTCATTTCGGGTGTGTTCAGTTACCAAGCAGCTAGCGAGCACTTGCCAAGCCAGGCATTCCTTATTATTGGTTTTAAATGGAGTGCATGCTTGAGTGTGCTTAAGCCATTTGGTGAGCGCTCTCCATGAAAATTGGTAACTGAACACCATTGGTGGAACTTTTTGCCATCTTTCAACTTTGCTTTATGTGGCAAGCATGGGGGTTTGCGAAGCTGCACCATCAGCTTCGCTCGGATTATTATTACCAGCAGAGTACCCACCCTACGAGTGATCTTGTTCCAAACATGCAACATGTTCCTCTGACGCATACCTTCATTTGGGTGGTGTATAGGCAACTGAGAGCTACCTTAATCACTCCAGAAAACTTTTTTTTTTTAAATCACCCAGGTTACGTGCATTAAACAAAAATACATCTACTACTTCTAATTCAAAATACCTCACTGCACTGGAGTACGTGGGGACAGGAATACTGCACTGTAAATGGTAGAGACTTGTAATATCTTCTCTTACCTGGAGCGACGGTGCACAATGCATATTTACATCGAGAATTTGCATCGTCCCTCCTCCCCCACCCCCCCCACCACACCCTCAAGTTCACCGACAAAGATAAAAAGATAAAAACACCCCTATGCAGTAATTGGGGTCATGCTGATCCCATGTCGCAAGCCTGGATGTAATCGGCCCAGAACTGAAGGAGGAGTAGCGCGACAAACACAAATAAAACACACAAAACTAACAAACACTGCTCCGTGAATTATAGTAAGCATTACTCGAAGAACCCGGCCAGGGAATCTAGGATATTATCTTAATTCAAATGTGTAATTCAAAATACCTCTCCAAAATACATCACGCCACATAATGCAAAACACTTTACTGCACTAAAAAATATGGGGACAGGAATACTGTACTGTAAAGGGTGGAGACTTGTAATACCCTCGCCCACATCGAGCGGCGCTACACGATACACATTTACATCGAGAATTTTTTTCGTCGTCTCTGCCCCCTGCCCCTCCTCCCCCCAAAACGGCCAGCAAAGATGAAAACACCCCTATGTACTAATTGGAGTCATGATGATCCGACTAGTAAGTCTGGGCCCAGAACTGGAGGAGTAGCACAACACACACACACACACACACACACACACACACACACACACACACACACACACACACACACACACACACACACACACACACACACACACACACACACACACACACACACACACACACACACGCATGCGCACACACCAGCCTGTGAAAGAAAGTAAGGATTTTTACTTCTGCCATCGAAGTTATTATGTTTTCACTCCTGTCTGGCTGTTTGTTTATTATGACAAAAATATATAATTTTCATCATATGTCAGTCTGCTGCATTTGTTTGAATGTTTGGCTGAGTGCGATACGCCACGAACGCTTTTGGCTATCTTCGTCAAACTTTACCAGAGCATTCCGTTTGACAAAAGTGAGGCTGTCAATGTTTTTGACAATATATGAGGTATGTCAAAGGTCAAGGCGACAGTGAAGTCATTTACGTGATTTTCGTCATACCTATCT
>NC_140975.1:28707863-28747863 GCF_056783735.1 Eptatretus burgeri | reverse complement strand
TGCGTTTGTGTCAGTCCAACAAAACTGAAAATCATTCCAAACAGGAAACTTACTGTGGTTTTTTTCAGGATGTTATAAAGGACACAGACAACAGGCACGAATAACTAATGTAATGTGTTAGATAGGGTGATGTCATCGACACTGGGGGAAATGGCGGCAAAACCTGGAATTAATTTATTTATATGACTTCTACAATCTTTATTTAATTTAAATGTACTGATGTACTTGAACATTGTCGAACACAAATTGCCTGCCATAATACTTCCAACAACATCCAGCTTTGCAGTACAGTACTTCAATTTAAATAAAGATTCAGTGGAGTGGTGTATTAGGGTAGTTTTCAGGACTGCATCTCGACTACTTCAATGTTTTTTTTTTTTTTTAACTGTTTTTTTTTTTTAACAATCGTTAAAAATCATTATTTTATTAAAATTAACTTACCCCACGCAGTGTTCAAGTATATATGGTATTGTATTGTATGAACTCTGTTATCAGTTCATGGTTATGCCGACTTGTTTACTAGTCTACAACTGAATATAGGCTTTCTACCTCGAGATGGTTGCAGTTTTCTTTTAAACGATACTCTGAGTGCTGTGTTGACCATAGTTTGTTTTGTTTATATTTTTAGGACTGAAGCATGAGCTGGTGGAGAGACTGCAGGGATATTGCAAGAAGGTGTGTCTCTTGAGATTCATTTAAACAAATTAAGTTTTGCCAAATTATATGCCAATCACCTATTTGCTTTTACAGGATTTATTGCTGATGGCAAGGGATGGTGCTTAACTGGGTTTGAATAATTTGTAATGAATTTATTTATTTTTGCTTCAACACGTTTAGTGAGCACACTTTTTTTTTTTGCCATCACTCGGGCTGAAGAATTTGGGGCTGTCGTGTGCGTGCGTGCGTGCGTGCGTGCGTGCATGTGTTTACTTTGCCGATATTGATTGTGAGTGTGATTTACTTTGCTGAAGCTGATAGCGTCGCTTCATATGCAGCCAACAGCTGCTGGTTGCACCTTTTTCTGGAAGCGTGGCTGTGCCAATGATGCAGTGCCCCTGTTACCAGTAAGCTGGTGCTCATTTTGCCAACCTCGGAAGGATGACAGGCTGAGTCAACCCACCTGGTGTTATTTCAACAGAGGGACACAGGCTCAAACTCAAGACCCTAAGATCTTAAAACAGCCACCCTAACCGTTAAGCCAGCACCAGGCTTGCATATTGATAATGAGTGTGTTACTTTGCCTATATTGAAAGCGAGTGTGTGTGACTCTGCCGGTATTGATGGTGTGTGTTACTCTGCCGATTAGGGTCTGGCGATATACCCGATATATCGATATAATTTTCATATTGATATGCCGGTATTGGAATTCTGAATATACTGGTATACTGAAAAAAATCGAGATAAAAAAACAACCCGCTATATCGCCAACAAATCTAAGAAAAGTGTTTACAATCTATAAATACCGTACGTGATTTAAAAAGCTTTGATGCACTTGTCATTTCGGCTAAACATGGAACAGGAGCAGTGAAACGTATGACGTCAAGACGTACCAGGAAGTACAGTAAGTACAGTAGGTTTTAACTTTTAACCCTCAGCATCCGAGCACCCGAATAAGCAATCGCTTTTTTCTTTGCCCTCGTGGCTGCTTTTATAGCAATTGCCAATTGGTTATACATGAATCGGATGTGCTTTAGAAACCCTGTGCCGAGTCAGTGATCTGCAATTCCTAGAATATTCCTGCTTCTTGTTCCTAGAATAAGATACGTCTTCAATCTGCATGTCACCAACTGGTGCTGGTGTTCAACGTTTGCTGTTTTTTTTTTTTACTATTCTAGTTATCTAGGGACAAATTTATTGGGAGCTGCGATCATACTTGTCTGAGCTGTGAACATACCGCCGACCTGAAACAGACAAAGGCCAGAGGCCTGAAGCCTTCGGCCTGAGAAAATTGCATCCAATATTTACAAAAAGTACTCGAGTTGTTGGGGACGAATATCAAGCGGTGAAATGCTATGACTGCGACTACTGGTTCCGTATTAAATGCTTCTTGATCACAAAAGTTTTATGGAGAACTCGTACGGTATGCATCGGTGCAATTTCAAGCAGTTTGCAAAGAATGTTTTGCCATCATCCATGCACGAAAGAGAGCAAGCAACAGGGCGATGCTCCGTAGTGACACCACGTTGGCTGATGGCACTCCGACAACGGAGTGGTTTGCTTTTGAACAACCCCTCTCAAAAACAGAGGAGGCTGAAAACATAACACCCTCAGCAACCATAGTGGGAGTTACTGATCATGGAAAGGAGACTGGAGAAGAGAGCTTGGAAGTACCTACGTACCATCCCAGGCTACTCCATTCTTCGGAAAGATTGTGGGAATGGTAATAGGGGAGGAGGTGTACTTTTGTACATTGTGAAATCCCCGGGCTTGACGTACATTCCGATCGATCCTGCCCTTTCCGGAGTAAGCTGCAAATCTGTCTGGTGCAAAATAATTATACAGGCCCTCACAAACTAGCCGTTGGGGTCCTGTACAGGCCACCCAGCAATTTGAGGGACCAATATCTGGAACTTCTTGTGGAAATCACGCACCACTGCTCGGCAACAACAAATGTGCTATTCATGGGAGACCTCAATGTCCCTCATGGTCAACTGGTCTAACCTGACATCTACGGGAGTGCTAAACTCTTTCAGCAGCTGGCTGTTGGATGCAGCTGCCGAAGAACTACTCGTGCAGCATGTAGTTGAGCCGACCCGCTTCTCTGAGGGCCAGGAGCCATCATGTTTGGACCTTGTATTCGACAAGGATGTGCATTTGCAGCCATCTCTCTCACCATTGGTTAGCAGTGATCATGTAGTGCTCCACTGGCGACACCTCCTACTCAACAACGATGTACGAGGGATAGCACCGGGCAAGCACCGCAACATCTAGAAGGCCAACTTCACGGGAATGAGATGTGCAGCCACCAATATCCAATGGAAACTACAGGATATAATTCGGCACATCAAGTGTGGCTACACATTAAGTCAGTTATTTGAGACCGAGTGAGTCGATATGCCCCAGAGTGAGTGTGTGTGTCTCTGCTCATATTGATAAGGTGTGTTACTCTGGTGATATTGCTTGTGTGTGCGTGTGAGATTTTTTTGGGCCTGTCTATCTGGCTGACTATGCTAATATTGATCAGAACAAGAGGAAGGTGCAGAGATAGCCCTCTTGCCTTTACATTGTCGTGTCTGAATTTGATTCCCGACTCGACTGTAAACTGTCAGATTCGTGCCTCCCAGGAAGGACGTCGGATCAGAATGTGCACTGGCCCTCAGATATATTAAGCTGGTTGTCCACTGCCCTGTGTGCTACCACTACTTGATGGACATTAAATATCCCATGCTGTCTTTCGGGAAGAATATGTGAGTTATCGCTGGCACCCTGAACTAACTGCGAATTCTTGCTTTTATCACCTTAAAAGTCGAACATGTGAGGTCTGGCCAAGTGGTTCTTCAAAAACTTGGGACAAAAAGTGTCCCCCAGCTGACCCCATAACGATGTCGCAATGATTGTGGCTGTTAAGAACGTAAAAGTTGTAAAAGATTATTGTAAGTGCAAGTTATTTTCACCTGATAACTTGCTCATTGCTCAGAAGCTTGTTACGCCATTGTCCCTTAAACAAGGAAAGTATCACATTGATCCAATCTTGCGGATCGTTTCATGCCCCAGATAACATAATTTCTCTTATAAGATGATGTTTCTGAACAGGGCATCATGTGTATCTTGGAATTCGAAGAAGTACTTGGAAACAGTGATGTTGGTGTTGCTTTTAAATCCTTGTTCGTTTGAAGCTAACACTCATGCTGTGAACACAACGTACCAATCTCGTATAATGTGTATGCTACTTTGCAGACTGGGTCCATATTGAGCCCACCGACCCTCATATCCGAGGCTATTGATGGAGAAGAACTTCTGAGCTCTGAGACGGTAAAAATCATCCCTTTTAACAGACACAGGACATTTGCTTTGCTTATAATATTTTCCCTGTAAATTATGGTATTCTTCATAAGTGCATAACAATGTACATGGTGACCCCCCCTAAAAAAACAGAAAGTGTCGTATTTAATATAAAATCCTCAATTATCACCATAATGACATCATCTTTGGCACCGATTACCTTGAATAGGCCAAAACCGGCTGTGCTGAAATGACTTGCTCCAAATGTTTGCCATGGTGCTGCAAGCACACTTGGATTTGACGGGCAAAATGGTTGTGCACTTCTGGTGCATTCCGCTGTAGGAAATGAGCAAATTTTATCGATGATTGCTGTTTTGAGTTATTCAATGGATTGTGGCCCTCCTCTGTCGACGTTTTCCTTCAGATAGGCCCAAAGATAGAAATCTGGTGAGTGTGAGGTACATGCAGCAGCAAGTCTTTGACTGATAACTCCATCACCAAAGTGCGTGTTGAGCCAGTTCAGTGGATGTTTGAAGTGTGGTGAGTGGCTCCATCCTGTTGAAACAATTGTTCCTCTCTTGTAGCCTCCCTACGACTGCCTAGGGCTCTCCAAAACTTCCCAAGAGCTTTGATGTGACGTTTTCATATCGACGGTCAATGCCTTGCCTGTGTTTCCCTCAAACCAGAATGAGCCGAAGATTCCATGTTTACAGAATTCGACCCCGGGCAGTGCACTTTTCTGAGTGGCGATGTCACTCGAGCACTAGATCGGGAGGAGGGTGGTGTCGATCCCCAGTATATGCAGTTCTTGGAGTTGACATGCCCATAAAGAAGGAAACTGGGCCTCATCATAAAAGCAGACATTGTCAAGGACGTTTGGCACATTGTCGCTCTTTTCTACGTTATGGCCGGCAGTCACTTTGTGTTTAATCTCAATTCTGTATGGGTTCAGTTTCACATCGTGGATGAGAATTCTTCTCACCGATTCAAGTGAAATTCCAAGCTCTTTACTCAGATTCCTGAGATTTATCAGGGTCTATGCCCACTGAATCCCAAACAATGTCTATGTTCTCAGGAGACCATCTTGAGGATGTCCCGAATGTGTTGGTCCAACAGCACTTTTACTGTTTATATTTGTGACGGTGCCTTTTTCTCTGAACTTTTTGACCCAGGCAAATATGTGTGACTTGCACGACGCAGTGCAAGTTCCAAACTCTCGTTTAAACTTGATTTGAGTTTTTTGTCGGAGTCCGTGTGAACAAAAATCTCCACAGAATAAGTATTTTGCTGAGTTATCCATGACATCTTTAAAAAAGGTAAGAATCATTGCCATTTTTCAATGTTGTAGTTCACTCTTCACTTACCTGAAAAAAACAAGAGGTTGTCATTCGTGAGACGGAAAATAAATAGACTCAAGGTGGGTTCCGTTTTTTTTGGGCGGTGGGGGGGGGGTCACCTTGAATTACATTGTTACTAGCAGAGAACTCGCCTTACGGGCGATCTTGTTCCAAGCATGCAACACGTTCTGATGTATATCTTTATTTGGGTCGTGTATAGTCATGTGACAGCTCTGTATAGGAAAAAAAATAACCCTAGTTTTGTGTATGAAGCAAAAACATACCTTCTCCTTATAATTCAAAACATCTCACAGCACTGGAATACGTGGGGACAGGAATACTGCACTGTAAATGGTGGAGATTTGTAATATCCTCCACTACCTGGAGGCGGCGCTACACGATACACATTTACATCGAGAATTTGTGTCCCCCCCTCATCCCCATCCATCCATTGGGACCATACTCTGTGCAGAGCGTTGGTGTTGCCTAAACAGTCTCCTTCGCTATTGGGCACAATCCTGGACGGGTCGCCACTCCAACACAGTGTACCAGCAAGCTGGCACTTATTTTGCCGACCTCACAAGGATGACAGGCCGAGTTAACCCCACCTGGTATTAATTCAACAGCGAAGCGGGATTTGAACTCAGGAGCCTAGGATCCCAAACCCACCACCATAACCATTAAGTCAACACCAGGCCAACACCTCAACCCCCCCCCCCAAGACCACTGCCATAGATTAATTTTTTTAACCCTATACATTAACTGGGGTCATGCTTATCCTTTGTAGCAAATCTGGATGTAATTGGCCAGAACTGTCGGAGATTTAGCCCGACAAACAAACACAAACACCGGTCCGTGAATTACAGTCAGGATTTCTCTGGCCTGAACCTGCCTGTGCCGTAACATCTCTGTTGGAGAGTGAAACGTTTGTTTATCTACTGTTCACCAAACATTGAGCATATTTCATTTTCACCGATTCTTTCCTGGGAAAGCCACATTTCCAACCTGGTCTCCAAAGCCAGTCGCCGACTGGGAATCCTCCGTCCTGCAAAGTCCTTCCTCGGTCCACCTGAGCTCCTGCCCACATACGAAGCTTTCATCCGCAGCCTGATGGAGTACTGCTCTCCCGTGTGGGCTGGTGCTCCTCCCTCTCACCTTTCTCGGCTTCACGCAGTGTAAACCAAGGCATTTCGGATCATTGGCATCTCCCGCGATGAGGCTGAGTATTTGGGCCTCTCACTCTCTCACCACAGGCAGGTCGGTGGTCTGTCTGTCTTATACCGTCTCCTCTCCAGTCTCGCCTCCCCCCCCCCTGCTCTGTCTGCGATTTGTCCCCACCATATTTCCGCAGGTCGCTCAAGGTTCGCCAACAACCCCCTTCTGGTAAAACTACCAAAATCACGAATCGCTGCTCACCTTCACTCTTTCAGTCCTCTTTTTTTTTTTTTTCCCCGCCTTTGGAATAAGCTCCCTCACTCTCTTCAATCCCATTTTTCCCTCCAGGTCTTCAAAACAGCTGTTCACCACCACCTCTTATCTTCCCCCATCCAAAACTACGATCTTTTCTACCCCCGTTAATCCACCCCAAACCCACCTCCTTCAAATTCCCTGCTTTCCTTCCTGAAAGTCCCCGTAATGTCCATCTTGTATTCCCCATGTTCCCCACCCCATCCCTCTCCCTTCTACAGATCTCCTAATGTCTCTGTTCCCCACTGTTTTGTCCTTCCCACACCCCTCTTGTCTCATGCCCACCTTGCTGTGCATTGTGTGTTGGCTCTCATATGAGCCTTGACAAAGTATACAAAATATATATATATTTTTTTTTAACAATTTGACATTTTCAAGCCACTTTAAGCACCTGCAGAAAGTCATTGCCTTTCCTCTGAGGTCGTTGTCTTTCGGTCCATGGTCAGTACACCTGCAGCCAAATCAGTCTTCCTTTGTGAAATTAACTTTAGCTGCAGACCGTTGAATGTGTAAATTGTTCCATAGTGTTGTAAAGGGACTGAACGTCTGTCTAATTCCGCGAATCAAAATGAATGGTTTTGTGAAGGAAAGACTCGAATGAGACTGTCAAATACGAGTGGTCACAGTTTTGAAAACGTTCAACATGCTCTCCATGAAATTGTTGTTATTGTGTGTTGCGCTTATGGAGGAGCAAGGACATTGTGAGACGGTTGGTTGTTAATCTGACACAAATCAAAAAAATAATTGAAATTATGGAGAAATTAAGAGTGTACATGGGATTTGGACCTGGTTTTGTATAAAACTTGGCTGCCTCACCTGCTCATTGAGAGACGTCTCTGAAGAATGCCAGTATTTTACACAAACTTAAAATCGACAAACATGGATTATCATGACAGCTAAAACCCCCAAGATTCTGTCTTTTAAAGAGTGATTGTTTTATCGCATTGCATTTGTTCATTGGGAAGTAGTGCACTGGTTATTCGTCACATTTGAATTTTGTTTGTAATTTTTAGGTGGACAGAGGTTATGTTTTCACCCCTGTCTGGTTGTCTATTTGTCTGTGAGTTCTATCTCAAAAAGTTATGGATGGATTCGGCCAAAATTTGGTCGACAGGCTGGGTTGGGTGTGTTGGTGTGATGAGGATGAATCGATTCAATTTTGATGAAGATCCGGATCCGAGAATTTTAAGTGATTCTTCGCCATTGAGAGACGATATATAGCATGATGTTTCAAAAAGTTGTGAACGAGGCCCATCAGTGGGATACAAAACATCAAAAGTTCAGACTAGCGGAGGTATGCAATCGACCGAGCTCTACTGTTCTAGTTTTAGTTGTTTCATTTTGGCTTTGTTTTCACACACAAATGAGGCATACGCGTGATGAGATCGTTTCTATTGCATTATCAAAAAGAAAGAACAGCAGCTTGATAACACAAGTCGTATTGATCAATCCTTTCTTACCTCAAATCTGAAAGGCCTGAAAAGTTTGCTCTTGTCTGTTGGATTTTCACCTTGCTTGTGTTTTGTTCAGTGTTTGTATACCAAGTCGAGGCTCATGGAAAAGCTGTTAGAACAGCTAAAACAAAGGGGAAAAACAGAGAGGGAGGCCAAAGCATGGTGATGGGACACAACAGAGTGTTGTTGGGAGAAAGTAATGGAATGTGGGTTGGAGAGGAGGCGAAGCAAGTGGTGGAAGAGGGTGAACAAGGTGGATACAAGCTCAAGCATGGAAGGGGCTGCGAGAACAGGAAGAGGAAAATGAATATGATAGAGAAATGGAATGGAAAGGTGGGTGGAGGGAGAGGGTAGAAAATGCAATAACCTGGAAATTAAAGGTTGTGCTTGGGAAGGGTTTCTGTGGGGAAAAAAATATCGGGAGTGTATGGATGGATCGAAGGAGGTGAACAGCCACCTTGAAACTACTCTCATGGGAAGAATAAGATTGAAAAAAATTCTGGAGGTTGGTTCAACAGATGAGAAAACAGAAACAAATGAGTATAAGTGAACAGTGAGCCTAGACTTTGGAAGGAAGGTGAACAGTGAGCCTAGACCTACAGAAATAGGTTACCTCTAAAATGCATGTGCCCTTGATAAACCTAAGGGGGTAGGGCGGGTGGTGACATCGTGCAGAAAGGGTGGAGGGTGTAAACCCAGATAGTAGGTGGTAGAAGACGCACATTCCAACAACATATCTGCGATGTGGGAGGAACAGACCCAGAGATTTGGCTTTATCGCAGGATTTTCCAATAATTTTCAGATCCTTGGAATTGGTGACAGCAAAATGAGAAAGGTGAGTGAGGATATCAGGACTTCAAGATGTGGATAAAGGGCTTGTTGGTCGATAAACATTCGGATTTACAAAGGAAAAGCTTTGCGTGATGGAGGATGCCAAGTCGGAAACTATTTGGAGACTAGCTTGGATATGTGACTTGCAATATTGATCCTCCATTATACCTCCTGAAGAGGTTTATTTTATTTAAATGGATGAGGTTACTTCCTCCTGGTTTGATTTGTTTTGTAAGCATGTCTGTTGTTGAGGTTCTCACCTGCATATGTATATGACTTATCCATCCATATTCTCTGCTTGCCTCATAGCTGGACACTGAACATCAACATATTCTGCAAGTACACCAGCAGAATCTTCAGACACAGCAAGTCATGCAGCAACAGGCCACCATATTCAGCAGCTCGTTGGTAAGGCCACCACTACGAGAACCACTTTTGAGTACTGGGCACCTTGTGGTGTTATACTCGTCCATTAAAACATAGGATACCTGCCCACTTTCACCAACCCTGCAGTTTACTTGTAAAAGGGGGGCATGTTTTATCCTCGAGCTGGGAAAGGGTTAATTAGACCGTGGGCTGACATGCAAATAGCTGTCTAGTTTTTCACTTTCGTCATCAATCAGCAGCGCTGCGGGCTCACCTGCTGAACCCACCACCCTAGCCTGTTGTCATAATCTTGTGTGTGTGCAGGCTGTTAGATTATGTGTCCCATATATTATGATTATGTATCACAAGATTGTGTCCCCATATCTCCCCTGCCCATATCCCCCCCTGCCCACCCCTGGCTCTCCCTCCACACTTGACTTCTCGCCCTTACCTTCGAGGACCTCATCCCTACCCCCACCTCACTCCCTCCCTCTTCTCTTCTGTAATTGATTAATTGATTGGTGTACAATAATTGATTAATTGCAGAACTAAAATAAATAATGATCGTAAAATAAATAATTTCTCAATCAATTGCTGAATAGCATACCGAAACCACCACTGTTTCATCTGAATCTGTAATTTTTTGAAAATTAAGTAATTAATCGAAAAATGAATAATTAATTGATAAATCAGTAAATCAAAAATACCCTTTATAGCCAAATCATGTCACTGTCATGCCCAAATATCAGCTTCCTCGCTCAAAATATGCCTGAGATATTGCCAGGATGAGAAATAAAATAAATAACTAATTGATAATATTTAAGTAATGAATTGATTAATTAAAAAATAACGTTTTTGCCAAAGCCCATCTTCACTTTTGTCCCCAAATTTCAGCTTCCGAGCTCAAAGGATGGCTTAGCTATCGCCCAGACAAGCAAGAAAGAAAATAATTGATAAATCAATAAATCAAAAATACCCTTTATAGCCAAATCACTTGTTCACTGTGGTGTTCAAATATCAGCTTCCAAGCTCAAAAGGTGCCTGGGATATTACCCAGATGAGAAACAAAATAAATTAAGTTATTGATGAATCAATAATATTTAAGTAATGAATCAATCAATTCATTAATCAAAAAATAAAAATACCGTTTTTGCCAAAGCACATCTTCACTTTTGTCCCCAAATTTCAGCTTTCCAGCTCAAAGGATGGCTGAGATATCACCCAGACTAACAAACAAACAACCAAGAAAACAAACAGAGTAAAAACTGTGTACTCCCTTCCTTCGGTGCCTGGCGATGACGTCATGAATCGCCTGAATATATGCCTGGTGGTGGCTTAATGGTTAGGTTGGTGGGCTTGGGATCCTTGGATCCTGAGTTCAAATCCCACTCAGCCGTTAAATTAATACCAGGTGGGGTTGACTCTGCCTGTCATTCCTTCCGAGGTCGGCAAAATGAGTGCCAGCTTGCTGGTATCCTGTGTCGGAGTGGTGACCCATCCAGGATTGTGCCCAATAGCCAAGGAGACTGCTTCGGCAGCACCAACACTCTGCACAGGGTATGGTCCTGATGGAATGGAATAGAATCGCCTGGAATATGGAATTGGGAAGGAGCGGTGTACAAAAATAGGTCTAAAAGGTAATTTATGATTCCTTTAGTTGGCTAACCGAGTAATAGTGGAAGATGTCATTTTCGGGTCTACGAACAATTAAAAGACTGAGTGCCATATTTCTGTCAATATATATGATTTTTATCAAACAAAGTTTACCGAGATGACCCGTCTTTGAGGTGTATGTGCAAATTGTGCATATCTTCAAAGACCTTAGGGGACCTCTAAACGGGATACTTTTTAGCATGCAAGGATAGTTTCGTCGAGAAAAACTTTTAAGATGGTGAGACTTTGTGATTTTAAACTTTAATTTGTTTTTTTTCAGACACCCTAACGTTCGGTCAAACCATTTGTGTGATTGGACAAGGGATGCGTTACACTGCTCATGCTTCATGAAAAACGTGCTGTGATTGGACATGATGTAGAAAATAAAAATTGCATATTTTTCATCGTTGTTTTTTTGCGTTTTTACAGTTTTGTGCTCTTTTGATAATTGACAAGTTACGAATATAAATTGAAAATGCGTTTTTAAACAATATACAGCAAAAACTCAGTCGGTACCAGAGGTGTGTCACAAAACTAAACGATTCAGGCATTCGGCCCACGTTCTAAATGAGATATTGTTCAGCTTTATAAAGTCTGTGGGGACTCGCAATGGATTATGGAACAAAAATTGCTTGCACATGAATGTGTGTGTGCGTGCTCGATCAAATTTTTTGGTGAGTATTTCTTAATCAAATGTCACTAATGCTGCAGTTGTCTTTTGTTTGGAGAGCATGTTCTTATTGCCATGAGTGTGGTGTCTTCGATGGTGGCCTGGTGCTCAGAACACGGAATTGGCATCCTCAAGGTTTGAGGTCAAATCTGTTCAAGGCAGCATTATTTAGGATATCGATCCTTTAGCTTATTGAAACCGCTGATCTCAGGAGAGTTGCCTTGCTGATCTCCAAATAAGTTTGACACCTTATTATTTCTGATTTTCTTTCTGAACCAGATGACATCGATTTCCAGTGGCCAGGGTGTGGGTCACGGAGCCGGACGACCTGTAAGCTCCCAGGAGGATGGTATGTCGGAAGAAGAGAAGCTGAAGGTGGCTCAGCAACAAGCTGCGTTAGTGTTACAGCAGGTTTGTTGTTGCATGAATTGTGATGTGATATTACTTGAAATGGAATATCAAATTTTTTTAATGCATTGCTATTGATTAGCAAGGATGGAGATCAGAATGAAATAGCATGGAGACAGATTTCCTGCAATTCCTTTGGACAAACATAATTATCCTATCCCCCATGCAGGTGTGGGTTGTGTTGTGTTGTTTTTTTTTAACCTTTAGATTTTCAACAAGCTTTTAATATGAGAATTAGACTAATTGGGTCAAAATGTCAAAGGGCAAAGTCATGGTATGTAGAAATCGTCATTATCATCCCGTCTGCCACTACACTGCATGAGATTGCCTTTTTTTAAATGTTTTTTGTAATCGCTTCTGTGTTTATTTATTTACCATTTGAGCTTCAGTGTCTGTCCAGGGCATAATGTTTTCACTATTTAAGATTTTGTCATCAAATTTTCAACAAACATTTATTATGAAATCTGGAGAACATAGTTAATAAAATGTATTTAAAATTAAAAAAAAATGCTGTTTTCATTGAGTTTAGTTTGAGCACAAAGTGGATGTCAACTGGGCTTTGCATTTTGAGATGCTTTCTGGGGTTTTTTGCTGTTATGTGATATTTTTACTTTTTGACCATGGTTTTTAATGTTTTGTCGCAAATTTTTTGTTCCAAGTAAATTGATTTTAGTTTTCCAACAGTACCATTTTTATTATTCTACGTCCCTGTTCTTCATTGCACGGCCTGCAAGCTACTGGTGGCCCCTTGTGGCCTTTAGTGCAGCCCCCTGACGTACAGCTGATGATATACAAATGTGAAAACACCCCATCATAATCTGCCATAAATGCTATCAAATTGACGCAATGGTTTAAAATGAGTGCTCCAACACGAAGCATAAAAGTAACATAAATACATCAGGAGCTAGCAGTATACAAACAATGATGGTTTCAGCTCATTTAACCACAACAAAGAAGAGTACATGGAGGCAGGGCCTAATAGCAGCCATTATGATGTCCTGCGTTTGATGTGGCGGCTCTCACGCTGACGTCTTATCGGCAAAAGTTGTCCCCCTCTAAAAAAAAATAGTGATGATCACTGTTCTATGTCATCAGGAACCCTTTAGAATAAAGTGTGACGAAACGCATGCGTGCTTCACTTTTAAGTAATACATGTGATCTTGTGTCAGTCCATGAAAAGGTATACCCCAAAAATTATAAAAGCATTTGGTTTTGTGCATTGGTTTATTTTCACACCATAATCCGGCTTTTATATAAGTGAACCATTCTCACTTTCTTATGGCTTTTATGACTCATCGTTTTCGGTGTTGTCATCTGAGGCAGTGTGTGCAGACATTTGAGACTCAGCGAGATGTCGTCTTTATTGTTACTTGCAGTAGCAGCTTGTAATCCAGGAATGGCTTTTTTACCCCATGCTGTATGCATGCATAATCTGCTCAACAGTCTGCATGTCAGACCTAAGTCATCAAAACCGCAAGTGTGATAAGCACACACCTACCGGAATGCCATCCTTGCCATGCATACCCAGCTCTGCACCTGTGGGATAGGACTTACTGAAATGGCTCCACAAAGTGAAAGGATTATAAGTATGTTTGTGCATACTCATTCCTGATAAAAACTTTTCTTTTTCTTTTTTTTGTTGTATACACCATCGAGGCTCACATGAGAGCGAACACAAAACGTTTTATTTTATTGTAACATTAAAAAAAATTGGAAAATAAATATGTAATCGTACACAAAATATAAAACTTCTTCTTTCGGCTGCTCCCGTTAGGGGTCGCCACATCGGATCATCCGTTATGATCCGCATAATGATTTGGCACAGGTTTTACGCCGGATGCCCTTCCTGACGCAACCCTGGTCACCTCTTGCAATACAGGGATATGGTACACCTATTCTAACCGGGGCATACACCGCTGAAAAAAAAAAGAAACCTCGACTTGTGGTCAAGGCACGTGGTCGGCCCAGTACACTGGTACTCACTTCGTCGACCTCGGAAGGATGACAGGCTGAGTCAACCTCCTGGTGTGTATTAATTCAAGCGGCCAACGGGGCTTGAACTCAGGACCTTTACTCAGGACCTTTTGGATCCCAAGCCGCCACCCTAACCACTACGCCAACACCAGGCTGTACACAAAGATAAGACGTACACAAAATATAAAACAATTACTGTATATGCAAATATTTAATGCATGGTATGTGGGACTCCATTCATTTTTATAATCGTCTGGAAATTTCAAAGTTGAATCTCGAGGTCTGTTGCTCCTGCATCATAGACAGGTTGGTGGCTTCTCTCTATTCCACCACCTCCTTTTTGGTCTTACACCCTCTGCTCTTTCCATGTTGCCACTCTTGCCCGCACACCCCCCCCCCCCGCACCCCCTTTCCCCCCAAGGTTTCTCTGGGATATATGGGTTGTGCGATTGACCCTCTTCTGGTCCAAAATCCAGCCTTCTTGCTCAACTTCCACTCATTTGTTCCTTTTCTCTCTCACCTGTGGAACCAACTTCATCAGTCTGTTTTATCTTGTTATTCCCTTCAAGGTTTCAAGATGGCTGCGTGCCTTCGGTCTTCCCCCATCCCTACTCATCATCTTTTTGATTTTGATTTTACCCCCCCCCCCCAAAAACCTCCCCAAGCCTACTCCTTTCTTTCCAAGTCATTGTTTCCTCCCCTCTCCCTCCAGCCACATTGTCATTTATTTGTTCCCTTGCTCTTTCATGCCCAGTTTTTACCCTTCCTGTTATTGCAGTCCTTTGTGCTTGAGCTTTTTTTTTTTTTTTTTTTTTTTTGTATACCTTGGTCGAGGCTCGTATGAGAGCTAACACACAACTCACAGCAAGGAGGCATGAGACAAGAGGGGCGGGAGTGGAAGGGACAAAACATTGGGGAACAGACACAGGTGAACTGTGGAAGGGAGAGGGATGGGGATGGGACGGGGAACATGGCGAGGAGAAGATGGACATTACAGGGACTTTCAGGAAGGAAAGCAGGAGAATTGAAGGAAGTGGGCTTGGGTGGATTATCGGGGGTAGAAAAGATCGAGGATTTGGATGGGGGAAGATAAGAGGTGGTGGTGAACAGCTGTTTTGAAAGCCTGGAGGGAAGAATGGGAAAGAATAGAGTGAGGAAGTTTATTCCAAAGGCGGGAAAAAGAGGAATGAAAGAGTGAAGATGAGCAGTGATTCGTGATTTTGGTTGTTTTACCAGAAGGGGTTGTTGGCGGACCTTGAGCGCCCTGTGGAAATGTGGTTGGGACAAATCGCAGAGAGAGCAGGGGGGCAAGGCTGGAGAGGAGTCGGTAGAAGACAGAAAGACCACCGACCAACCTGCGGTGATTGAGTGAGAGGCCCAAAGACTCAGCTTCATTGCGGGAGATGCCAATGATCTTAAAAGCCCTGGTTTCGACAGCGTGAAGTCGAGAAAGGTGGGAGGCAGGAGCACCAGCCCAGAGGGGAGAGCAGTACTCCATCAGGCTACGGACAAAAGCTTTGTAAGTGGTCAGGAGCTCAAGAGGGACGAGGAAGGACTTTGCACGACGGAGGATTCCCAGTCGGCGACTGGCTTTTGAGGCAAGGTTGGAAATGTGACTTTCCCAGGAAAGGTCATGGCAGATAGTAAGACCCAGAAGCTTGAAAGAAAAGACTTCTTCCAGAGGATTGTTGAGAAAGTGGATGGGGGGGTTTTGTAAACGGTCCTTTCGAAGAGACATAGTGAGAGTGTGAGATTTGTCTGGATTGAAGGACATGTTCCACGTGTTGGACCAGTTTGTGATTTTATCCAGATCTGCAGTGAGCGAAGAAGCTGCTGCTTGCCGGTCTGAGGGATGACAGATGGTACGGCAGAGGGTGGAGTCATCGGCAAAGAGAAATAGAGGATTTTCCAGAGAGTCCGAGAGTTCATTGATGAAAACCAGAAAAAGAACAGGGCCCAGAACGCTACCTTGAGGAACTCCAGCCTGCACAGGAAGAGGGGATGAAAGAACTCCATTTAGGGCCACACGTTGACTGCGACAGGAGAGGAAGTCTGCGAGCCATGAGTGGAGATGGCCTTGAATACCATGGGAAGAGAGTTTGGTGAGTAGGGCAGGGTGCCAGACTGTGTCAAAAGCACGTGATATGTCCAGGGATACGGCTCGGATTTCCTGTCTGGCATTGAGGACCTCCATCCATTGATGGGAGAGCAGTAGCAGCATATCCAGGGTAGAGTGACCTGGTCTGAAACCAAATTGATGATTGGAAATCAAGCCATTGGAGAAGAGGAAGAATTTCATGTCTGAAGCGATGATGCATTCCATAACCTTGCTGATGATTGGGAGAAGGCTGATTGGTCTGTAGTTTCAGGGATCTGTTTTTGCACCTTTTTTATGCAGGGCAGTGATGTTAGCAGATTTCCAAGCAGATGGCAGATGACCTTGGGAAAATGAGAGGGTGAATAGAACAGAGAGAGGGTGAGCAAGAGCAGAAGAGCAGGCTTTGAGGACACGTGGGCTGATGCCGTCTGGACCGGTTGCAGAATCTGACTCGAGGTTTGAAAGCAAGCTCTCCACCTTGTCAGGAGAAAAGGATACAGAGTCCAGGGACAGTTGGGTGCGACTGGGTAGAGATAGTGATGGGTTTGGGACACAAGATTTAGCTGCAAACACCGAGTTTAGACATTCAGCTTTATCACGTGTGGAATCAGCAGTGCGGCCATTTGAGGTAAGGGAGGGGATGGAGGGGGAACATACACCAGAAACAGATTTGATTAAACGCCACCAGGATTTTGAGGAGGGAGAGAGGTTTGAGAGTTCAGACTTGAGATGAGAAAGATGTTGTTTTCTGGCTCTCCTGAGGGTAGATACACACTTGTTCCGAGCTTTGTGGAAAGAACTGAGATTGCCCTCAGTTGGGTTTGCTTTCCATGAGGCAAAGGCAAGTTGTTTCAGGACAACTGCCTCGCCACAAGCTTCAGTAAACCAAGGGCGGGAGGTAAGACAACTGAACACGAGAGGGGATAAATCTGTGCATGAGGGAGAGCAAGTTTCTTTGAAAGAATTCCCAGGATGAGTTGATGTTTGAGAAAGTAGTGATAGGAGACCAGTCTGTAAGTTTGATGGCTGCTCGGAGATCCTGCCAGTCGGCTTGAGTGAAATGCCAGACTCGACGGCGGTGAGGTGGTTCTCTGATAACAGCCAGAGAGATGTCCACTTTAACAAGGACGTGGTCAGAAGAACCAATTGGAGCGAAGGAAGAGCAGCAGATATTGTCAGGGAAATTTGTCAAAATCACATCCAGAAGAGATGGAGTACCATTGGTTGAGATCCGGGTCGGGAAGTTGACCGATTGAGTCAGTCCCAATGAGACTTGCATCCAGCTTATTGATGAACCTATCTTCCTCTCTTTCCCCTTCCTTCCTCCATTTTATTCTAACTGTGCTGTTCTTTTCTGCTGTGTTCTGTGTTCTAGCGCTTCCACAATCCTAAACTTTGTGTACACAATAAATAATAATCATTTCCCCGACCCCACAAATCGGACAAATTTCAATAACTGAATCTGCGCGAGAATTGAAAAATGATTCTGTACAATGACCTCTCAAATTAAATCCCACCACTTCCCCATGACTCAGATGATTGAAGAGAAAATATAACCAGTCTTGAGAAAGCTGTTTTGAGTTTAGTTTAGCAATTTGGATTAAATTGGTTCTTGCTCCTCCAGCACTTTAACTTTCCTCTGCTCATTTGCTTTCGTGCAAACTACATGTTTTCCTCTTGTAATAACCACGCATAAATGGAACCATCAATCTCGGCTTCGGAATGGATTATTCTCACAGCCGGTGTCTTCCTAACGGCAAGAAAGGTGCACGAATCGTAAATTCTGAATGTAGATGACATCTCCGACATATTTTCGGAATACCTCTCATGGAGAATGGCAAGATGTAGTGATGGATGTGCTGTAAGACCCCGGTTTACGTCCGGGATGCTTTCCTGAAATGTGCGTCACAAATCAAAGCAATTTTTCTCATAATAATTAATGGAATAAGGGGTGGATGTGTTCCCAATGTCACCATTTCAGGTATTTTATTTCACTTTTTACTTATGTGATATTGCCGTTTTTTGATTGATGACAGCTATATTCAAGTGCACATACGAATAAATAAATAAATAAATAAAAACAATTACCAGACATTTAAATAAAAATAAACCTCTTCCAGAAGCGGTCGAAATTGGAGGTACGTCTTCTTTTTCCTCCTCCTTCAATGGACGTGGGCATATTTATCAATCGGAGGCAAACTTAACCTGGCAACATCAAGGGCACATTCACCAGCAATCCATTCAATGAATAACATCTAATTTCACTTCTCAGGTAACAATTTTACAATGGCCTTGTTTTTTTTGTTTTTTTTTACCTTGCCGCACCTCTGAGCCAATCTACAGGGCAGTTTCGTTCTTTCAGCGCTTTTTAAAATTATTTTTTTTATTTTTAATTTTATTTATTATAACGAGTATGGGCCCGTAGGGGCGGGCCCGTAGGTGCGTAAACGACGAATGGATTGCGGCATTATTTCACCCCCCCCCACCCATCTCTCGCCCCCTCCTCTCTCCCCCTCTCTCGTGGGTGAGGCGTGCCAGTATGTGCAGCTTCGTTCCTTCGTTCTATTAAACGACGACTGGATTGGGGCATTTTTTCAATTAGATCGGACCAACCGTATCATAAATGGCCAGAACTTGGGAAAGCTGGGAAACATACTCAGGTCCCCAGCGTCAATTGTGACGTCATATCAAACGAAGAAGAATTGTGATGCCCCCTCTCTCTCACCCCCCTCGCTCCCCCCTAGTCTCGCCCCTCCTCTCTTGCTCCTCTCTCTCGCCCCTACTCTCACCCCCCTCTCTCGCCCTCCTCTCTCCCCCTCTCTTGAATTGACACCCCTCCCTCTCTCTTCCCCCTCTCCCCTCTCTCCCCCTCTCTCCCCCTCTCTCCCCCTCTCTCCCCCTCTCTCCCCTCTCTCCCCTCTCTCCCCCTCTCTCCCCCTCTCTCCCCCCTCTCCTCTCCCCCTCTCTCCCCCTCTCTCCCCCTCTCCCCCTCTCTCCCTCTCTCCCCTCTCTCCCCCTCTCTCTCCCCTCTCCCTCTCTCCCCTCTCTCTCCCCTCTCTCGCCCCTCTCTCGCCCCTCTCTCGCCCCTCTCTCGCCCCTCTCTCGCCCCTCTCTCGCCCCTCTCTCGCCCTCTCTCGCCGCTCTCTCGCCCCTCTCTCGCCCCCTCTCTCTCTCGCCCCTCTCTCTCTCTTGCCCCTCTCTCGCCCCTCTCTCGCCCCTCTCTCGCCCCTCTCTCGCCCCTCTCTCGCCCCTCTCTCGCCCCTCTCTCGCCCCCTCTCGACCCCTCTCGACCCCTCTCGACCCCTCTCGACCCCTCTCGACCCCTCTCGCCCCCTCTCGACCCCTCTCGCCCCCCTCTCGCCCCCCTCTCGCCCCCTCTCGCCCCCCTCTCGCCCCCCTCTCGCCCCCCTCTCGCCCCCTCTCGCCCCCCTCTCGCCCCCCCTCTCGCCCCCTCTCGCCCCCTCTCGCCCCCCTCTCGCCCCCCTCTCTCGCCCCCCTCTCGCCCCCTCTCGCCCCCCCTCTCGCCCCCCTCTCGCCCCCTCTCGCCCCCCCTCTCGCCCCCCTCTCGCCCCCCTCTCGCCCCCCTCTCGCCCCCCTCTCGCCCCCCTCTCGCCCCCCCTCTCGCCCCCCTCTCGCCCCCCTCTCGCCCCCCCCTCTCGCCCCCCCCCCTCTCGCCCCCCTCTCGCCCCCCCCTCTCGCCCCCCCTCTCGCCCCCCCTCTACCGTCCCCCTCTCTCGCAGATATTGGTCGACAGATAAATGGCCATAACTTGGGAACTGCTTGTCCGATTAATATCAAACCTTGAAAAGGCACATCCGCGGGTCCCCAGCAATACTCCTGGCAAGTTTCAATCAGATCGGACCGTCAATCATGCAAAAATAATAATAATAATAAATAAACATTAATTGTGACGTCAGACTGATGTCGTATCACCGTGTCTTGTCGTTGGTCGACAGATAAATGGCCGTAACTTTGTAACTGCTTATCCGATTAATATCAAACCTTGAAAAGGCACATCCGCGGGTCCCCAGCAATATTCCTGGCAAGTTTCAATCAGATCGGACCGTCAGTCGTGCAAAAAATAAATAAATAAATAAATAAATAAATTAACATTAATTGTGACGTCATTCGTGATGTCATAGCACCGTGTCTTGTCATTCGTTGACAGATAAATGGCCGTAACTTGGGAACCGCTCATCCGATTGATATCAAACCTCAAAGGCACATTCGCGGGGCCCCGGCAATATTCCTGGCAAGTTTCAATCCGAAGAGAAAGCATTGTGACGTCATTCGTGATGTCATAGCACTGTGTCCTGTCTGGTTGACAGACAACATGTAGGTTATTATTGGTTGACAGACATTGGCCATTGTATCACATTATTCTTTTTATTCAATTATTGTGCTATTATTGTGTACTGCCAATTATTGTGCTATTATTATTATTATTATTATTAATATGCTGTTATTATTCTGAGAAAAAATGGCATGATAAGGTGGAACGACACTTCAGCTGCCATATATACACCTTTTCAACACTGAAAAAAGAAATTAAATGGCCGTAACTTGGGAACCGCTGTCCGATTGACATCAAACCTCGAAAAGGCACATCTGCGGGGCCCCGGCAATATTCCTGGCAAGTTTCAATCAGATCGGACCGGCGGTCGTCGAGAAACGGCGGTCGCAGACAGACAGACAGACACACACACAGAGATTGCTGGAATTATAGATAGATTATTTTTTTTATTTTTTTTGGCAATTGCACGAATTGGTACTTTAGTGATGTTATGGTGTCTTTATCAGTCTTGTAAGTTCTGAAAACGCTCAAGAATAAAAGGCATGGCATTTAAAGAGGCGATGCAAGTCGGGTAATGGTATTAATCACGTGACGACGTATGTGCGAAGTGACATAAAAAGATGTGACGTAAACCTGGGTATTACTGTACTAGAGAGTTCATAGAACTCCTTACCCCACGCAGTCTTGAGAAGAAAGAACATGGGTAGGGTCTGTGAGAGGCAAATTTGTTTGGTCCAGATGACATGAAACGCCATAATATTGGTAAACGGAAGGGTTTTGAAAGTGCCAATAAGGTGATTTGTGTTCTGCAGTGTTCAAGCATATAATTCACTGAAATAAAATAAAGGCTTTAAAGGTCGTAGAAAAAAAATTAGAAAATTGGAAGTTTACCGCTGTTGATGCCAGTGTCGTTATACACCACTTTATTTAACATCTTGCATTAATTATCCGTGCCTGTTGTTTGTGTCCTTTATGACGTCCTTAAAAACAGCAAGTTTCCTGTTTGGAATGATTTTCAATTTGGTTTGACTGCCAGACAGGCAAACAGGATTAAAAATAAATAAATAAAGTATCTCACCACTATGTATACATGTGCGATTGGAACTAATTCAGAGTCAAAGTATGGTTAAACCACAGATTTGTTTTCTGATTCGTGTGCAAAAGAACATTAAATTTAAATGAGGTTGTTCCTCGATCATAAACGGGCGTTTGTAGACACACAGACAGATAGAAGTGAACCAATTACTTCTTGCTTTTCGCTTTGTGTGTGTGGGGTTAAAATGGGCAGAAATTTCCTCAGCCACTCTGCTTTGTTGACCTAATCGCAGGGTCTTATTTTCTTCACCAGGAGCACGAACAGCAAAAGGAGAAGGAATTGCTGGAACAGCAAAGGCGGGTAAGCTGCATCACCAGTGGGAATTTCAGAGTGGAATTATCTGATTCAGTTAAGTGACATCTTTCATGAGATTGTAACAAGCGTGTGGAAGGTATTAATATTATCTGACTCTGTGGACGTAATAGTTGTAGTGTCCACTCTGAGTCTGGGAGGTCAGTTGGATTCTGACCCTTGCCCAATTTGTACCAAAGACTTTTAAAATCATGCGGGCTGCTTCCTCACTTGACCCTGTGCATGTAGTGGATAGAGCACTGATAAACCCTGTGGATTGGCATCCATGAGGAGGAGGAAATTCCTTCTCAATTGCCCCACTGAGTGCGGAGAGAAAAAAATAATGATGTCATAAGGAGGCCGTTATTGGAATCCAGAGTGCCTCTGGGAAGTGATGTCACTTGGCTGGCAAGATAGCCGAGAGGTATGCACACTCACCTCTAGGCTGTTTAGCCTGGGTTTGAATGTTGGCCCATCTATAAATTGTCATCCCAGTCAGTGTTCCTCATATCAACCACGTGACATTGAGAAACCAATCTCAAACAAGGAAATGAGGCCATTTTTGGACCATCGTTGCCATGGTGCACTCCCACGTTAATTTTTGCTACAGCTTCAAACATCAATCTTCATGCTGTTTTTCGAAAGTCTAATTCATCCGATGTTGATTGGGTGACCCCGCTTGTGTATGATAAATAAAACTAGAGCTGCCACTTTATAACTGCTGGCAGTGATGACCGGGTACCCAGTCCGTCCGCCTTTGACACAACTGATACAACATGAGACTTAAATCATAGTCGCAAAGTTTCGCATTTATCGGATAAGCGGTGCCAGAGAAAACATTATTTAATGGTGATACAAACACAGGCCTGCTTCGAGACGGCACGGAACAGACGAGTTACGAACCGGGCAGCACAAAGCGTTCAATTTCCTTATTACTGGCTTCCAGATTCAAATAATTAAATAATTCTGGCTCCCAAACCGCGTGACCGATCAGGTTAAAATTTTAAACTTTTGTTTTGCATGTCACCTGAATTATAAATGTGAAGTTTCGCATATATAGAGGCAGCGGTTCCAGAGTAAACATTAATTAATATTTATCCTTCAATCCAAGATGGCGGCCAAACCATGTGACTTGTGATGTCATAATTTGCACCACGTGTGCAAACACGATGGTGGATGATAACTGCAAATTTTCGCTTCTCCAGGTTAAGCAGTTCCAGAGAAAACATTATTTAATATTTTTCTTAAAACCAACATGGCTGCCAAACCCTGGGCCCGATCCCGTTGAAATTTCAAACCCTCATTCCGCATGAGCGTTCCACCATAACCTTGATGTTTCACATTTATTGATGCAGTAGTTCCAGAGTAAACATTAATTAATATTTTTCCTTCAATCCAATATGGCTGCCAAACGTTGCATCGTACCTCAAAAGGGGGTGAGAACTTTTTATTCGTCATGGAGAGGCGGTCATAGTGGTGGAGTTTCGCCTGGATCTGTTCAGCCGTTTCAGAGAAAAAGACGTTTGAAGATATTGTTTTTCAATCCAAGATGGCTGACGAACCATGTGACCTATGACATCAGAAATTTACATTCTGCTTCCAACTGGGTATTGGAACACGTAAGTGAAGTTTCGTGTTAATCGGTAAAGGTGCGTTTTTCAATCCAAGATGGCCGCCAAACCATGTGACGTGTGACATCATAATTTTTACCAAGCGTTGCATACTGCCTGCTTGATGATAATTACAAATTTTCGATTCGTTTGGTTAAGCGGTTCCAGAGAAAACATTATTTAATATTTTTCTTAAATCCAAGATGGCGGCTAAACCATGTGACTTATCAATTCGAAATTAACAAACTTATATCGCCTTCCTGTCCCGAATATAGTTCTGAAATCTCCCCTTCATTGGGCCAACGCTTTTGGAGAAGAAGATGTTTGAAGGTTTTCGGGTTTTTTCAAGATGGCCGCCAAACCATGTGACCGATCAAGAACAAATTAACAAACTTGAGAAAGGACCTCATGGGGAATATATGTGTGAAGTTTCGTCTTCATCTGTCTTGCCCTTCTGGAGAAGAAGATTTTTAAAATTTATTCATTTTCAATCCAAGATGGCTGCCGAACCTTGTGACCTATGATATCATAAATTTAAATTCTGCTTTCCATCGTCGACCTGAACAAGTTTGTGAAGTTTCGTGAAAATCGGATAAGGTCTATTTTTCTATCCAAGATGGCCGCCAAACCATGTGACTTCTGAGGGAAAAATTTTTTACCATGTATGCAGAGTTGAGGGAGGAAGGCACTTGCAAATTTTCGCTTCGATGGCTTATGAAATACCAGAGAAAACATTATTTAATATTTTTCTTAAATCCAACATGGCGGCCAAACCATGTGACCTATCACTTCGAAATTAACAAACTTGCATCGCATGGATCTCACGAATATACTTGTGAAATCTCGCCTTCATGGGACCAGCGCTTCTGCAGAAGAAGATGTTTGAAGGTTTTAGGGTTTTTTCAAGATGGCCGCCAAACCATGTGACGTATCAACAACAAATTAACAAACTTGAAAGAGGACATCAGGGGGAATGTACTTGTAAAGTTTCGCCTTAATCTGTCCAGCCCTTCTGGCGAAGAAGATTTTTTAAAAAAAAACACTAAAAAACAAGATGGCGGCCGAAATACGTCATCGATGACGTCAAGAAAAACATTTTCGTCGGTGATTTTAGGCGTAGATGATGCTCAAAATTTTTCAGATTTTTCCTGTACAGCGTTCTACTTGACGAATTTTCACCGGTATATCGCTTCACCTATGACGTCACGAAAAATCACACGTGTTCTCCATAGGGAGCTTAGTAAAATGTATCAAACGAAAAAATTTTCCATTGCACGGTTTCCGAGATACAGATGTCCAAAGTTTATCGCTTTTTTCAAGATGGCGACCGTACCACGTGACCAATGACGTCATAATTATAATGGGATTGTGCTATCAAAAAAGATACATACTATGGTAAAAATTTCCTGTCGATCGGACTTAGTGTCCCAGAGAAAATGATTTTTAAAGCGAAAAAGGGTGCAAAATGCCGGCGGAAAAATAATAATAATAATGCGTAATAATAAACAGAAGAAAAACAATAGGGTACCCTGTACTCACAGGGTACCCTAATAAGCCAGAACTAGGATCAAATTATCATGTTAAGTGCATTTAGGGGTGATTATACATGCAGTAAACCCTCAAATATCACAGAAGTTATGTTCCTGGAAAATGCTGCAATTGTTAAAAGCAAGGGCCTATGGGAAAAGTGGGAGGAGAGTTGTGTTCGATTCTTTGGCTTTGAGAAAATAGAGGAAGTTTAGCAGCAGCCAGAAATAAACCCATCACAATTTAAACTTGAAAGGCACTCGGTAGAGCGCATACCTCCGCCACGTAATGCCTGATCCACGAGAACATATTGGGCCCAATAAATTTTTGAACTATCATGCTATATATCGTTTTAGGCCCTCTCAATGGTGAAGAATCATTTTAAAAATTAAATAATTCTCATATCCAGATCCAGATTCAGATCTTCACCAAAATCGAATCAATTTTCTGTGGTCACACACCCAACGTGTCCACCAAGTTTCATCCAAATCCATCCACAACTTCTTGAGATATCCTCTACACAAAGAGACAATGAGGGGTGAAAACATAACCTATTTCACCTTTGGTGGTGGAGGTAATAAACATATATATATATATATATATATATATATATATATATATATATATATATATATATATATATATATATATATATATATATATATATATATATATATATATATACACACGTACATACATACATATCCCATGTTAACATTGAAATGGCAGGTCAGCCAGAGGACAGTGCTACTGATTGATTAATTCGGTATCATGGGGAGGGAAGAGCATCCCAAACTGATCAAAATGGTACTAGCTCTGCAAGTCTGGCAATGGTTCAGAAGCAAGATCAGGCGAGGTCGTTTGAATGTGGGATCAGTGTGGAGGGGGGAGGAGTCGAGGTGGTGGAGATGATGCAGAGAAGAAGGTTGGAAGTGTTGTGTGTGAAGGAGTCCAGATGGAAAGGCGACAAGGCGAAGAGGTTTGGAGGAGGATACAAGCTGTTGCACATGGGTGGGGATGGAAGGAGTAATGGCAGCAGAATAATAGCATTGGAAGAGATCAGCAAGCAGGTGGTCAGAGTGGAAGGATGGCAGGGACAGATAGTTATGGCATGGGTGTTGATAGAGAGGCAAATGGAGTGTGTTATGTTGGTATATGGGCCACAAACGGGAAAGACTGGGGTGGAGAAGCAGGAATTCAGGGATGCACTGGAGAGGATGATGGGAATGGTTGAGCTGGAGGTGATGCTGTGCATTGTGGGGGACTTTTAACGCACATGTAGGAGTAGCGGAGCTGGGTGAAGAGGAATGGAGATGGTTCAGTGCTGGGGGAGCTGATGGTGAGGAATGGGATGGCCAAAGCTGGTTCATTATTTCAAAAGTGGAAAAGCTGCAAGATCACCTTTCGGAGTGGACGACGTAGAACAGAACTGTTTTTCGTGGTGGTAAGGAAGCAACAGTTGCGGGAGATTCAGGATTGTAATGCAGTGGTGGAAGAGCATGTTACCACTCAGCACAAGCTTGTGGTGTGGATGAAGCAAAGGAGGGAGATTAAGATCAGGGGTCGAATGATAATTATTAGTTGAGGCATGTGCTGGGGAAACTTCATCGTTGAGTACAAGGAGAGGTTGAGAGCTAGGTATTACCAACGTAACGAAGAAGTGGAAGGTTTGGAGGAGTGGTGCAAGAAGGATGGAGATGTGTTTCGGGGAATTGCAGAATTTTTGTGTGGAAGGACGTCAAGAAAGGGTGCATCGTCGAGGGATAGAAACCAGGTATGGTAGACAAAGGGTAAAGCAAAGGCAGTTGGTGAAAAGAAGGAGGTTTGGATGAGGCCAGAGAAGATAAAAGATGGAGGAGGCATCCATATGCAGGGTTTCTGCACCTGTATTGGCAGAAGAAGAAAGCAGCAAGGAGAGCTGTGTATAAGGTGAGGAATGATGTGGAGAAGTGGAGGTGTACAGCAGGTTGGAAGGGGATGGTGGGAGGAAGGTGACATAAATTGGCTCGTGACAGGTGTGATGTATTGCTATGTTGCGTCTGCGCATGCGTGGATATGGCCTGGTGTGCAGTGGTCAGATTAATTGCCTGTTTGACAATGGTGGTGTTTTGGTAACCTGTGTTTCTCTTTGCCTCTTGACGATACGCGTTTCAGTTCTGAGAGAACTGAACAACAGGGATAAGGATTGTCTGGGCATGATGGGTAGGGGCGGTGATTAAGAATGGTGGTGGGAGGCTAGTGTCCGGGGGGGGGGGATCAGTACGGTGAGCTAGAGCAACCGTGTTTTGTATCGAAGAAAATGGAGTTTGTGGAGATTACAGAGGAGGAAGTGCAGACAGCATTGAAGAGAATTAAGACAGGAAGAATGTCAGGCATTGATGAGGTGTGTCCAGAAATGATGACTACAGTGGGAGAAGTCCGAGTCAGTTGGACGAAGAGGCTGTTGAATGTACGTGTGAGAGAGAGTGTTCAATTCCAGAGGATTTATGGACAGGGTTAATTGTGCAGATATGGAAGTGGAAAGGAGATGTTCAAGATCTCGGCAAGTACAGGGGTATTACATTCCTTAGTCATGTCATGAAGGTGCTGGAGAGGATTCTGGACAGGAAGATAAGGAAGACTGTGGAGGTGGAGACCGGAGAAGAGCAGCAAGGGTCCTGAAAGGGTAGGGGGATGACGGATGGGATGTTCGTGCAAAAACATCTGCTATAAACAAGGTTGGAGGTGCAAGGTGAGATGCCATTGGGATTTGTGGACCTGGAGAAGGCCTACGACTGTCCCAAGAGAGATGTTGATGGCATGGAGCTTGCTGGCACGGAACTTGTGGGAAGCCATGGTTTAACTGGAGTCTTCCAGCCCCGGTTGATTTGTGGAAACGTTGATAAATCCGCAATGATTTCTCACGTACCACAGGACCACTCAAAGGCACTTTTTTTCTGTTTGGCCCTCGAACCAAACGTATAAGGGCTTTTACAAACCTTTCAATGTGAGGATCATGGGACTGGAATGACACTTTTTGCTTTCCGGAGAACTGACGGCAACACTTGTACAGATATTTTACTCGCTTTCACGGATGGCACCACCCAGTTGATTTAATAGATCCTGGAATGGCGGCCCACAGATGTCGCACTTTCACCTCCAGGCAACTGATGTAACAACTGTTTGTTTGTTTTTTCTTTTCTTTGTTTTTTTTTTCCCCCCAACCCAACGTCATAACATTTCTCTGCCTTTTGGCACAACTAATTTTGTCCATTGTTTTACATTTGCGCTCCATTAAAAACGATGTGTAAGAAACAACAAAAGGCTCGTAGTACAAGCGGACACAACAGATGACTCATCTCAGCTCAAAAACCACCATTGGCCGGAATGAAATCCCGCGATAACTAAATTGGAACACAGTAATTTAGCCGCGATTGGTCGAAACCCACAATATTCAAATCCGTGATATTTCAATGATTGCTGGATTATGTATGACATTCACACGATGCATGCTCTGATGCGACTCTTCCCCCCCCCCAAACACCACCTCCTTTCATGTCAACATGCATGTGATTATCAAATGTTTTGTGTGTTTGTCATCTTGTCAGGCTGCAGCACTTTTAGAACAGGAAAGGCAGCAGGAAATTATCCGAAAGCAGTTGGTCCCACTCACTGTGGCACCATCTCTCCCACAATCCCCTGCTCTGGGTCCTCGTGGTAAGTTCTTTGCTCATTGATGCATGCAGGTTCTGCTTCAAATTTGAAACCCACCTCTTCTTGTGCCATTGATATTGCGTTGCATTTTTGCAGCACTTGCTTTTCCTTGACCTTGGTTTTCACCTTGGAAAAGTATCCATTGAAATGCGTCGCCCAAGAAGTCTCTGCATCGGTTAATTCACAGACGTTTGTGAAAACAGGCAAATGATGTGTCGAAGAATCGCAGTAATGACCCATGACTGAGATAATCTAATTAATCTTTAACGTGTTTCCACAAACGTTTATTCACGGCTTCATGTTTCCTGAATGACGGATAGCTTGCGCATTGTGGTTCAGGAAAGGTTGCGAAAAATTTGTTCACAATTTGTGAGTTCAAATTTCTCCATTGTCATTAAGGTTTTCCTTTTAATCGTTTTGATGACTCCTAATGCACTGTGTAGGGGAAGACTGCCATTGTGATAAATCTTGCATTTTTAGACTATCTCCTCTTTTCAATCAGGACCGGTTCCCAGCATGCCTGTCATCTCCACATCAACCCTGAGTCAGACCTCAAACCTGAGCTCGGTGCCTTCACGCCCACAGGGTCCACCCCCACCTCCAGGAGACGAGAATAGGCAGGTCAGTTGTCTGGTCCTGCTTACCCACAACATTCCACACTCTAAGCCACTCCTTTAGATTCTTTACTCTACTTTATCGAACGAATCGATCCGTCTTCTCAAAGGGCTACTCTCCCTTCATCGTGTGATTATTTTACGGGAGGCATCGTCTCCCCAGTCCACCCACCCCCCATAAATTTGGAATTTGATTGTGATACTGACACATGATGTCCCACTAAGGACTAAGGTACACGAGTGGCTTGGAATGTAAAGACAGGCAGACAGACAAGCACACGGACGGACACATGCACTCACTCCCTTTTTTTTTCTCTTTTTTTACATTTCTAGCCACTCACGTACCTACCTTGTAGGACATTGTGTGCCCATACCACAACCATTCTGTGTGGGAGGTATTGTATCGGTCGCTTCGCAATACTCCAGGAGTGATGTAACTACCATGCTGAATTATTCACTGCGTCCAAGTCATTTACAGGGGCAAAGCAAATGTGACTTTGATCGAACCTCCTTGGTCATTGTCTCTGTCAGCAGCGCCTGCCTACTACTCCAATATAAATACTTGTCCCTGTTTCCTCAGACGGATGAAGGGCCATCACTTAGGTTGGAACCACGGATCCCTCAGGCACTGGAGCGGGTTCTTCAGTACAAAGAAATCCGCCAGGAGGAAGTAGCCAAGATGGCTGACCCAGCTCCAGGTAATTCGATTTCAGTCATTACTGAGTCTTTTTAATATTGGCTGTGTTCATGTGATACCAATATTTAATGTTGGCTGAGTCAAATTTTATAACTTGTGAATAATTTGTAGCTTTTCTGCTTTTAAACACTTTCTGAAACACTTGATCCACTCTTTACTTAACCACCCCTATCCTGACTTAAGAAATTAAGTTCCAACACAACAGTAATATCGAGACAAAGGGACTGTTTATTTCCATATACATGGTGTGGAGCTGTGGGGGAGCTAAATCACTGATGCAGTATAATGGAAAAGGAAGAGACCTGAAAAGGATAGGAGAGAGAGAGAAAGAAGGGAAAAGTTTCCAAAAAGATACGAGTTAAATGGCACGGATGAAACCTGGGTGTGAGGGGACGGTGGGTTTTTGATTGGCCAAAAAAAAAAAATATATATATATATATATTGTTACTCCTATGCCCTTCCACGCAGAGGATGAGTCTCACCTCAAAGTGCCAAAAGCAGTTGTTGATTTGGCTGGGGTAGCAGATGATGAGGATGATGACGAAGTCGGTGAAAGAGAAGATGATGAGGGAGAGGATGAGGAGCAGAGAAGGGAGGAATTGCAATCGGTCCCAACAACAGTGACTGTGAAAGAGGTAAAAATCCGGATTGTTTAGTTATTTATCGATTGATTTTTTTATTTTTATTTTTTCGAAATGACTCTCCTTGAATCGAAAGATGGTGTTCTGTTCTGTGCGAAACAACATGGATGTCTTGTGCCTAGTCTAAGAATCGTCGGAAAAAGAACAAGAAGAAGCGAAGAAAGAAGAAGCAACAGGAGCAGAGCAAGGAGAGTGGAAGGGAAAGGAAGGATGATGAAGACTATGATAAAGACTACATTGAAATAGAGTATGTCACTGAAGAGCCAGAGATTTATGATCCGCACTTCATCCACTTCCGGAAGATCTTTCAGGCCTTCAAGGTAACTTCTTCTTCTTCTTCTTCTTCTTCTTCTTCTTCTTATTCTTCTTCTTCTTTGTGCCTCCACGATAAAGTCGCCGGAGGTTGTGTTCTTGTTTTCCGGAGGTATTATGCTTTTGAGTTGCCCGTCTGTGATAGGTTTTCGTTACCGCGGTAACTCGAGAACGGCAGAAATTATCCAAATCAAACTTGGTACAGGTGTGTTTAATGATGTAAATATAAACTGCTAAGATTATGGGGTCAAGAGGTCAAAGGTCACATCGGTAAAAATTGCCACCACGCTAACTTCTGAACCAGTGATGGGATTTCGAACAAACTTGGTCGAAGTATTATATTATGATGCAAAGATTTACTGATTAGATTTTGGCTTCAAGCGGTCAAAGGTCATGTCCGATTATAAATGTGATACTTGAGAATGGATGAAGGGATTTTACTCAAACTTGGTTCAAGTTTGTATAAACCTCCGTCAGTGCGTCCATCCATGATAGATTATTTGTTACTACAAGGTCAGAGGTCACATGAAAACTCCAGTTAATGTGATACCATTGGCTCTGGGGTTTGAACGAAGCTAAGTACGTGTACCATGATGCATACATATGTGCAGATTCGATATTAAAGTTTCAGTAAGCAAAGACTTGATGTGGGCGGAGGCATATCGGTCGACTTCACGATGTCAAATTATGTCTCGTTTGACATGGTTTTAATGGCAAATCAGCTGGGGTGGCTCACGGGGCATCGGAGATGTTACTTTTGTGCAAGTGCAACATGTAGATCACCTTTTACACAAAAGTAAATATTTTTGCTCACACAGCTCTCTGAGGATGTGAAGAAAGACAAAGAGAAGGAAATGGAGAAAAAGAATTTGGAAGCCGATGCCGCAGCACTGAAAAAGAAAAAGGAGCCAGAGAAAGGAAAAGACAGTGACGACGACGATGACGACGATGACGATGACAGTGATGACATGGTAAGGATGTGTCTGTGTTGAGCTTGTTTTTTAATGTTTGTTTGTTAACAAATCTGTTAGTTTTTCTCAAAGATTTCTCTTTACCCATTTGTGTTTTGTACTTGGTTTGATCGATGGCTGTGTAAGGCACTTGCCACAAAGCTTGCGGTGTCATGGCTTGCGTGCTTCAGTTAATAGATTGAGGCTCGTGCAAGAGCTGGAATATTTTGTCACGTTGCATTGATGATTGTCCTCGACAGGAGTCGCAAGTACCTAAGCTGTCCAAGAAGAAGCTTCGACGAATCAACAGAATGAGTGTGGCAGAGTTAAAGCAGGTTGGTGATGACACCTTGCCACTTTATTTCAAACGAGCTGATATGCGATAGTATTTCATTGGGGGGAGAGCCGTAGAACAACAACAATAATCAGCACGATGGAATGGCACCAAAAGTGCTGCTCATCAGGCTATTTGCCCATCCAAAATGGGTGATGGGATGGTTTGTTCTTTTCCATGAGAATAAAATGGCCGTTCTCTTGCTGATAAGACGTCTACGTGATTCTCAGCAAAACTAAGGAATCCTTGAGTGTTTTATGTGATTTGTCCAGCTTTTACCTCTTACTGTATTTGTAAGTGGTCTGGACCCAAACCAGTCCACAATAGTTTGGTTAACTGGTAATGTCAACTGGCTTCTATTCTCTCTGTCTTATTCACCTTGTCCTTCAGAGAAACACTAACCTGACATCATTGGTGTGTGAATGCTCTGGAAATTGTAGCGATCGCATTTGGACTCAAATTGATCCCTCGGATTTGTTTTCTCTGAAACGTGCCAAGTCACATTTCATGTTGAGTTTTTTTTGTTTGTTTTTTTTTTTCCTCTTATACATGTGTTCATTCGTATGATGACACCAAATGTATTATTTGTAGAAATGCATCGTAAAGCTTACCAAGTAGAATGGCACTGAGTGCAGCGCATTACCTCCACGAGGCTATTGTGTACGTTTTGAATCCCACTGATAGGCCGGATCTGAACTTGGACCTTCACCGAAATCTCATCGGCTTGTTCTTGTCACCTACCCAACTCATCCACCAAGTTTTGGCATAACCAGTCCAAAACTTATTGAAATATCGTGCGCGACATAGTTTTTGGCCCCGTCTCTCAATTACGCAGAATCACTTGTCCATGTTTGTCCTTGTTACATACCCAACCTGTCCGCCAATAAACAACCACCCGACACACGTGTAGTCGTTCAAAGTTCTGTCCAAACCCGTGCACAACTTTTTATCCTGATCACAGACAGACAAATAGACTGATGTGAAATATGAGCTCTGTCCACCTTCGGTGGTGGAGGTAATATATCTTTCCTTATAATTTTTTTTTTTTTTAAAGTTGGCCTCCATTTTATTTGTTTTGCTTTCATTGTACTTTACTTGGTGCTCGGGTTATTGGCCTTTAATGTCTTATTGGGCACGCAACTTTGGAATGATTATATTGTTGATAAAAAAAATGTCATTTTGCAGACTTCGGTGATCTGGAATGCCCACAAAAATAATGTTTCAGTACATCGGAAATGAACCGGTTTTGAAGGAAACTGCAGATGGAAACCATTTTGAATGACTACATGTATGTGGGGTGATTGAGCCTGGTGTTGGCGCAGTGGTTAGGGCAGCAGCTTGGGATCCAAAAGGTCCTGAGTTCAAGCCCCGTTGGGCCACTGAATTAATACACCAGGGGGTTGACTCAGCCTGTCATCCTTCCGAGGTCGGCGAAATGAGTACCAGTATACTGGGCCGGTGTATACCCCGGTTAAAATAGGTGTACCATATCCCTGTGTCGTAAGAGGCGACCAGGGTTGCGTCAGGAAGGGCATCCGGCGTAAAACATGTGCCAAATCACTATGCGGATCACACGGATGATCCGCTGTGGCGACCCCTAATGGGAGCAGCCGAAAGAAGAAGAAGAAGACATGTATGTGGGGTGATTGTTTATTTCCTCGTATCATTTCAAAGGACCACATCGACAAATTTTCCCGGTCATTTCCCGCAGCTCGTGGCACGCCCCGATGTGGTCGAAATGCACGACGTGACGGCGCATGATCCAAAACTGTTGGTTCTCCTGAAGTCGACGCGCAACACAGTCCCCGTCCCACGACACTGGTGTTTCAAGCGCAAGTACCTTCAGGGGAAAAGGGGGATTGAAAAGCCACCTTTCGACCTCCCTGAATTCATCAAACGTACGGGAATCATGGAAATGAGGCAGGCGCTGCAGGAAAAGGTACGTGTCCTGTGAGGTGTTGGACTAGGCAGAACGTTTGATTTCAATTGGCACAGACCTGATTCCAAAGGTGGTGGGAGCAACTTGCAGCACTGGCTTTGTGGCCTTGTTTTCAGGAAGAACAAAAAACCTTGAAGTCCAAGATGCGTGAGAAGGTTCGGCCGAAGCTCGGCAAGATTGACATTGACTACCAGAAGCTGCATGACGCTTTCTTCAAGTGGCAGACGAAGCCCAAAATGACAATACACGGCGACCTATACTACGAGGTAATCAAGTGTATCATTTCTTGTGTCTGAGAATACATTCAAAGCTTCACTGCAATCGTTTGTGTTGTGGCTTTCCTCATGCATAATATTTTGTGTGCAGGGTAAGGAGTTTGAAACTCGCCTGAAGGAGAAAAAACCTGGTGACCTTTCTGATGAGCTCCGAAGTGCGCTTGGGATGCCAGTTGGCGCGGTGAGGCTTTGTGTTATCCGAGATTAAAAGAGTTTGACGTTATTTGCTGCTTTGGTGAAATGCTCACTCATTTCATTTGGTATCAGTAGAACTCGTTCAAAGTTCCTCCGCCATGGCTCATCGCAATGCAGCGCTACGGTCCCCCGCCTTCTTATCCAAACCTCAAGGTTCCTGGGCTCAACTGCCCTATCCCAGAGGTGTGGCCTCAAATGCTGCTTGCTTATCAAGAGAACGTTCTTATCTATTTTGTTTTTGTGTCGGTGAAATACTGCAAACTGTCAATCAAAATACGTCTGCATCTCTCCTCGATCGCTCACACTTTTAACTGTGTCACCGTGCTGTTGCAGGGCTGTTCTTTTGGCTACCACGCAGGTGGTTGGGGAAAGCCACCCGTCGATGAGATGGGCCGCCCACTCTACGGTGACGTTTTTGGCACCAATGCGCAGGAGTTCCAGGTAAAAATGCTGACCTCTCTATGAATTTTAAGGCTCGTAGTTTGCAGCAGCGATGGATCTGAAACACAAGAGTACAGAATGGCACCACTCGATCATGCGGTTGCGTTCTGCCACACCACGTTATCGGCCAAAGCACGGTGCATATGTCATAGAAACAATTGAGAATATCTGGCTTTGGTTCCATGCGGTTCCATAATAACACTTTACTTGGTGCTTTTGTACTATAATACATATGTCATGTCGCATCATGTACCTTGCTTAATGCAGAGCATCGGTTCTGCCAAAGCAATAAGGTTCAATACTGGACCCTCCCTGCTCCCACTTTGTGGCTGCCCATGTGCTGCATGATACAATCCAAGATGGATCACCATTTAGACCATGATTCCTGAATAAGTGTGCAGGACTGTAATTTGTTCAGGGTGTCAGCGATAACTAACCTACTCCTCGTGAATGATACCATGGGATATTTAACATCCACCAAATAATGCTGGCAGATGGGATACACAGTATAACGCCCATCAGTTTAACACGCATTGATGGCTCACTCTGCATGTGAATCACCAGGATGACAGTTTATAGCTGGGTTGAGACTCAAACCCAGGTGAGGGAGAGCGAGCTCGGAGGCAAATGTGCGAACCTCGAAGTTATACCACCCCGGCCCTCATACTTTTCCACAAGTGTGGGAACCTCTGGGTTTAGTGTCAGGGTGCTTTGCTCATTTATTTCTGAAACCAAAATATCTCATTTTTGTTTTGGGGGTTGAGTATCTGTGTGCAGGCCTGATGAACAGCTCCATAGCTGTTCATCAGCTCATTGACCTGACTATTTAGGTACTGTTGTGTTGGTGTGCAGGCAAAGATTGAGGAAGAAGAGGTAGATCGAACACCATGGGGTGAGTTGGAGCCTTCTGATGAGGAGGAGTCTTCAGAAGAGGAGGAAGAAAGTGATGAAGAAAATCCAGATGACACTGGCTTCATAACTCCGGCAGACAGGTGAAACCTAAAGGCCTTTATGGTTCTTCCGGGTATTAGCCAATTCCGGCAACTGTTTGGAAACTCTGTGTTGTGACCAATGTCCAATTTCGGACGTTGCAGATTCAAGTCTCGTTCTGATCCTAATCCGAATCTTTTATGGTGATTTGTGCAGTGGGCTTGTGACCCCAGGGGGCTTTGCCTCGGTACCGGCCGGCATGGAAACCCCTGAGTTGATTGAGCTTAGGAAGAAGAAGATTGAGGAGGGGATCGATGGGTAAGTCCTAATTTCATCCATGGTGTTTTATTATCCTGTAAAAATGATCTTGCACTTGATGCTTGCCATAACAGTGGAATTTATCCTTTTAAAAAAAAAAATTTAATCTTTCCCAGACACTCCCTACCTTCCCTCCCCACCATGTCTTTGGATATACTGTAGAAAGTCTCCACTGGCACATCCCATATCAGTAAATCGACTGTTTCTGCTATTGGTAATGATTATGATTGGGATATACTTTGCAGAGGTGAGACTCCACAGTTATACGTTCCTTTGCCGGAGAAGAAGATCGGTGTGGGTGTGGCTATGATGGGCTCAGCACACATTTATGATATGTCTGCGGTGAGCTATTGCATCACACTGTTGACCTTTCTTTGAACCACCAGCCTATCTGTAGTGAATGATTTGGCAGATTTCCCCTCCCTTTCTCCCACAGCAAACCATGCAAAGATCGTACGGTGTGCAATCCCCCCCATCTCTCGCTCCTTTCCCCTCTCTCCACTTTTCCATTCGCAGGTTGTAAGTAAGAAGGGCTCTGGACCTGAGGTTCAGGGTGTGGAAGTGGCATTGGCCCCAGAAGAGCTTGAAATGGATCCCATGGCAATGACACAGAAATATGAGGAACGTGTCCGAGAACAACAGGCACAGGTTGAGAAGGAGGATTTCAGTGACATGGTCGCAGAGCACGCCGCCAAACAAAAGGTTAGTGCGGGTTATTGTAGAAGGCTTGTTGGTTGGGGGGTGGGGCAGGAACAGGGGAGGGGGTAATGGGGACACCTGAAAGACATCGCTCACCCCAGATAGGGTGTGTGTCCTTTGGACGTGACCAAAACCATGCTGTATCGCAGGCTGTTCACGCATGCTGGTTCTGTTCATGTGTGTGCTGGGGCTGAGAGCATGCGTGCTGTCGCTGTGTTTGTTGCACCATTCATACATGTATTCCATGCTTTGTTCATGCTCTGTCATTCCTATTTCTTTGCCGTTCCTAATTTGTTTAAGATTCTTTTTTTCTTGCACCGGCTGCGTTTTTTTTCTTTCTTCCCCTTGATGAACCGATTTGTGCTTTGCCAATCTAAACCTTATTGAGATTGGCAAAGAAAGAAACCTCTCACACCCAAAGCTCATCCACTTGCTTCTTCCTAAACAAGTTTTCTCCTCCTCTGGCAATTCATGCGTGGAACCTCGGTTTATAAGGACGCTATCTAAAGCATCCAGATTGCCCCGTTTCCCCCACTCTCTCTCTCTCTCAATTCATCTTTGTTGACCTACCTGGAGGGTCGTGTCCACTTTGATCGATGGCTTTGCTTTTCATGGAGATGCCATCTTCTTCACGCGTCCTTTTTCATTGTTTTCTTTCCTAACTGTTCAGGTTTTATTAATCGTTTTACTTTTTGTTCACAGCAAAAGAAGCGGAAGGCCCAAGCGCAAGACTCCAACAAAACGACAAAGAAATACAAGGAGTTCAAATTTTGAATGTTATGTCTTTGCGCTTCGTCTTACATTGGGTACAGCTTTTTATCAACAAGTAAAACTTTGTTTCCTTTTTAGGTTGTAACATGTTAAAATAAACCCATTGGATCTTTTGTTGATGAAATGCCCTTATATGGTCTTCTGTGTTTTTACTATTAAAGAGGGTCGTCTTTGTTATACAGATTTGAAATCCAACCAGGCCTCAGTGTTGATACGTTTGTATTTTGGTCAAGCACTGTTTACTTGGTTTACCCGTGTTGACAAAATGTCAATCTTGCAGAGCTTTGATGGTGGTCGTCCCCTTTACAGGACTGCTGTTAAATGGCTCAAAAGATCCCACTGGAGGGGCAGGACATTTGTAAAAATAAGATCCCTTTTCAGAACATCGTACATGTAATTCAACGAGTTGTTTATGTGTTGGCTTTGATCAATCTTCAGGTCCTTCACAGAGAAAGGGTTAATTTGTTTTTTTTAAATCTGTAAATGTAGGTATTGAGATTCATGGTAGAGCAGAACAGCCTTGAAAACACAGGAAGGAGAAACAAGACGGATGCACGAATGCACCACAGCATGAAAAGAGGAAAGGAGATTGTACACGAGTCGGGTACATGCATGACAAAGACAAAAATAAACATCGGTGTACCTTTTCATAAATTACCGATACATACGGTGTATGAGATTGTGAACCGTGAGCTTGGGCTTCAGATTGGAACACAAACAGGTCTTGAATGATGGGATGGACAAACACAAGACAACCACCTTGAGCAGAGGGTTCCATGTGAGGGATGATTGAACGACGTGTTCTGGTAGAATGTGTGGTGGTGAGGGATAGAGAGGTTCACTGGATAGATTTAAAACGAAGGTTGGGAAGGGGTTCGGTTGGAGAAGCAAGACCGGAAGAGAGATGGTAAAATATTGCAAGACCATCAACCTACCTGCAGTGCGCAAGAGGCAAACCCAAAGAAAGCTTCCTATTGTAATGTGCCAAAGGTACGGAACGTCTTTGACTTCACAATGTCATGGAAAGTAGCAACACCTGTCCACAGGGTAGAGCCATCTTCCACGGTACTTCGGATGCAGACCTCGTTGATCGTTACAATCTTATTATAGCAAAGGAAAGACTTGACTGCTGAGAATTCTAATGTGTTGACTGACCTTGGAGGTCTATGATCTACCCCGGACAGGTTTTTCTTGATTGAGGTCCAGAAACTCTCGTCCGTTGGCTATCCTTGTCACGTGATGTGAAAATAAGCTACAATCCAGCTGCTGAGGTAGGGGAGAACAAAATTATCAGATTTGAATGTATCGAATCAAATTAGTGAGGGTGGACTGCACCAAATGAATGGTGTTTCCGTGTCTGGAGTTGAACGCAAACTGCCATCAAAACCAACATTGTTCACTTTGATCTGCAGTCTGTGTTTGGCTGACACTGTTCGGGCTGAACTTTTGCTTTCTTTATTTGTTTCTCTCTCTCGATGTTAACCCGTAACTTATTGAAGAGTTCATCACACACACTCAACAGGTTTTATTGATTCATTCTTTCTTAATCATTCTGGTTATCAAATCGTGTACCATTTTCTAAATCCAGGTTAAACAGAGTATTTGGTGAATACTATACACAGAGCCTCTTGATTTGATTTGATTTTACATGAAAAGGAAGAGAAGGCTGATGCGCTGAAAATGGGGAAGGTGGAAGGGACGGTTAAATTATTTTTTAAAATTTCCTCCTCCCCCCCCCACCTTTCCAACATACCCTTTCCAAAAACTGAGCCAATACAATGATATCAGAAAACACCCACTTTGCCACTGTGTAGAAACTTCATAAAGTTATCTGTGCTGAATTTCGCTGGAGTTGGACTCTTCCTTCTTAGTTTGGGGACATAGATCCTGACTTTTTGAACTTTGAACAGCGGAACATTTGGAAGCATTAATCTGTGGGAATTTACATTTGCTCAATGTAAACAAACAAATACACACACACCCTTTCTGCTTTGGGAAGGAATGAAGACTGCAGATTGTCCTTTGGGGTTTGTGTTTTCCCGATCGAGTGTGAATGCACTTTTAACACTTGTAGAATTCACACTCGCAACGTTGTGAAAAATAATCCCCCAAAAAATCATTTCCTTGTGATTGCGTTGTGTGTGAGTGTATTATATATATTATACACACACAC
>NC_140975.1:28625363-28702863 GCF_056783735.1 Eptatretus burgeri | reverse complement strand
TCCGAACTTGACGTGTTTAAAAAGGGATGAACAACCATAGGTTGGCAATCATTACGCAGGTGTAATGTGTGGTGTCCGGAGGGCAGTGAGACACGTGGAGTCGTGAGGGTTGCCGTAACTCTTTATTGCATGTCCGGATGTACACTACTGGAGACTACCACACGCCTCTGGCGGCGTGGTCTGACTTGTGGTCTTTTTTTTTTTTTTGTATACCTTGGTCGAGGCTCGTATGAGAGCAAACACACAACTCACAGCAAGGAGGCATGAGACAAGAGGGGCAGGAGTGGAAGGGACAAAACAGTGGGGAACAGACACATTAGGTGAACTGTGGAAGGGAGAGGGATGGGGATGGGACGGGGAACATGGCGAAGAGAAGATGGACATTACAGGGACTTTCAGGAAGGAAAGCAGGAGAAATGAAGGAAGGGCTTGGGTGGATTATCGGGGGTAGAAAAGATCGAGGATTTGGATGGGGGAAGATAAGAGGTGGTGGTGAACAGCTGTTTTGAAAGCCTGGAGGGAAGAATGGGAAAGAATAGAGTGAGGAAGTTTATTCCAAAGGCGGGAAAAAAGAGGAATGAAAGAGTGAAGATGAGCAGTGATTCGTGATTTTGGTAGTTTTACCAGAAGGGGGTTGTTGGCGAACCTTGAGCGCCCTGTGGAAATGTGGTGGGGACAAATCGCAGAGAGAGCAGGGGGGGGGGGCATGGCTGGAGAGGAGTCGGTAGAAGACAGAAAGACCACCGACCAACCTGCGGTGATTGAGTGAGAGGCTCAAAGACTCAGCTTCATTGCGGGAGATGCCGATGATCTTAAATGCCCTGGTTTCGACAGCGTGAAGCCGAGAAAGGTGGGAGGCAGGAGCACCAGCCCAGAGGGGAGAGCAGTACTCCATCAGGCTACGGACAAAAGCTTTGTAAGTGGTCAGGAGCTCAAGAGGGCCGAGGAAGGACTTTGCACGACGGAGGATTCCCAGTCGGCGACTGGCTTTTGAGCCGAGGTTGGAAATGTGACTTTCCCAGGAAAGGTCATGGCAGATAGTGAGACCTAGAAGCTTGAAGGAAAAGACTTCTTCCAGAGGATTGTTGAGAAAGTGGATGGGGGGGTTTGTAAACGGTCCTTTCGAAGAGACATAGTGAGAGTGTGAGATTTGTCTGGATTGAAAGACATGTTCCACGTGTTGGACCAGTTTGTGATTTTATCCAGATCTGCAGTGAGCGAAGAAGCTGCTGCTTGCCGGTCTGAGGGATGACAGATGGTACGGCAGAGGGTGGAGTCGTCGGCAAAGAGAAATAGAGGATTTTCCAGAGAGTCCGAGAGATCATTGATGAAAACCAGAAAAAGAACAGGGCCCAGAACGCTACCTTGAGGAACTCCAGCCTGGACAGGAAGAGGGGATGAAAGAACTCCATTTAGGGCCACACGTTGACTGCAACAGGAGAGGAAGTCTGCGAGCCATGAGTGGAGATGGCCTTGAATACCATGGGAAGAGAGTTTGGTGAGTAGGGCAGGGTGCCAGACTGTGTCAAAAGCACGTGATATATCCAGGGATACGGCTCGGATTTCCTGTCTGGCATTGAGGACCTCCATCCATTGATGGGAGAGCAGTAGCAGCATATCCAGGGTAGAGTGACCTGGTCTGAAACCAAATTGATGATTGGAAATCAAGCCATTGGGGAAGAGGAAGGATTTCATGTCTGAAGCGATGATGGATTCCATCACCTTGCTGATGATTGGGAGAAGGCTGATTGGTCTGTAGTTACAGGGATCTGTTTTTTTATTTTTTTTTTATTTTTTTTTTTTTGTATACCTTGGTCGAGGCTCGTATGAGAGCTAACACACAACTCACAGCAAGGAGGCATGAGACAAGAGGGGCGGGAGTGGAATGGACAAAACATTGGGGAACAGACACAGGTGAACTGTGGAAGGGAGAGGGATGGGGATGGGACGGGGAACATGGCGAGGGGAAGATGGACATTAAAGGGACTTTCAGGAAGGAAAGCAGGAGAATTGAAGGAAGTGGGCTTGGGTGGATTATCGGGGGTAGAAAAGTTCGAGGATTTGGATGGGGGAAGATAAGAGGTGGTGGTGAACAGCTGTTTTGAAAGCCTGGAGGGAAGAATGGGGAAGAATAGAGTGAGGAAGTTTATTCCAAATGCGGGAAAAAAGAGGAATGAAAGAGTGAAGATGAGCAGTGATTCGTGATTTTGGTAGTTTTACCAGAAGGGGGTTGTTGGCGGACCTTGAGCGCCCTGTGGAAATGTGGTTGGGACAAATCACAGAGAGAGCAGGGGGGGCAAGGCTGGAGAGGAGTCGGTAGAAGACAGAAAGACCACCGACCAACCTGCGGTGATTGAGTGAGAGGCTCAAAGACTCAGTTTCATTGCGGGAGATGCCAATGATCTTAAAAGCCCTGGTTTCGACAGCGTGAAGTCGAGAAAGGTGGGAGGCAGGAGCACCAGCCCAGAGGGGAGAGCAGTACTCCATCAGGCTACGGACAAAAGCTTTGTAAGTGGTCAGGAGCTCAAGAGGGCCGAGGAAGGACTTTGCATGACGGAGGATTCCCAGTCGGCGACTGGCTTTTGAGGCAAGGTTGGAAATGTGACTTTCCCAGGAAAGGTCATGGCAGATAGTGAGACCCAGAAGCTTGAAAGAAAAGACTTCTTCCAGAGGATTGTTGAGAAAGTGGATGGGGGGGTTTTGTAAACGGTCCTTTCGAAGAGACATAGTGAGAGTGTGAGATTTGTCTGGATTGAAAGACATGTTCCACGTGTTGGACCAGTTTGTGATTTTATCCAGATCTGCAGTGAGCGAAGAAGCTGCTGCTTGCCGGTCTGAGGGATGACAGATGGTACGGCAGAGGGTGGAGTCATCGGCAAAGAGAAATAGAGGATTTTCCAGAGAGTCCGAGAGATCATTGATGAAAACCAGAAAAAGAACAGGGCCCAGAACGCTACCTTGAGGAACTCCAGCCTGCACAGGAAGAGGGGATGAAAGAACTCCATTTAGGGCCACACGTTGACTGCGACAGGAGAGGAAGTCTGCGAGCCATGAGTGGAGATGGCCTTGAATACCATGGGAAGAGAGTTTGGTGAGTAGGGCAGGGTGCCAGACTGTGTCAAAAGCACGTGATATGTCCAGGGATACGGCTCGGATTTCCTGTCTGGCATTGAGGACCTCCATCCATTGATGGGAGAGCAGTAGCAGCATATCTAGGGTAGAGTGACCTGGTCTGAAACCAAATTGATGATTGGAAATCAAGCCATTGGAGAAGAGGAAGGATTTCATGTCTGAAGCGATGATGGATTCCATAACCTTGCTGATGATTGGGAGAAGGCTGATTGGTCTGTAGTTACAGGGATCTGTTTTTGCACCTTTTTTATGCAGGGCAGTGATGTTAGCAGATTTCCAAGCAGATGGCAGATGACCTTGGGCAAATGAGAGGGTGAATAGAACAGAGAGAGGGTGAGCAAGAGCAGAAGAGCAGGCTTTGAGGACACGTGGGCTGATGCCGTCTGGACCGGTTGCAGAATCTGACTCGAGGTTTGAAAGCAAGCTCTCCACCTTGTCAGGAGAAAAGGATACAGAGTCCAGGGACAGTTGGGTGCGACTGGGTAAAGTGGGTAGAGATAGTGATGGGTTTGGGACACAAGATTTAGCTGCAAACACCGAGTTTAGACATTCAGCTTTATCACGTGTGGAATCAGCAGTGCGGCCATTTGAGGTAAGGGAGGGGATGGAGGGGGAACATACACCAGAAACAGATTTGATTAAACGCCACCAGGATTTTGAGGAGGGAGAGAGGTTTGAGCGTTCGGACTTGAGATGAGAAAGATGTTGTTTTCTGGCTCTCCTGAGGGTAGATACACACTTGTTCCGAGCTTTGTGGAAAGAACTGAGATTGCCCTCAGTTGGGTTTGCTTTCCTCATTTGCCATTCTTTTGCTTGGTCTCATCGATGCGTTAACCCTCATCCTCACCCAAAATGAGAATATACCGTTTAATGGTCCCATGACACCCAAAATGAGAATATATACCCTTTAATGGTCCCATAACACCCAAAATGAGAATATATACCCTTTAATGGTCCCATAACACCCAAAATGAGAATATATACCCTGTAATGGTCCCATGACACCCAAAATGAGAATATACCCTTTAATGGTCCCATGACACCCAAAATGAGAATATATACCCTTTAATGGTCCCATGACACCCAAAATGAGAATATACCCTTTAATGGTCCCATGACACCCAAAATGAGAATACATACCCTTTGGTCGTCCCATGACACCCAAAATGAGAATATATACCCTTTAATCGTCCCATGACACCCAAAATGAGAATATATACCCTGTAATGGTCCCATGACACCCAAAATGAGAATATACCCTTTAATGGTCCCATGTACCCAAAATGAGAATATACCCTTTAATCATCCCATGACACCCAAAATGAGAATATATACCCTTTAGTCGTCCCATGACACCCAAAATGAGAATATATACCCTTTAATCGTCCCATGACACCCAAAATCAGAATATATACCCTGTAATGGTCCCATGACACCCAAAATGAGAATATACCCTTTAATCGTCCCATGACACCCAAAATGAGAATATATCCTTTAATGGTCCCATGACACCCAAAATGAGAATATACCCTTTAATGGTCCCATGTACCCAAAATGAGAATATACCCTTTAATATACCATGACACCCCATATACCCCATATACCATGACACCCAAAATGAGAATATATACCCTTTAATGGTCCCATGACACCCAAAATGAGAATATACCCTGTAATGGTCCCATGACACCCAAAAGGAGAATATACCCTTTAATATACCATGACACCCCATATACCCCATATACCATGACACCCAAAATGAGAATATACCCTTTAACACCTTCTGGGTGTGTTCACACCCCATGGATTTAAACCCCATGGATTTAAAGCGGTAAATAACACAAAACGCATTAATTATTTAAAAACATAAATGATGTATTTATTACTTACGAAATCTTTAGATTTCGTAAGTATATTGATGACTTCCGTCATCTGTTTGTGTGTTTGTTTGTTTGTTTGTTTGTTTGTGTGTTTGTTTGTGTGTTTGTTTGTTTGTTTGTTTGTGTGTTTGTTTGTTTGTTTGTTTGTGTTTGTTTGTTTGTTTGTGTGTTTGTTTGTGTGTTTGTTTGTTTGTTTGTTTGTGTGTTTGTTTGTTTGTGTGTTTGTTTGTGTGTTTGTTTGTTTGTTTGTGTGTTTGTTTGTTTGTTTGTGTTTGTTTGTGTGTTTGTTTGTAGGCACGATAACTCGAGAACAGAAGAAGCAACCAATGTCAAACTACACCACGTGATTCAGGAGGGTGGTGGCTAGTGCTGATTAGATTTTGGTCAAAATCGGTCAAAGGTCAAGGACACAGTGAGGTCAAACATTCCATTTTTGATGGTTTGGTACAGAATCATCGTAGAAACTTCTGGTTTGCGTCGCTACCTTCTCTAGAGACAGCTTTTATTAGACAAGGTCAGAGGTCAAGTTGACGATTTCGTAAGTACCAGTCTATGACTGCTTGTTTATTTATTATTCGTGATGTCTTTTTGACCAAATCATGCACTTGCTGTGATCATTTTAGTCGAGTCAAAATATAATCCGTATCACCTAACACCAAAAAATCGCAACAAAACGTTTTATTGTTTTAAATGTTTTAATAGGTCATACTGCATGCCAGAAAAAAAGTCTCGGGTAATTTGACCCCGGGAAAGGGGTTCATTTGCATATATTCAAGATGGCCGCCAATGAAAATTTCAATGTCCGACAAACTTTTTATGGTTGATTTTAGACCCTATAAATGTATGAGCAACATATAGGAACATGGGGTTTCTGAATCAAATGAACATAGTTTCTCCCGCCCATGATGTACTGTGACGTAACTATGACGTTTATGACGTCATAGCGAAAACCGAAAGCCAACCCCCTTTCTTCGGATTAGTGTAGCAGCATTGCAAACCTGTTGTGCATTTTGTGATACAAGCACCAAATTTGGCACAAATGTACATTAATATGTTGCGAACATTTTCAGATATTGGGCCACTTGAAATTCTCTATTTATGTCCACCATATTGGATTTCAAAATGGCCGCCACTTGAAATCTACATTTGCTATTATCTCTGGACGTAATGCAGCTATTGACTTGATTCTGGCATCTAAATGTATGTTTTGGGGGGCAAGGAATCCAATGGTACCATTTTCAACTTAATATTATCGATCACAGTCTGTTATATAATTTTATTTGGAAATTATTGAGGCAAATATTGGATTCAACACAATACTTTGAAAAGAATGACTTAGTTCTGTAAATATAAATAAAAAACAATACTAAATCACTAGTAAGAACTCAGACAAGCTCAATATGTACTGGCAGTCTAAAATATAAATTCACATCAAGTGACTGCAGCAGCACTGTACATCCTGCAACACCGTGCCTACAACCACTACTGTCTGGGAGAAACCAGGGATGCAGAGGACCTTCCGGAGTTTGAAGACTGGTGTTGCCAGAGAGGAGAAGACATCCCCCAGTTTCACGACTGGCCAACCGTGCTGGAACTAGAACTGTTGGTTCTAGTGTATGTGCGTTCTCTCAGGCAGGGATCGTTAATGATGTACCTCGATGCTCAGACAGAGCTGGTCCCCTGGTTCCATGCACTGGATCACACCCACTATGCTAGGTGGATACCAGTGCACCTGAAGGACATGGCCGAACTCACCATCAAACACCCAGATGTAGCCAGGAAATTCAGGGAAAGCCACTTCACCGTTCAGAAAACGCAGAGGGTGTTCTCTTCAATCCGGATTGACCAGGCACATGAGCAGAATAATGCCTGCATCAAAGGAGACGGTGGAGCAGTTGGGCTCACTGACAACCCTAGTGCCCTACGTCGCTGGGTGGTTGCGGGACCAGAAGTTGCCAGGATGATCGAATAATTCCAGGATGGGAACCAGCACTGGAGACGGCAAACAGCAGACACACGTCATCATGATCAGACGCCAAGTGTACAGGCCTCATTTGTGAAAGATGTTCGCTCTCTCGTCGGTGTCATAGAGGAGATGGGCAACCCATTCGAGGAGGAGAGTCAGGATGTAGTCAAACTGGACACAAAGGAGATCGCAGATCCTGCTGCTGTGGAGACCATGATGAATGCTAAGAGGATTGGCCAAGAGCAGTTCGAGGCTTACACCAGAGAGTGTCTGTTGGACATAACAAAGGCAGTGGACGCACCCATTCCTCGTAACAAGCTGAAGGTGTTCAGCACTTCCACTCCAAGAAGCCAGAGCATAGGTCAGCAACAGCTCGCCTCCATCAAGAATGACCGTGAACTCTTTGTACGCCTGTACATTGGCTGCCAGACGAGGGATGGAAACCTTGAGGAGTTCTTTTGTCACGAGAATCAGGCATGTCCTCCTGCATTGTCTGATGGTGGAAGCCTCTGCACTAGTACCAAGAGTGATCTCCTCACATGCTTGGAAGAAGTCTCCGACGCAAAGACAGAGACTCCTGTCACGACCTGTATTGTGCTTGATGGAGCAGCCATCATCCAGATGCTGAAGCCGGCTGCATCAAAGACCTTTGAAGAGTATGCCCAACAGATCTTCATCCCATATATGTCCACGAAGCTGCAAACAGTGTCACGCCTGGATCTGGTCTGGGATACTTACCTTGCTGATTCACTGAAAGGTGGTACACGTGCAAAGCAGGGACAAGGTGTGCGGAGACGTGTGGTGGCTGCCGCAGCCATACCAGGAAACTGGCAGAACTTCCTACGAGTGGACAGCAACAAGACCGAGCTGTTCAGGTTCCTCTCAGCAGCTCCCATGGAATGGTTTGATTAGGAGGACAAGCAACTCGTCATTAATGATGGAGAGGCAGTGCTCAGCAAGCCACTACTGCCAGATCTGACCTCACTCGCCCCATGTAACCATGAAGAAGCTGACAGTCGGATGTTGCTGCATGCATCTCACGCAGTCCAGCATGGACACCATGCAATACTCATCCGGACTGTAGACACCGATGTTGTGGTGCTGGCAGTGTCCCTGGCACAGGAGTTGCAACCAGAAGACAAACTGTGGCTGGCATTCGGAACAGGCCAGAGTTTCCGATACCGAGCAGCACACGAAATAGCAGCTGGATTGGGACGAGAGAAGGATCGTGCACTGCCAATGTTCCACGCTCTAACTGGATGTGACACTGTGTCTAGTTTTCATAGACATGGCAAGAAGACTGCGTGGGCAGTCTGGACGGTACTGCCAGAACTCACTGAGGCGCTGCTGCTGCTGTCCTCTGCACCTCGTGACATACCAGATGATGCAATGCTCATCATCGAGAGGTTCGTGATCCTGTTGTATGATCGAACCAGCAAATGCACAGACATTGACAAGGCCAGGAGGAAACTCTTCGCAAGGAAAAACAATGTGCAGCTCATCCCTCCAACGAAGGCAGCTCTGGAGGAACATGTCAAGAGGGCAGTGTATCAAGGTGGACATGTGTGGGGTCAGATACTGCTGCCAGTACCAGAGCTCCCTCCACCAACCAACTGGGGTTGGTCAAGGACTGGAGAAGGACAGTACACACCTTACTGGACCAGGCTAACTGAGGCAGCTCACAGCTGCATTGAGCTGGTTTCTTGCAAGTGCAAGAAAGGGTGTGTGCGGTGCTGCAAGTGCAAAAAGGCTGCCCTTCAGTGCACAGCCCTCTGTGTGTGTGAAGGGGACTGCACATGACGATGAGTCAACAACATACATGTACTTGTGGCAATGCTGAACTTGTTAACATGACACTGTTTATGTACACGTATCTTCAGTACCGGTATATACCTAGCCTCAGATACCAGTACACCTCGCCTCAAATACTAGACCATGTCGCATGTCAGTATTATACCTAAGACATTTACAGAACTAAGACATTCTTTTCAAAGTATTGTGTTGAATCCAATATTTGCCTCAATAATTTCCAAATAAAATTATATAACAGACTGTGATAGATAATATTATGTTGAAAATGGTAGCATTGGATTCCTTGCCCCCAAAAACATACATTTAGATCCCAGAATCAAGTCAATAGCTGCATTACGTCCAGAGATAATAGCAAATGTTGATTTCAAGCGGCGGCCATTTTGAAATCCAATATGGTGGACATAAAGAGAGAATTTCAAGTGGCCCAATATCTGAAAATGTTCGCAACATATTAATGTACATCTGTGCCAAATTTGGTGCTTGTATCACAAAATGCACAATTCTTTTGAATATTTGGGCTAAGCCGCCCCACTAAAGGTGATTATGAATAATTGCTGTTTCGGCCTCCCATATGCACTTGAGCTGCCATTTGTGACTTTCAACTAAAACAATAGAATTTCTGGAACTGCTGATATTCACCTTTTCAATGTCCTTCAAAAGCATTGTCATGATGATAATGAATTCGAACCTAGCAAGACGACAAAGACCAGGTAGGGATTAACATAGAACATGTATAATTTCAACATGTACATCATGTGGAAGTAATTGGAAACCACATGTGGCCATGCCCTTGAGCAGAAGTATATATGGGCAGCCAATTGTAGAAAAATTCACCACATGTTTTTAAAATGAGTGCACCATGAGGGGGGGGGAGGGTCATCCATTTGGAGACAAGCAATCCAGCAGTATATAGCAAGTACCAGGAAGGCTACCATGTGGTTCGCCGGAGTGATCAGTTCTGGGCTGGACTTGGGTCCGATCTTGTTATGGAACAGACACTTATGCGATCACTCAAGTCGACTGGTGGATTGACCAGGGGCAGTGGCATGACATGACGGAGGAGCAACGTGCCCTGTGGATACTGTCGCCCCCCGTATGTTCGGAATATAATGTAGCCATACAAGAATTCAATGATTGCACTTACACGTCGAGTGAACAGCACAAGGAAGCCACCAAGTCCAGGATGGAGAGGGACCAGACAGATGTAGCAAAAATCCAAGAAAAACTTCAGTCATGCAATCTGTTCTCTGATGATCAAGCCTTGAGAAATGTTGTCACTGGTGTTGTAGCCAAGGATGAAGTGAATGTCAACAACTTGCAGGTAGTGGGGAAAGAAGTTGCTGAAAAGCTGACTGGACAACCAGTTTTCACCTACACATGCAAAAGGAAAGACAAAGCGAAAACTCTGGGAGATTCATCTTCTGTCCAGGTTACTGGCGACCGAACTATAGACCCTGCTCTTCTGTTTCAGAGGCTACTTGTCATTTCTGGGGCAGGGAACCTCTCATTGGAGGACGTTCTTGAATATGAATTGTCTCCATTTCCCCCAGCTCTCTTTGAGGCGAAGCACATATTCAGGAAAGCGGACAAGCCACAGCTTGCGAGAGCAATAGATGAATATGCAAAAGGTTTGTCTACCGAGGATGAGTCGGACGATGTACCCAAGACGGACCACTATGTGTTGGATGGTGGCTCACTGATGCATCGCGTTAAGTGGACAAAAGGGAGCACATACGGATCTATAGCTAACGGCTATGCTGACTTCGTACTCCGAAATTACGGGAAAGCTACTGTTGTCTTCGACGGTTATTCGGATGAACCATCTATCGAGGACAGCACACACCAGCGTCGTCAAAAGAAACATCATCCCAAAGTCAACTTCACAGAAGACACCGTGTTCATGGGGAAAAAAGATGAGTTCTTATCGCATGGTTCCAACAAGCAGGAACTGATAAACATCATTAGCCAAAGGCTAAAGGAAAAGGGGTGCACTGTGATAAACGCAACAGGTGATGCAGACTACGACATCGTGCAAGCAGCAGTACGAGCTTCCCAGCTGCAGTGAACAACACTGGTAGGTGAAGATATGGACTTACTTATTCTGCTGCTTCACCATTTTGCTGAAGGTGGCAACCGGGACTTGTACTTCCGATCTGACAAGACGTAGGACCAAAGCAGAGTATATCACATAAATAGACTGAAGAGCCTCTTAGGATCCCAGGCATCTACCATGATGCTGTTCGTACATGCCTTTACTGGATGTGATATGACCGCGCATATTTGGGGTTGGCAAGAAATCTCTTCCAGAAAGTCATGAAAGGTTATGCTGGTTTGAGGTCATGTGCCCAAGCAATTGCTACACTAGGTCAAAGCACAGATGCAGTTGTAGAGATTGGATACAAGGCAACGGTCCAGGTGTTTGGTGGAAAGGGAACAGATACTCTCACTTCATTGCGCCACAGCATCTTGACAAAGAAAGTGGTATCGGCTGTGTCGTTTGTTACCCCAGAACTTCTGCCACCAACTGAAGCGGCTACTAAGCACCATTCACTCCGCACGTATTTCCAGATCATGACATGGATGGGAGAAGAGGCAGATTTGGAAGCAACAGACTGGGGGTGGAAAACAGAGGAGAATCAGTTCATCCCAGTAATGAATGAAATGAATGCCGCACCAGACTCTTTTCTTAAGGTAGTTCACTGCAACTGCACTACCGGTGCAGTACTCAACGTTGCACATGCAGAACCTACGGTCTACCATGCACATCAGCTTGTGGACAGTGCCAAGTGCATTCATGTAGCAACCCTTTCAATCAAATGTTGGGGGATGAGAATGATGACGATGACAATGCTGAGGTGATCTATGGCGACAATGAGCGTGGCTTATGGTAAGGCTGTGTGGCATACATACAGATTTCTTTTGGATTGATGATGTCCCATCTATGTAATTACAGGAAAGGGACAGCTTAACTAGTTCAAGGAGTTAAATAATAGCATCACATGTCATTACATATTATAAAACAACACATTTTCTATGGCATACTCATTTATCTTTAAACTATGATGTCATATACGATTATACGTCATAGTTATGTCATAGTACGTCATAGGCGGATGGAACTATGTTTATTTGATTCAGAAACCCCATGTTCCTATCTGTTGCCAATACATTTATAGGGTCTAAAATCAACCATAAAAAAAGTTTGTAGTACATTGAAATTTTCATTGGTGGCCATCTTAAAAATATGCAAATTAACCCCTTTACCGGGGTCAGATTACCCGAGAGTTTTTCTCTGGCACGCAGCATGACCTATTAAAACATTTAAAACAATAAAACGTTTTGTTGTAATTTTTTGGGGGTTCAACCGTATATTGACTCGACTATTTACCATTTACATGGTTACTATGTATACTAACCCCAAAAAAAGAAATGGTGAAAAAGTTACCCCCCCCCAAAAAAAATAAAATCAAAGTGTAAAAACGCCCGAAAGGACGCGATGAAGGTAAAAGTTCCTTGTAAGGGAATCATATTTATTTATTTTTTAATGAGGGGTTAATGAAACACAACTTGTCTTTTTATTGTAAAAGTAACAAACTGTACAGGTACATTGATGGTAAAAGAAACGATGTGCAGCCACCCTTCATTGTCCTGGCGATGGAGTGCCGTGCGACGCAATCAGTTCAGTTTATTTCTCTTCTCTTGCATCAAACACAAAATATGAGAAACATACATCATAATATGAGAACGGTGGAGGAACCGGAATAAAAACATGGCCGGTAAAAATTTCAGGTCCCTTTGTTCATTTACTCCCGACTGGGGGGGGGGGCAAGCTCATGCTCCCTCAGGACAATAACTGCCTCCTTGAAGGGGAATGGGGACATGACTTTACACCTGGGCACAGAATCGAGGCTCATGGAGTGGCTTGGAAACAGAACAGATCAAATCATAACAGAACGAAAAGAACATTGGAAATGCGGTTGGGACACCGACAGCAGGGTCGAGGGAGAAAATGGAAGTCCTGGTCGGCCTGCTGGGTCAAACACAGATTGCGACCTTTGGATGCCGACAGAAGTCCTGCAGGTGGTGCAAGTTTGACCCAGGAATATTTACTCACAATGGCACGGAGTAGGCATGTTGATGGGATATCATTGGCCAAGGGAAGTTTAAGGAGGTCTGGAAGGAAGGTGCTGGGAGGGGGGGGCGTGGGGGGGTGTATGTAATGGAAGTCGAAGGGATATGCAAGGGATGTCCAGGGAGTATGTATGGAAGGTCCACGGGGTGTAAGGGATGTCCAGGAAGTATGTGAGGAAGGTCCGTGGGGTGTAAGGGATGTCCAGGGAGTATGTAAGGAAGGTCCATGGGGTGTAAGGGATGTCCAGGGAGTACGTAAGCAAGGTCCACGGGGTGTAAGGGATGTCAAGGGAGTATGTAAGGAAGGTCCATGGGGTGCAAGGGATGTCCAGGGAGTATGTAAGGAAGGTCCATGGGGTGTAAGGGATGTCCAGGGAGTACGTAAGCAAGGTCCACGGGGTGTAAGGGATGTCAAGGGAGTATGTAAGGAAGGTCCATGGGGTGCAAGGGATGTCCAGGGAGTATGTAAGGAAGGTCCATGGGGTGCAAGGGATGTCCAGGGGTAAATGTTGCGTGACTGGATTTTGGAGATTCTTCCTGTAATTAACATACATCCTGCAACCCAGCATTCTCTGATATCATGTTGATAACACATATGCTAAGTTTTAGAATATTCTGTACAAAACAGTGCATTCTGTGGAATTTCACTTTAATTCAATTTAAACCACAACAATCAAACTTCCAACTTGTAAAAGTCTCGCTGTTGACTTATTTAAAGACCAACAACTGAACAGGGTAAAGTTACCCCACCATTTCAACTGAGCCAAAGTCACCCCATGTTCATTTCTGGCAACATGCAATGTGATTTAAAAAAAAATAGCATTATGTTGGAAAACATTCATATGAACTGTTGAACTCCATGGAGTTTGAGTAACTGTTTTACCAAGTCTCCATTGGTGAGCTGCGCAGTTTGTGCCTATCACAACTCGGCAGTGCTGTTCATGTTTCACAGGTTTCCAAACGTGCATTGAAACCTCACAAACTGCTCTGTGCAGATTTAGAGAACACTCATGACCACGTGGCCCAGTCTGCCATAGTTGCTAGAGAAGGGATTCACCTCTCGACTAATGTCATTGTCTTTGTGAACACAGGACATGCATGTGCAGGCCCCACATGACATCTTTTTATTCAACCTTCGGCCAAAGCTGTCCCTTGGGGCCGAATTAACCCCAGTTTACAGAACATGAACAACCAGAACAGAACTCGGTAGAATGCATACCTCCCTCCGCCAGGCTGAACGGTTGATGTTTTGTATCCCATCGGCTCGTTCTTGTCACCAACCCAACTCATCCACCTTGTTTTCTCACAACCCATCCATAACTTTTTGAAACAACATGCCATATATGATATATCGTTTTTGGCACAATCTCTCAATGGTGAAGAATCACTTCAAAAATTATAACATCTGGATCCACACCAAAATCTAATGAATTCGTCCTCGTCACACACCAAAACTGTCTACCAAATTTTGTCCGAATCCGTCCACGTTTTGAAATATCCTGCTCAGTGCTCACAAACAGACAGACAAACAAACGTTTTTGGCCGTGCCTCTCATTGGTAAAGAATCACTTGGAAAACTAGAGTTCATAGAACACGATAACCTGCACAGTGTTACTTCAGTTTTAATAAAATGATCATTGTTAAAAAATTAAAAAATCTCACAGTTTACTGATATTGAGGTCGTCCAGAAGCAGTCCTGAACAGCACCCTTATATAACCACCCCATTGAACCTTTATTTAAATTGAATATTGCAAAACTGGACGTTTTTGGAAGTACATAGCAGGCGATTTGTGTACGAGTCATCCAGTAAATAATGAAATTTAAAAAAAATAAAGATTGTAAAAGTCACATAACATTAATTCCCTTTTTAGGTCATCTCTTTGAGCATGACCTAATAATATTGGTGTTGAGAGGAGAGGTGACAGACTCTGTCTGTGATGGAGGTTGTGAAGAGAAACAGGTTGAGATGGTTGGGTCATGTGTTGAGGAAGGATGACAGTGACTGGGTGAGAGGAGTGTTGGAAATGAGTGTACTCGGAAGTAGAGGATGGGGAAGACCGAGAAAAACTTGGCTAAATGTGGTGGAAGAGGAAATGTGGGCAAGGGGATTAAGAAGGGGAGATGCAGAAAACAGGGTAAAGTGGAGAAGATTGTCATGGGGCCCGCAAGGCTAACCCCCGCTTTAGCAGGGAAAATGGCCTTTAAATGCTTGTGTGTGTGTGTGTGTGTGTGTGTGTGTGTGTGTGTGTGTGTGTGTGTGTGTGTGTGTGTGTGTGTGTGTGTGTGTGTGTGTGTGTGTGTGTGTGTGTGTGTGTGTGTGTGTGTGTGTGTGTGTGTGTGTGTGTAGAGGAGAGGTGACGATCTGTCCGTCCGTCCGTCCGTCCGTTCACAATGAAGTTGAAGCTGGAGATCTGGTCATTAGTGATCCTGATAGAGGTCGATGAGATGTACACGACGGTATGACTTTCAAGGTCACCGAAGGTCAAGGTCACGAGGCCTTTGAAGTTGCGAAAATGACGATTTTCAAATTCTATCTCCTCCGCCATTTCTCAAGTGATCTTGAATTTGATTGTAGCATATTAATCTATGGGACAATATCTAAATTTTAATCGGGCCGGATTTTTGATATTTGCTTTAGTTTTCGTGTCACGTGACTTCAAAGTTGGCAAAAAATGCGAAAATGACGATTTTCAAAATTTATCTCCTCCTACATTTCTCAAGCAATCTTGAATTTGATTGTGGCATATGAATCTATGGGACAATATCTAAATTTGGTCAGGCCGGATTTTCGATATTCGCTTTCGTTTTCGTGTCACGTGACTTCAAAGTTGGCAAAAAATGCGAAAATGACGATTTTCATGTGAAAATGACGATTTTCAAAATCTATCTCCTCCTGCATTTCTCAAGCAATCTTGAATTTGATTGTGGCATTTGAATCTATGAGACAATATCTAAATTTGATCAGGCCGGATTTTCGATATTCGCTTTCGTTTTCGTGTCACGTGACTTCAAAGTTGGCAAAAAATGCGAAAATGACGATTTTCATGTGAAAATGACGATTTTCAAAATCTGTCTCCTCCTGCATTTCTCAAGCAATCTTGAATTTGATTGTGGCATTTGAATCTATGAGACAATATCTAAATTTGATCAGGCCGGATTTTCGATATTCGCTTTCGTTTTCGCGTTACGTGACTTCAAAGTTTGCAAAAACTGCCCTACCTTCAGGAGGCTATATATTCTCTACTGGGCATGGTAAAAGTTAGTGAATGGTGTCATTGCATAGCAGCTGACCTTGTCTTTCATGTCCATTCGAAAGAATACCGATATCTTCGAATACGTACATGTCACGTGACTTTGAATTTTGCGAAAACTGCTTCATGTAGTTGCAAAATTACGATTTGCAAAATCTATCTCCTCCTACATTTCTTAAGTTATCTTGAATTTGATTGGGGCATATGAATCTATGGGACAATGTCTAGATTTGGTCAGGCCGGATTTTCGAGATTCGCTTTCGTTTTCGCGTCACGTGACTTCAAAGTTGGCCAAAAATCCCTCCTGACCCGAGAACACTGCACCCTAGTAACAGGAACTCATGCTTGTTTCTCGCAGAGATGACCGTCACTCCCACATGGGTGTATTTTTTAACCACCATTTTATTCAGTGTCTATTACACCACCCTGTCTATCACATTGCATTAGTTCTTCATGCTTGTCGTGTGCATCCATTATGATTCAGTAAGTCAATTTTGGTTGACTGCCAGGCAGGCAGATTAAAAATATCATCTTACTCCTCTCGACGCATGTGCGATCGGGACGAATTCAGAGCCAAAGTACGGTAAAACAACAGACTTGTTTTCCTTTTCATGTTCAAAATATAGCATTCAATTTAAACAAGATAATTCTTCTATCATAAACTGATAAATCAAAATAAAGACCAATTACTGCACCATAGTCCCAGGAAGAAAGCCAGACATAGCAACACACACACACACACACACACACACACACACACACACACACACACACACACACACACACACACACACACACACACACACACACACACACACACAATGATGTACTAGTAAGTACTTACAAAAGTTAGTTTATTTGAAGTTATAACCTTACCTTATAAGCAATTGACTGATTTCCCAACTGCCCTGATCATCAGCTGGGCAACGTTTTTCATCGAGGTTTCAATCCTTTCAACCCAGAACCTCTCCAAATGGTGGATCTACAACCCCGGTCACAGGTCCACATCAAGATAGACAGACAGACGGACGGACATGAACCAATTGCTTTACCATGCTTTTCGTTTCACAAGCATGGGGTAATTAACCAGAGAGTTGGTGTCAAAGCCACCCAATGCTCGCCTGTTTATACATTTATCGTTTTTAAAAGACTCGTCTAATAATATTTTTTATAAAGCATTGCAGTGAAGTCTGATCCAAATAATTTTAAAGCAATATATGTATTTGTATATTGTAATCAGTAAAAAATAGTGTGGTAGATAAAAACATTCGAAAGGAAATAACTTGTGCCAAAAACTTTAACATTTTCACGCTGACGCTCACGCCGGGGGTATCGCTATTGCGAACTCGGGCGAGCTAAAAATTGGATCTAGATCTTCACCAAAACCTAATAAATTTGTTCTTGTCATCCACCGACCCTGTCCACCAGGTTTCTTCCGAATCTGTCTGTAACTTTTTGAAATCACCTGCTCACAAACAAATAGGGGTGAAAACAAAATATCCATTCATCTTTGAGAGCAGAGGAAAAGATTAAATTGAGGGGTCCGTCTACAGATTATGCAGTTACCGAACTAAACAAGCATCCATTATTGAGGAAACTTACTTGATTGTGATTGTATACGATCTCAATACAACTCCACCATTTGTTGTTCCTGCACCAGTTCAAAGTTAGTCTCTCTTTCTATCGAGTGCAGCCTGTGGCTGCTGGTTGCATCATTGGTTGGGACGCGGCTATGCCGCTGATGCAGTGTCCCCCTTACCAGTTCACTGGTATTCATTTTGCCGACCTCGGAAGGATGACAGGCTGAGTCAACCTCCTGGTGTATTCATTCAATGGCCCAACAGGGCTTGAACTCAGGACCCTAGGATCCCAAGCCGCCACCCTAACCACGAAGCTAACACCAGGCTAGTTCAAGTTAGTTATAATTCACGCTTGTGCTCCTCACTTCGCACAAGCGCAAAATCAACTTTTTGGAGGCTATACTCGGGCACACCACAAGGGAGGAACTACTCAACCACAATAAAACTGTGATAAGGTGTTTCACACACATCCGCAAGCAGATGATGCTTCAATTAACAAGGATATTGTCATTAGACATAAATTATAAAACATGGCATTAAGTATGTCTCATTTGGATATGATGCACACTCGAGGAATAAAATTAACTAAAGTGAAATTTGATAATATGGTACATTGTGTGATGATACATTCGACAACTTTGCTAAATTGTGCCAGATGACAGTCGGGCATGCTGCTTCGGATGCTGGGATCCTGGGTTCAAATTCACGACACGGGATTGTCATCAAACATTCCCTTCCCCTCCCCTGTCAGTCCAAATCTGTTTATGACAATCAAAAATAGGGTTGTCTGTATATGTTGGCTGATACAGTGCTTATCCTATAGTAGTTTGCAAGTTGTGGTTGAGTTCAGTAAAACACCACTCATGAAAAGACAGTAGAGTATGACCTAAAACATCACAAATCTAGCACAAAAAAGCTCTACATTACATGGGGCACCTCACCCTCTGTAGTCATGGCTATTTCAGTGGAATATAGAATTATCAATGCTGTGTTTTCTTCTCTTTCACACAGCATGCTGATGTTCGGAAATCAGGATATTTGAGCTCTTTGTGGAGAAACATTAACAACGTCCTTCCCCCCACTTTTCTGGAGGTATTATCATGTACTTCACTTCAGAAACACATGCACTTTAAACTGATGGAATGTAAATGTATACCAGGATAACACACAGGCCACCCCACTAAAGGAGCTACTAGAACATGTTCACACTTAACAACAGGACAAGACAACCACTTGTGTAACCAGGCACCCTCCCCAAAACCCTCAGCACACATCCTCAACTGCTGAAGTACGAACCACTCCCAGCAGTCGTGGCCATATCTGTGATTTGCTGGAGATTCTAGGTTTTCCTGTGCATGGCATACAATACTGCCATGATAGATTCTGAAAGTACGGTATTTCAGCCTTTGTTTGGAGAGAAATTTGCAACGTGCTTCCAATATCCGTGATTTACAGTCGTTGTGTGTTTGGTTGAGGAAGAGAACCAAAGCAGCCAAAAATGCAGACAACGAAAACTGTGTTGCATTCCCGAATACAAAATTGGTTTCACAAAGTGATTAAATTATGGGAAGTGTTGAGGAATGGAAATCAGGAGAGTGAGTCCATGATGCCATTCAAAAATCTCCGTGACTAATATTCGGTGTTTGGTGTGAAATTTCTGAATAAAGAAGTGAGTTTGGTGTGTAATCACTTTGGCTAATGTTGGTGGTGATTCATATGAAATGATGAAGAAATTTTGCTGCTTGCTGTGTCTGTATCTGTCCTGCGGGACCGATGGAGATTTAACTCTTATCTTATAGAAATCTCCAACAGACTACCAGCCCCCCTTCGTTTTCTGAAGGTATGGAAGCTTTCATTCCTCCACAACTACACTTTCCATAGAATAAAGATACTTCTGATCTGGGTTGGCTTGTTTGTTATTATCTGAACCCATTCTTTGAATGCTGGGATCCTGTGTTCAAATTCCTGATACAGGATTGTTAAACATTCCCTTCCCTTCCCCTGTCAGTCCAAATATGTTGATGAGAATCTAAATTGCCAATGAGGTTGTCTGTCTCTGTGTGTTGGCTGTTGTGGGCCTGACACCATAATAGTCCACTTGTTGTGGTTGACTTCAGTGAAATGCCACTCATGAAAAGACAGCACAGTACCACCCAAAATCTCACAAAGATGTGTGCATGGGGAACCTCATCCTCAGTCCTCATTGCTATTTCAATGAAATAACTATTTTTCCATTCTTTGTTTTCTTGTCTTACACACAGAAACCAGTTGTTCAGGAACCAGGGTTTTTCAGCTCTTTGCAGAGAAAAATTGATAACATCCTTCCGAACTGTTTTCTAAAGGTATTATCAAACATTTCACTCCAGAAACACATGTATTTAAATTGATGGGATGTAAATGTATACCATGATAACACACAGGCCGCCCTGCTAAAGCGGCTACCCGAAAATGTCAACACTTCATGACATGATGATCAGACAACCACTTGAGCAACTTGGCACCCTTTCCCACTTCTCGGCACACATCCTCAACTGCTGAGGTATGAACCACTAACATCATTAGTGACCATATCTGCGACTAGTTGTGTGTCTTTGGCTTTGCTGTGCATGGCACAAAATACTGCCGAACAGAACCCTGAAGTACTTTGGCCTTTGTTTCAAGAGAAATCTGCAACGTCGTTCCAATATCCGTGATTAGAGTAGTTGCGCATTTGGTTGTTGGAACAGAGAAACAAAATAGCCAAGTGTACATATAACAAACACTGCATTGCATTCCAAAGTGTAAAATTGGTTTCACAAAGTGATTAAATGATAGCAAGTGTTGAGGAACAGAAATCAGAAAAGTGAGTATGACATCATTCAAAAAGCTCCATCACTAATACGAAGTGTTTGATGGAATTATTGCTGACCAATACAAGGAGTTGGGTGTGTAATCACTTTGGCTAATGTTGGTGGTGATTCATATGAAATGATGAAGAAATTTTGCTGCTTGCTGTGTCTGTATCTGTCCTGCGGGACCGATGGAGATTTAACTCTTATCTTATAGAAATCTCCAACAGACTACCAGCCCCCCTTCGTTTTATGAAGGTATGGAAGCTTTCATTCCTCCACAACTACACTTTCCATAGAATAAAGATACTTCTGATCTGGGTTGGCTTGTTTGTTATTATCTGAACCCATTCTTTGAATGCTGGGATCCTGGGTTCAAATTCCTGATACAGGATTGTTAAATATTCCCTTCCCCTGTCAGTCCAAATATGTTGATAACAATCAAAATTGCCAATGAGGTTGTCTGTCTCTGTGTGTTGGCTGTTGTGGGCCTGACACCATAATAGTCCACTTGTTGTGGTTGACTTCAGTGAAATGCCACTCATAAACAGACAGTACAGTACCACCCAAAATATCACAAAGATGTGTGCATGGGTTACCTCATCCTCAGTCATCATTGCTATTTCAATGAAATAACTATTTTTCCATTCTTTGTTTTCTTGTCTTTCACACAGAAACCAGTTGTTCAGGAACCAGGATTTTTCAACTCTTTGCAGAGAAAAATTGATAACATCCTTCCGAACTGTTTTCTAAAGGTATTATCAAACATTTCACTCCCGAAACACATGTATTTAAATTGATGGGATGTAAATGTATACCATGATAACACACAGGCCGCCCTGCTAAAGCGGCTACCCGAAAATGTCAACACTTCATAACATGACGATCAGACAACCACTTGCACAACTTGGCACCCTTTCCCATTTCTCGGCACACATCCTCAACTGCTGAGGTATGAACCACCCCCATCATTAGTGACCATATCTGCGACTATTTGTGTGTCTTTGGCTTTGCTGTGCATGGCACAAAATACTGCCGAACAGAACCCTGAAGTACTTTGGCCTTTGTTTCAAGAGAAATCTGCAACATCGTTCCAATATCCGTGATTAGAGTAGTTGCGCATTTGGTTGTTGGAACAGAGAAACAAAATAGCCAAGTGTACATATAACAAACACTGCATTGCATTCCAAAGTGTAAAATTGGTTTCACAAAGTGATTAAATTGTAGGAAGTGTTGAGGAACACAAATCAGAAAAGTGAGTATGACATCATTCAAAAAGCTCCATCACTAATACGAAGTGTTTGATGGAATTATTGCTGACTAATGAAAGGAGTTGGGTGTGTAATCACTTTGGCTAATGTTGGTGTGATTCATATGAAATGATGAAGAAATCTTTGCTGCTTGCTGTGTCTGTATCTGTCCTGCGGGACCGATGGAGATTTAACTCTTATCTTATAGAAATCTCCAACAGACTACCGGCCCCCCTTCGTTTTATGAAGGTATGGAAGCTTTCCTTCCTCCACAACTACACTTTCCATAGAATAAAGATACTTCTGATCTGGGTTGGCTTGTTTGTTATTATCTGAGCCCATTCTTTGAATGCTGGGATCCTGGGTTCAAATTCCTGATACAGGATTGCTAAACATTCCCTTCCCCTCCCCTGTCAGTTCAAATATGTTGATGTCAATCAAAATTGCCAATGAGGTTGTCTGTCTCTTTGTGTTGGCTGTTGTGGGCCTGATGCCATAATAGTCCACTTGTTGTGGTTGACTTCAGTGAAATGCCACTCATAAACAGACAGTACAATACCACCCAAAATCTCACAAAGATGTGTGCATGGGGAACCTCCTCCTCAGTCGTCATTGCCATTTCATTCAAATAACGAATTCTCCGTTCTTTGTTTTCTTGTCCTTCACACAGAATCCGGTCGTTCAGAACGAACCGAAAGGAGTTTGGTTCTTTGTGGAAAAAAATTTCAGCACTTTGTGGAAAAATATTTCAGACGTCCTTTACACCTCTTTTCTGAAGGTATTATCACACATCATTCGAGAAACACATTTACAGTCCTTTAAACTGATGGGACGTAAATGTATACAAGTATAACGGCTCACCTGACCCTTTCCTTCTGCCACCTTGGCATACCCGTTGTTCTTTATCTATTGTGAAATGAATTCTTGCCGGATTAACCAAATTCCTCATAGAGATAGCCCGGTATCCTCGGAGGCTTGACCTTCGGCTCAGCCCCGGTGTTAATCGGCGTTGATGCGACATTTGGTGATCAGGAGTTGGATTAGTACCCAAAGTTAAAGTTAACTGGTGTCGGGAGAGTGCAGTCGGACGCACAGCAATTTTAAAACATTTTTGAATTAGCTGAGTGTGCGGGAAAAGAGCACTGCACAAAATGGCGAATGTGCATGAAACGATGAAGCACGAGGAGGGTGTGGGTAAGTGAAGAGCTTAGAAAAGGAATTTCCGCCATTCCTTGCGTTATTTTGGGCCCCTCTCCCGCAAGTTCTGAGCAGTCCAGCCAGGAAGCGAGCAAGATTTCGGACCAGGCCACAAAGCACGACGCACTGCCGGCCTGGGAAGCAATTATGGATTGGATGGAAGAAAAAAAAAGATGATTTGAGAGAAGAAATGACAGACATGGGGGAGGGGGATAAATAAAAGCAATAAGATTTTAGCCACAAAGTCTAGTATGGGTAAAGACGAGTTGGAAAGCAAATTTAAGAAGAAAAAAAGAAATTGATAGGTTGGAACAGAAAATAACGATGGGAAATAATTTGGAAGACGTGGAGAAGAAAATTGTGGAGAGAAGGATAGATATAATAGATGTGGAGAAAATGAAAGAAAAATAGCAACAGATTCGGAATGACATTAGAAAGGGATGGATTTACAAATTGAAGAAAGCAGAGCACAAATGGCAAAAAAGGGAGGGATTGGAAAACTGAATTGGGGCAACGAATAAGAAGATTGATAAAGTAAATGCAAACTTGGAATGTCATTGCGCTTGCGTAGATGCCAGAATGCACCATCAGGCAGAGGAATGGGGAAAGTTGCAGCACCAGGGTGGAAGTTTTGCAGGTGAGTAAAGGGCTTGGAAGCCCATGTAATGGAACAGGAGAAGGAAAATGTAAACCCTCGCCACATGTCGTTTTTGGACAACAGAGACTCCGAAATTGTACAGGTCAGCTCAGTGCATGGCAAGGCTTAGTTCCTTGAAGCAGCCAAACCATGCACCTGAGAGGCCGACGGTGGCAATTCGGGATCGGGAAGAGGAGAGGGAAGAATCCGACATTACCCAAATGTTAAGGGGGATAAGCCAGCAGTTGTCAGCCTTGACGAAGGGTAAATTTGCAGTGTCAGTCACAACGGTGTGATATGTGGCACCCACCGGTGCAGCCCAGTTTGGCCGAGAGGGGAATGCTCTGTTTAAGTTCTTGGGGGGCCGTATTTTTTTGTTGTTGTGGGAGAAAGGGGCACATACGGTGGTACTATCATGACCCACCCATGCACATACCTCCCTCCAGGCCTCACAGTCTGGAGAAGAGAGGATCTCCCATGGGGCCACATGGTCTAGAGAAGATGCCACCACTTAGGGTGGGTCTGGCAGCCCCTGCGGGCTATCCGGGAAACTAAGACAGGCTGGGCATATGGGGCCATGCTCGACGAGTGAGTTTGTGGAAAAGTGCTCTCTTTTGCTGACAGTAGTGAATTGTGGAGAAATTAACATCAGTGAACTGAGAGCTAAGTGGAAGACAGAGGAGGGGGGGGGGGTTGCGAAGTTGTGGTGGACACTGGTGGCAGTGACACCATTTTTAGCCTGGAAGTGTTATTTTTAGTTGGGAAGTGTGAGACCAAAATGTTGAAGGCTGGGATAAAATTGATAGGTTGGAAGGACAGTCTCCAAGTAGCTACGGGGGCGACAATGCCAATATTAGGTTGTGGCATCGTGTGGATGGAGTTGGGCACTGTTGAGGTTGGCATCGAGGTATGGGTAGCCAAGGTGTGTGACTCTTGTTTCATAGGACTGAGTTTCCTTGTGGAACACAACTGCCAATTGGACTTGGAATGGGGTCACATGTAGCTGGGGACAGAGAGGTTGTTCTTGGTCAGAATTGTTGATTATTTGGAGGTGCAGCTGAGGCAGCTGGTGATGCCGCATGCTGCGATTATGCTCCCCAGGTCTGAGGCCATGGTGATCGCAGGGTCGGCGGCAGGTACCAGCTCTAAGGGCCAGCTCAGGCTAGGGGGAGTTGTGGGCCTCACAGGAGGCTGGGGAATTTAGGATTGGTCACACCCTCGTGGATGCCGGTCGACCTGTGGTGGCAGTTCAGTTGCTCGACGATAAAAGAGCAGGGAGATTAAAACAGATAAATAATGAGTTTGACAGATTGTGCGTAGACAACGTAGGTTCATTGATTGGTTAAGAACAGGATTGGTTGGGCAAATTGTAGCAGCACATGGAAAAACTAGAAAGGCACTGTTCAATGTTGCAAAGTCAACAGATAGGCCTCTGCCCACATTATTATATGATTATACATATTTGTACCAAGTTTGATTTAAATCCCTTTAGCAGTTCTCGAATATCACATTTTACCTGACATTATCTTTGACCTTTTGACCACATAATCTATCCAGTTTATGTATACATCATTACACATACTTGTATCAAGTTTGACTTGGATCCCTTCAGCCATTCTTAAGTTATCGCGGTCATGAAAACCCATCAACGACTCTGACCTTTGACCCCTTGATGTGGCCATCTAATCAGTTCATCTTTGCATCATTCTATATACTTATATCAAGTTTGGTCAAAATCCCATCACTGGTTCCCAGGTTAGCACGGTAACAATTTTTACCAAACATGACCTCTGGCCTTTGACCCAATGACCCCATCATCGAAGCAGATCGTCTTTGTCTCACAATATATACTGCCACCAAGTTTGAACAAAATGTGTTCAACAGTTGTTTAGATAGTGCGATAACGAGATGTAGTATGGACGGACGGACGGATAACCTGAAAACATAATGCCTCTGACGACTTTGTCAGCGGAAGCATGAAAATATTTTACAACATTGAGGCGCCTGGAAGATCAAGGTGAACGAGGATATGAACGAACTGTGAGATAATCCGGGCAACAATTGGACAAAGTGAGCAAGGGAATGAATGAAAAGGAAAAGGAGAGAGGGAAGTGGGGGTGAGGAGGGGGTTGTAAGGGGCAAAGTGAACACTTATGTGTGAGTAAGAGGCAGTAATCTAGGCACAGTCAATGGGGGTAAAAACGTTGATTGGTTGGAATGGGAATTACAATGAAACAGTGATGTACCATCTGCTTTGAAGCTCTGAAGGGAAGAGGAGGATAGAAGAGCCTCAAATAAGTGGTTCCACAGCCAGGAGCAAAGAGGAACTGAGTAGTGATTGTGTACTCTGGGTGATACATTTACAAACATGGAGCCTGAAATGGATTTTGCTTTGTCTCTCAACACCACAGATTACATCGATCAACAGTAAATGTTGTTTCACAATTGTTGTGATCATAAGCTGCATCTACTTGGCAGTTTTAATCGTGAAGAAAATCGCTGAGGTATGGATTTGATTTCAATATTAATTCAGATATAGTTTTGAATGATGTGTGTGTGTGTGTTTTTGTGTAATTTTTTTTGCAGTTTGGATTATCCATTATAATTAATGAGGCACAGCCAACTCAAATAACGAAGTCGACCAAACTCGTGCCTATTTTACTCGAAGACAGCGTTTAATTCGTAAAGCCATGAATTTCTTCAAAGCCAGGTGATAAAATCAAGCGTGTGGACCTGTTTATATATGCCAAGTATTAATCCCCTTCCAATCCAACACACCGATGTTCGGACTGGAAAAAAAATTACTTATATGTTCCTGTATTGTTATTTTTTTTATCTGTGCCATCATCGTCGATGGTACGATATTGTTGCAGGCCGGGGGTTGGGTGCGAAGACCACGAAGTGGGGGAAGCTATCTCGGTTGCCACCAGGCTCCCCGGAATTGTAGGCCGTCGCACACGGATAATTCCGTGACGCGGTGGGTCGCTAACCAACCGTGGACACCAATAACTCAACTGTGTGACCTAGGGTCCTCCCGTCTATGGGTTAACCGAGTTACCTAATTAATCACGTGATATAATTACCGGGGATCATGCCCTCGGTATGCCTTGTCCGAACCGGATCACCCTACCGGATCGGATGCAGCCGAGCGACACTGCCAAGAACGTACCGGCTAAAAGGAACGGATCGTTGGGAATAAAGTCCCCGCTAAGCTAGGATTCGGACCATGCTGGATCAATGAAAGAAAAGACGAAAACGAGCTGGGAACATTTCTTATGATAATTTATTTACAAGCGAGGAAAGTTATGTGGAACAGGGAATAGTTTTATTGGGGTGTGTTATGCAGGGATAGAAAGAAGGGTGAGGTGTGACAATGTACAAGCAACTTACGAAAGCAGACACAGAGCAGACAACCTGAAATAATAATTATAATCTTCTCCAACCTTAACTTATGTGGACAGGTGCCAGGACAACACACACACACACACACACACACACACACACACACACACACACACACACACACACACACACACACACACACACACACACACACACACACCAACCCTGATTAAGAGGAGTTATTGAAGCGAGAAAGGAGACGAGGAGATGAGGCTAACGGTCTCTGAATACCTTGCACGATTGCCCGATTGCGCCACCAATACATTTGGGAGTGGGATGCTCCGCTGGGCCATACCTTGCCAACAGCTGGCATGTCGTTTCTTGCTCCATGGCAATTCGTATAGCTCGTGTCGTTGAGAGAATGCGACGTGACCGTCGGGCGTGAAGTGAGGGACTTGGGTAGAGAAGGCAGAGTCGAGAGCGAGTGGACAGAGTGGGAGGTGGGACCAAGTGGGTGGGTGGATGGAGTCAGTGACGTGTGGGCGGAAAAGGGTGGAGAAGTGTAGGCAGAGTCGCGTTGATGACGACAGGAGGGCGGAGTCAAAGGCGATGACCAGATCCAGTGCATGTGGGGGCAGAAGAACCGAGAGCAGGAACGGCTTCGCCATCTGCCTTTTATAAACCCTGCGGTGCGGGGCAGTGGGCCACCCCGAAGTGATGTGCCATCACCCAAAATTGGTCGCTCTGATTGGCACCGCCCCCCCCCCCCGCACGGCCCGGCTGTGATGGCCGAAAGCGGCCCCACTCCACTTCCGGCAAGATATCCCCGAGCCGTGGGATCGTCTTTCTCCGTCCTCACAACATGATATGAATTGCCTTGCACGAACTCCCAGACCATGCCCTGAGGACCAGCCGAGGGTCATGTCAGTGCCTCCGATTGCCTGCCCAGGTGCCTCCGATTAGCGCTGATCAATGTCTGCTCTGTGATGCGTCACGTGGCTCAAGCAATGCGGACTGCGCAAGACGCCTCTGCTTGATCGCGGCTTCGACGGGCGGTGAGGTGGGGAACACCCGCGGCCGCCAGCGAGGACCGACGGTAAAGTGTTAGGATAAATCCATGCATGTTTCGCGCAGTACACAAGGATCCGCCATGGCCTACGTGGTCAGCGCTCACGTTTGCACGATTCTACTATTGTGTGCGTGGTACCAACACCGATCTGTGTCAGGATTTGAGGGGAACGATCGGATGTAATTCAATGGAAGTTTGGAATGAAAAAAGGATATAGACATGTGTCAGATGGAGAAATGGAGGTAAAAGAAGATGCCGATATAATTAATCCAGAAATGGGTTTAAAAGTACGTGCCGCCCGTATCGTGCACAAAGTGGCGTGGTTGTCGTTTTACTATTATCGGCCTCTGAAAATGTTGCTATTGGCACCAAGCTACTAACCACACTCTTGCCAATACTGGGTCATTTGCTTTTTTGTTGTGCAAAACCACATCTGTGCAGCCTCTTCTAGAGATATTCATTCGTTTGCCTTTTCAATGCAACCGGCAATCTCATCCCAGATCATTGGAAACGTCAGACGATCATCTCGAGCTTACGGCAGAGGTTCGTCCAAGGATATCACTGTTTCCTCGCAGCTGTGCTGTCGATGCTCGCAGTGTCGTTGCGGCTTTCTATTCCCCTCCCCCGGCCGTGGCACGTGCTGCACATGTTGGCTTCTGCGAGGAAGCAAATTTAGATTTACCTCAAGGATAAGCAGAAAAGAAGAGTGGAAATGAAGTTTAGTGGTGTAAGCAAACCTAGCTTTGAGATCCCTGCAATGCACATCCCATTGACCTACTTGACAAAAGGGAAGGGACTGTCTAAACGTATATTAATGGAATGACTGTCTTGGGACCACTATATGTCGGATGCCATTGCCTTGGAGGCATGCGGTTCCTCGAACCGCAACAATATATTGTTACATGAAAGGGGGGATCCAGAGCACCCAAGATGATAATAGCTAAAACAGAGCACGATGAAAGTCAAACAGAGCACAGTGAACCAGTCATGAGGTGTGCCAGCGAATATCAGCTCCTCGACTAGGCCTCGTGGCCTTCTTTGTCTTCTCCCAATGAGGCCTCCTCAAAGCTCCTGTCTCTGAGGTCTTTCTTCTCTTCAAAAACACATGGTGGCTCCTTCCCCTCTCCAAAGGCAGTGTGATACCAGCTTAGGTCAATCCCAAAACATCTTCAGAGAAATCCAAAATAATGTCAGCCTTTCAAGCTCCTCCATGAACCACTTGCGAGTCCTTCCATACAAGGCCTCACAGTTCCCCTGGTCTCAATCCTCCTATTCCTATTCCTATTCCTATTCCTGGGTGGAGTCCTCCTCTGACCATCCTGCACAAGGAGCGGCCCCAATAAGAAAAAGAATACATTGCCACTTCTGACTCCACAGCACACTTTGCCACCAAGGCTGGCCAGTCAAGATCATAATGGACCGAGTCCATATGTGACACGTGTGCCTCTGCAAGGGAAAGTCCTCACCTTTCCCTGCCCACAAATAAGAGGTGTTCACACTTACAAAATTAATCTGTCCACCCCGACTATAAATTCCATATGCTGCCTCCTCAGTGTCACATGTAACAAACAACTTGCTCTGACGGGTCCCTGTTACATGGCATTCTTACCGACTAAACACACAGACCTTTGGACCGATTTACTCACTGGCTCTCGTCTCGCTCCTGGTTTCCAAAGCAGGCTGCATTGTGTTCTGCATGGCCGTTCTTTGTTGATGGAGTGATTTGTCTGGTTGATTCTGATAACGAGCAAGACTCCGACACGCTAACTAGTTCCACAACCCAGCCCATGGGCCTAACTTCTTTGAAGGACAAGCGGCTCCAAGCCCTGCGCGATGGAGCAATAATAGGTCTGTGATGCCCTTGGATGTCCAGGACCGCATGCACACTACAAGGGACAGGCCAGCGTGTACCTTGCCCTTCATCGACAGGCTCGGGTAAACCATTGAGCCCCGTCCGTGATGGGGACTGAGGCTTGAGACAGTGTTTCACGAACAAGGAATTTCCAGTAAGCGCATGTCGTCAGATCGTGTTGATCAAGTACCTGCCTTTTGTGCACACCACCCGTCACTACTTCCAATCGGACGGTTTGTTGAGATCCTCGGATCAGCCCCTGCATGGGCCATCCACGATATACGTTACACATTGTTACACATTGCTGTTGTGTCAGCTTGTGCCGGTGCGCCGAAAAGATGAGCGAACTTGACTGTCTAGAGGAAGTGAAAGTGGTAACAAGGTTGCACCTCATAACAAGGTAACATAGTAACAACGATGCATCTCGTGACTAGTTCACTGTGCTCTGTTTGTCATTCACCATGATCTGTTTCGGCTATCTTCATATTGGGTGTTACTCATCGCTGGCCCTGCTCATGACTGATTTACTAAGTCCTTGGACCCATTTTGTCATTGGCTCTTGTCTTGGTCCTGGTTTCCAAAGCAGGCTGTGTTCTGCATCCACCATGTGCATCGTAGACAAAGGGAAGTCCTGCCTGCATTCTTAACTTGTTGTACAAGTGTGGTCTGTGGCACCGAGAGTGGGTTAGGATTTGCACTTTTATTTCTCATTCTTGTCTCCAAGCTTGCACATACACATTCACCTCTTTGTGCCCTTTGACTTGCTTGGTTTGTTCTATTTATGATGTCATCTTGTCTGGCTTCCTCCCTGTACCTTTCTTTACAAAAAACAAGCTCAAATGAGCTAAGATCCTCGTCCTCTTAATGATGACGTCAGAAAAACGAATATGACGTCATTGTGATGTTTCAGGTTTGCGATAAATTATCTGTGCTAATACCCGGCTTGATTCCTGCAAACAAAATTCAAACAGCTTGCCTATTTTTGGAGATAATGGTATCGGCGATTCCCATTAGCGGTGATATTATGACGTCAACTTTTTTTCTAGGAAGAATTTCCAAAATCGGAGATGGTTACTGCTTGCGTGTGGGCTTTCTGCATATACATGGCAAGATTCACGAAGATCCAATGAAAACTGGGTTGTGAAACAAAAAATGTCAAAAAATAGGAATGACGTCATAAAAATTAATATGACATCATCATGATGTATCATATGTGTGGTAATTCATCTCTGCTAATGCTCTGTTCGATTCCCACAAACAGAATTCAAAAAGCTTGCCTAGTTTCGGAGATAATTTTTAGGCGATTTTCATTAGCGGACAAATTTTGATGTCATAAGTTTGTTTCTTGGAGGAATTTTCAAAATCGGAGATGGTTACTGTCTGCGCAGGGTATTTTTACATATATATATATGTACCAAGTTTCAGGAAGTTTCGATGAAAACTGTAGACTGTGAAACTAAAAAGTCCACAAGAAGAAGATGAAGAACAACAACGTGAGTAAGACTTAGAGATCCTCCACGAGGATCTAAAAACCCTTTAAAGGGTGAGAAAACTTGTTTGAGCCATCTCATTTTCGTGCGCATTTGTCGTTGCTTTTGGCTTATTCAGGCAACCTTGGGGAACAGTAAAGTTGTCGAGTAATAACTGAACACAGTACACGTACAAGATCATTTGTGCCATCTCCAGGACAAAAGGTCCCGGCTCTGAGGAATCATGCATTAACAGGTACTTAAATGTAACAAAATCTTTGCAGTCTGTGCATGTGCGGGACTCACGTCCGTTAAAGATCAGGTGGGAATGCTTCGTCACTCTTCACACATTTTGACCTATGTCTCCACCTGATGGCACTTGCGTTCTCGTCTTTTTGATTTGCATCAGTGGGAACAAACATCGGGGTGGCAGACAGATGCTCTCAATAACAGCCAGAGAGTGCCAACAGCATATATCTAAGATATAAAGCTCTTTCTAACCACTGACTTATTCTTTTTTTTGCGTATGGCAGCTTGGCTCCCGGGTTACAATCATTTTGTTGGGGCACGACTATGCCGCTGATGCTGTGCCCCTATACCAGTGCATTGGTAATCATTTCGCCGATGTCGAAGGATGACAGGCTGAGTCAACCCCACCTGGTGTTAATTCAGCGGAAAACGGGGCTCAAACTCAGGACCCTAAATCCCAAGCCAACCACCCTAACCGCTCAGCCATCACCAGACAACCACTGACTGACTGACAGACTGACTCACTCACTAAATGATGTTAAAGATCGGCACCTTCCAGGTGGAGTAGAAAGCTGAAATTTTGCGTGCTGATGGACATCGAAGCCGTTACACTGGGGGGGGGGGGAGGGGGGGTCACAGAATCGTCAGAAAGCATCCATAAATGAATATATAAATGAATAAATTCTTTTTAAAAAACACAGCTGAGCGTCCCGAGATGATGGCGAATCATGATCATTTTGTATGCCGATGGACATCAAAGCTGATACACCAGGAAAAATAACAGAATAGTCGGAAAGCATCCGTAAATGAAAATATAAATTTATTAATAAAATAAATCAAAATAAATAAATAAATAATTTAATGCAGGTGAGTGCCCCGAGACAATGGGGAGGCACGATTCATATGGACTCTGGCCTATGTCAGCATACCCTGCAAGTATTTAAATATATACAATGGACTGTGGTCATAAAGTAAATGGTCAAGTAGAATAAAATACATTGGTATCTACGACCTACCCTATAATCAACCATTTCCTGTTTCCCTGTCTTTCTCTTTTGCTTCAACAAAGTGCAAATCAGAAATACACTACATGGCCCAAAGTATGTGGAGACACCTCCTCGTTCAATATCTCATTCCAAAATTATGGGCATTAATATGGAGTTGGTCCCCCCCTTTGCTGCTATAACAGCCTCCATTCTTCTGGGAAGGCTTTCCAGGAGATGTTGGAACATTACTGTGGGGATTTGCTTCCATTCAGCCACAAGAGCATTGGTGAGGTTGGGCACTGATGTTGGGCGATTAGGTCTGGCTCGCAGTCGGCGTTCCAATTCATCCCAAAGGTGTTTGATGGGGTTGAGGTCAGGGCTCTCTGCAGGCCAGTCAAGTTCTTCCACACCAATCTTGCCAAACCATTTCTGAATGGTCCTCACTTTGTGCACGGGGGCATTGTCATGCTGAAACAGGAAAGGGCCTTCCCCAAACTGTTGCCACAAAGTTGGAAGCACAGAATCGTCTAGAATGTTATTGTATGCTGTAGCATTAAGATTTCCCTTCACTGGAACTAAGGGGCCTAGCCCGAACCATGAAAAACAGCCTCAGACCATTATTCTTCCTCCAACAAACTTTAATGTTGGCACTATGCATTCAGGCAGGTAGCATTCTCCTGGCATCCACCAAACCCAGATTCATCCGTCGGACTGTCAGATAGTGAAGCGTGATTCATCACTCCAGAGAACACGTTTCCATTGCTCCAGTGTCCAATGGCGGTGAGCTTTACACCACTCCAGCCGACGCTTGGTATTATGCATGGTGATCTTCAGCTTGTGTGCGGCTGCTCGGCCATGGAAACCCATTTCATGAAGCTCTCGACAAACGGTGCTTGTGTTGACGTTGTTTCCAGAGTCATTGTGGAACTTGGTCGTGAGTGTTGCAACCAACGACAGATTATTTTTTCTGTGCTGCGCGCTTCATAACTCAGCGGTTCCGTTCTGTGTGCTTGTGTGGCCTACCATTTTGTGGCTGAGTTGGTGTTGCTCCAAGACGTTTCCACTTCACAATAACAGCACTCACAGTTGACCGGGGCAGCTTTAGCAGGACAGAAATTTGACAGCTGACTTGTTGGAAAGGTGGCATCCTATGACGGTGCCACGTTGAAAGTCACTGAGCTCCACAGTGCGGCCCATTCTGCTGCCAATGTTTGTCTATGGAGATTGCATGGCTGTGTGCTTGATTTTATACACCTGCAAACAATGGTTGTGACTGAAATAGCCGAATCCCCTAATTAGAAGGGGTGTCTGCATACCTTTAATGTATCAGAATCTTTTCATGTTTCACAGTGGATAAATAAGCAGTTTTCTTCTTTTTACCTCTACCACCTAAGGTGGATGGAGGTTATGTTTTCACCTATGTCTGTCTGTTTGTTTGTGAACTAAATATCTCAAAAAGTTGTAAATGGATTCAGACGAAATTTGGTGGACAGTTTGGGTATGTCACAAGGATGAAAGGATTATATTTTGGCGAAGATCCGGGTCTGGAACTGAGAATTTTTTGAAGTGATTTTTCACCATTGAGAGATCGAGTCAAAAACGACATTTAGCAGGATATCTCAAAAACGTTTGACAGATTCGGACGAAACTTGGTGGGCAGGTTGGGTATGCAACGAGGAAGAATCGATTGGATTTTGGTGAATATCTGAATCTGGATCTGGATTCGAGAATTTTTAAAGTAATTCGTCAAGATTGAGTAATACGGCTAAAACGATATATGGTACGTATCTCAAAAAGTTGTGGACGGATTCAGACAAAAATTGGTGGATGAGTTGCTTAGTGAACAAGAACAAGCCAATTAAATTTTAGTTCATGTCCAAATTCAGATCCAGCCTATCGGTGGGATACAAAACAAACTAATCAGCCGAGCAAAGGTATGTGCTCTACCGAATGCCCTTCTAGTTATTACATCCGTCACCGAAGGTGGATGGAAGTAATGTTTTCACTTTGATGAAATGATCAATATTTCAATGATTGATTGTTCATTTCAGCTGAACTTTGAACAAAAGGTTTGTCCAATGTAATGATGTGAATATTTCAAGGTTCTTCAAATATTCACTCACAATGCACTTCTCTTACCTCATGTTTTGAATATCATGTGAAAGCTATGTACTTTTATTTTCAAAATCCTCATTCATTGTTACTGTTTGGATAAGGTTTCTGCCAAAAAATTAATTCATTTGTTTCCCCGCATGTTGGTGACTGGTTTCCAAAGGTTTACATGCCGGAGTGCTCTGGGGTCGATGGCAGTGAGGTGGAGAGTAAATACATGGAAAGCTACAAAAAGAAAGTTGTAATTACCCAAGCTGCTAACCGAAGATACCTGGTCACAAAAGAAATGAAGAAGAAGAAGAAAAACGCAGCTGTGCTTTTTCAAGCAGCTTACCGAGGATACCAAGTCAGAGAAGAAATGAAGAAGCAGAAAAACGCAGCTGTGATTCTTCAAGCAACTTACCGAAGATACCAAGTCGGAAAAGAAATGAAAGAGCTGAAAAAGCAGAAAAACGCAGCTGTGACTATTCAAGCAACTTTCCGAGGATACCGAGTCAGAGAAGAAATGAAAGAGCAGCAAAATGCAACTACTATCCAGGTAGGAAAAAACCATTTTGCAAATCATTTTAAACAATCTCTAAACTACAACATTGTATTAGAGAAGCCTTAACTTTTGGGTTTACCAGCTGTTTAGTGTTGTCAGTCTGAGTGCAAGATTCTCGACATAATTTGACATCTCGACGTCAACCGATATGCCTCTGCCCACATTATTACATCATTATACATACCTATACCAAGTTTAATTTAAATCCCTTCAGCTGTTCTCAAGTATCACATTTTTACCAGACATGAAATCTCACCTTTGACCTCTTGATGCCGAAATCTAATGTTCATCTTTGCATAATATATACTTATACCAAGTTTGATTTAGATTGCTTCAACCGTTCTTAAGCTATCATGGTAATGAAACCTAGCATGGACACATGAATGGACATCTCGCAAACATGTCTCCGAGGACTTCGTTATGGAGAAATAATAATATTTTTTAAAAACCCTGCATAGTCTTTTTGGAATGCCGTCCGCATTTTCCATCCAATCATCATGTAACTTTGTTAGAAAATTCTCCGTGGTAAGGAGGTCCAACATTGAAAGTTTCGCGTCAATAACTCGAGCAGTTGCGGAGAAAACGATTACCGTATGGGGAAAAAGTGAGGGCCTTGGCCGACGTTCGACAACACGGTCAAGGATGGTTGTGGACGCCTATTACTCATAATAAACAGTAAACTAGGTCTAAAAATCGTTCACTAATAATAATCAACATGACAAAAGAGTAGCATCTTAAGACAATTTTGAACACGTCACATGCATGATTTGTAAGAACTAAATCATTTTAAAAGCCAGCAGAAACATTTACATTTCGAGCAATACATCAATAAGAACGTAAATGCATATTTATGAAAGAAACCAAGCTCAAACAAAAACTTTCACTCCATGGAGATGCATGTACCTTTAAACCAAAAAACACAGGCGAAACACAAGACACAATCACCGCACAACTCCCTGGTGACAACATAATAGTCACTCACCCAGGCCATGAAGCCTCGCCGACAAGACCCCAAACCAGACTCCCCCTGGCCAAGTACACCGCTCAGCACAGCACAGCCATAAACAAGTCTGTACCAAGGAAAGTCAAAACATCATGACATAACAACACTACATACCACAATATCAAATAAAGGAAGGGTAGAATAAACAACAAGAATTCAGAATTTAGATCGTTAGATGTGCTCTGCGCCGTCGTGTTCACTGTAGAGAATCATACAAGGACATCCATCACACGTTCACACCAGAACAAAATGTGGACTTTCTTGTGCACTCTTCCGTTGCACTTCATGCGTGCGTCGGAGGGGGCCCGGTCCAAGTGGAGATAAAACAAACCAGAACGATGATTATTAACTCAATGTCACGATAAAAACTGCTCCGTCACAAAAGACTTGGGACAAAATGCAATTTCCATTATCAATCTCCTCATGACTGAAGACTCATGGCTTGCAGAGCAGAACGACGACGGTGTGTGTACCTTGGTCCATGTTGGCAGTTACTTCCTTGAGGAAAGTGTTGTGGTCGAACAATTGGGGGGGGGGGTGTTCCGTTTGGAAGCAGCTTCCTATCGCTTGCCAAGCGTCTTGCTTGATTCAAAGCGCTCAAGCAAGCACTCCAACGGAACGGAGCGCTCGGCATTGCTTAACAACATAGCGGTCTCTGGGAAAACAGACGTATCGTGGAACTCACGCAAATGTTGTCCGGGCTGTCGTTTTCCGTTTCACTCGATCCTCTTGTGACAATAACTTCCTCAAAGTAATTATGGCCTCGACCTTTTTTATTACAAGGTACGAGGAGGAGGGAAAGCAAGACAAATAAATGGAAGAGTCCAAAGTTGGAGATTCCTGCCAACCTTGTGTTTGGACCCTACCACTCTGTATTTTGGGGGAGGGGAGTTTGCATGTTTGTTGATTTGATGAATGATGATGAGTAGTGGAGTCACAATAAAAGTATGAAATGCACGTTTTCATTATATTATGAGTACAATATACATAACAGGGGCTTGTCTCTGAACATTTTGCATCAGACAACGGCCATTTTTTCTGACGCTCTATCAGGAAACATCCCTCTTAATCGTTTGCTCCGCTTGCCAAGCTGTAGGAAAGCGGCTTTTCAAGCGGTTGATATGAAATGACGGGCTTGGAAAGCGATAGCAAGCTGCTTGCTAACAGAACACACAGCTGACCCAGTCACATTAGATTTTGCTTACTTTGACTTTTCCCTGTACAGCACTGCATCCTGACTAAAATTCACCCCACATAAGTGTGTGTGTGTGTGTGTGTGTGTGTGTGTGTGTGTGTGTGTGTGTGTGTGTGTGTGTGTGTGTGTGTGTGTGTGTGTGTGTGTGTGTGTGTGTGTGTGTGTGTGTGTGTGTGTGTGTTGTTCATAAACTCTAATATATTCTCTCCAAACTCCTCGACATCCGCTACCCCCATCCCTATCCCTCTTTGTCCTATCCTCATCCTACATCCTCCGAATGCAGTACAGCATAATCCCACATCTCACGATCCCACATCTCACGATCTCTCTCTCTCTCTCTCTCTCTCTCTCTCTCTCTCTCTCTCTCTCTCTCTCTCTCTCTCTCTCTCTCTCTCTCTCTCTCTCTCTCTCTCTCTCTCTCTCTCTCTCTCTCTCTCTCTCTCTCTCTCTCTCTCTCTCTCTCTCTCTCTCTCTCTCTCTCTCTCTCTCTCTGTCTCTGTCTCTGTCTCTGTCTCTGTCTCTGTCTCTGTCTCTGTCTCTGTCTCTCTCTCTCTCTCTCTCTCTCTCTCTCTCTCTCTCTCTCTCTCTCTCTCTCTCTCTCTCTCTCTCTCTCTCTCTCTCTCTCTCTCTCTCTCTCTCTCTCTCTCTCTCTCTCTCTCTCTCTCTCTCTCTCTCTCTCTCTCTCTCTCTCTCTCTCTCTCTCTGTCTCTGTCTCTGTCTCTGTCTCTGTGTCTCAATCTCTGTCTCTGTCTCACTCTCTGTCTCTGTCTCTCTTTCTCTCTCTCTCTCTCTCTCTCTCTCTCTCTCCCTCTCTCTCTCTCTTTCTCTCTCTGTCTCTCTGTCTCTTTCTCTCTCTCTGTCTCTGTCTCTGTCTCTGTCTCTCTCTCTCTCTCTCTCTCTCTCTCTCTCTCTCTCTCTCTCTCTCTCTCTCTCTCTCTCTCTCTCTCTCTCTCTCTCTCTCTCTCTCTCTCTCTCTCTCTCTCTCTCTCTCTCTCTCACCTTTGTGCTCCTCACTCGTGTTTTTACTTGCTATGTTTTCGTGTTTATTTTGCTTCTGTTTTTTAACTGTTAAATTTTATTTCTGCCAGGTCAAGCAACCTGAGAAGAAACCACGAGGACGTCGCATTGTTGACCTTGTCAAACGCTGCTTTGGTAAAGATGGCTTCTACTTCCTCCTCTTGTGCTTCTTATTCTTGGCTGTATGGTAGTCGTAGCATGGGCTGAGGGTGCCGCTGTGCCACTGATGCAATCCAGTTGTTCGGGCGTTTACAACAGGGACAGGTGCAGCCCATCACCTGGCATTTCCCATCACCATCACCTGGCATTGCAGCCCATCACCTGGCATTTCCCATCACCATCACCTGGCATTGCAGCCCATCACCTAGCATTTCCCATCACCATCACCTGGCATTGCAGCCCATCACCTCGCATTTCCCATCACCATCACCTGGCATTGCAGCCCATCACCTGGCATTTCCCTTGCTTCCACACATGTTGCTCATCCCCCTCCATGTGAACAACAAGCTACAGTTGCGTGCAACCAGGGTAAAGCGCCCTCTGTAGGTTATGGTCAGAATTTGGAATAGGTTAACTGCCGGTGAGAGCTTGCCTACTCTTATGAAGGACACCGTGGGGGGGTCTTTAACGTCCACAAACTAATGTCTGCAGACGGGACGCCAAATTTAACCTCATTCCGAGGAACGGCACACACATTGATGAATCAACCTACCTGCGAGACACCAGGATGATGTTTATAGCTGGGTCAGGATTCGAACCCAGGCTGGACAGCTTAGAGGCAACATGTGCATACTTCTCAACCATTCAGGCAGCCTTGGTTTACCACGCTGAATGTATACACGAATGAATACAAAAGTAATATCTTTGAATGATTGAAACGTTCCTTCACTCCATTTTATAAATCTCATTTATTCTTTCTTTCCTTAATTTGTTTATTTCTTTATCAATGCCTTGTCTCTGCTTTGTTTGTATTTGTTTCATTTTTCTCACGTTCTTTGTTCCCTTTTATTTTTTTTAACTATCGAGGTACCTGTTACGCACAGATAGGAGCATCGAGTGTCAAAAATAAATAAGTTAATGTTTTGAGAATTTTTTAATTTTTTTTAAACAACAAATTTTTGGCATCTCATGGGTGGAAACCGAGAATCTCAATTGTATTGAGATATTACCGAACCAGAGGATGTTGGCGAAACTGTGAATGCCAAACCCGTGAATGAGTTTACATGGAGAGAGAGAGAGAGAGAGAGAGAGAGAGAGAGAGAGAGAGAGAGAGAGAGAGAGAGAGAGAGAGAGAGAGAGAGAGAGAGAGAGAGAGAGAGAGAGAGAGAGAGAGAGAGAGAGAGAGAGAGAGAGAGACCGAGACCGAGACTGACACAGAGTCAGAGAGGGAGGCTTCATAGGGTGGAAACTCAAAATCAAAATTGTATTGAGATATTTATGAAACCTCTCACCCACCTGCGGACACCTGCCAGGACCCCAAAAGGTTCTACAGAAAGTTAGGCAGGGCGAGCTCCAAAATTGAGGGAGTAGTTGAGGGACAGACACTCCTGCTTCCCTTCGTGTGCAGCCTTTTTGGCTGCTGGTTGTATCATTGGTTCGGGGTGCAGCGATTCTGCTGTTGCCATGCCCTTATCACCAGTACACTGGTACTCATTTCACCCACCTTGGAAGGATGACAGACTGAGTCAACCCACTTGTGTTAATTCAGCAGCCAACGGGCCTCAAACTCAGGACCCTAGTATCTCAAACCACCACCCAAACCACTAAGCCAATGCCAGGCGAAGACACTCCTGCTTTATTATATGGATTCTAAATAAATGTTTTTACCACCTTTTATGCATTGACTTTACTGAATGATCATTGGGGTACAATCTATCACCTCCTGAACATAGCTTTCTCATGTTCTTGCCTTGTAATTTCAGCTGTTTGCAATCTTTACATGTCGGTGTCAGGTGTGACAAGCCCTAACTTTTATCAACGAAACTTGTATTCATTGTTTTCGTTTTTATTTCAAAAACTAAGGTTGTACCAGATGTTTGCCAAATTAAGCTTACTAGCATATTCAGATGTTGTCGATCACCAGCAGAGTACCTGCCCGACAGGCAATCTTTTGACACTTACCTGTATTTGGGTGGTGCATAGGCAACTGACAGCTGCCTTAATCACTCCCGAAAACAAAAAATATAACCCGGGTTATGTGCATGAAACAAAAAGTGCAGTAAGTTCTCGCTTAACATCGTCCCGGTTAACATTGCTTCATTATTAAGTTGCTGATCTATTCAACAACATACTTGTTTAAAAGCATTCACCGTTCTGTTATGAAGTCGTTCTACTTCTTAATTTTGCACCAAACAAATGGTTCTCCTCATTTTAATATAACTGCAGCGTAAACCATAATTACTCGTGTATAAGCCCACCCGGAGACTGTACAGTACAGGCCTTATATACATTGAGCTGTGCATCGACAACATCGGTGGGACCTGGGCTGAAGTTACTCAGGTGTGCATGAATGGAGTATGGAGGAAGTTGTGGCCTGAATGGGTCAATGACTTGAAAGGATTTAAAGATGTCCCTGCTATGAAGAAAATTATCCTCGGCTTGGCCAATAAAGCGGGTTTCGATGAAGTGGAAGAAGCTGACGTTGACTTCTGCAATCACACGGAGAAGAGCTAACCAATGAAGATCTGAAGCAACTTGAGATGATGAGAAAAAAACAACTGGAGATCCATCCATCCATCCATCCATCCATTGGGACCATAATCTGTGTAGAGCCTTGGTGCTGCCTAAGCAGTCTCCTGGGCTATTGGGCACAAACCTGGACTGGTCACCACTTCGACACAGGATACTAGCAAGCTGGTACTCATTTTTCTGACCTCATAAGGATGACAGGCTGAGTCAACCCCACCTGGTATTAATTCAACAGAAAAGCAGGATTATGAACTCAGGACCCTAGGATCCCAAGCCACCACACTAACCACTAAGCCAACACCATCAGGACCCTAGGATCCCAAGACCTACCACTCTAGCCATTAAGCCAACACCAGGCATAACTCGAGATGATATTTCATTGTTCATTTAAAATGATTTAAAACTTGTCTTATATTTGTAAATAATGTCTTTTGTCTGACTATAAATATTTTTCCCTGGAACCTAAACCCCCGCCCCCTATTTACATTAATTCTTATGAAAAAATTGGATTCGCTGAACATCATTTCAGTTAAAGTCACATTTTTCAGGAACAAGACCACGTTAAGCGAGGACTTATTGTGAAGGAAATTAATGAAACAACATGATTGACACACACCACTTGATTTTATGGATCATGTGACCTCCAGATCTGTGTTGTCCTCCTGAATGCTTCATTGTATAATGGAGTTGTGTGTGGTTCAACCCTGTGTACACCACCCAATCACTCTCCCTTCCACAGATCTCCTCATGTGTCTATTCTCCACTGTTTTGTGCTTCTCTCTCCCATCCCTCTTGTCTCCTGATCCCCTTGTTATATGTTCTGTGTGTTAGCTCTTATATCAACCTTGACATTGTATTTTAAAAAAATAATAATAATAAAAGGGTGGGTACTTGTAATACCCTCTCCCACCTATAGGTGGCACGACATGATACACATTTACAAAGAGAATTTATGCCGCCTCCCCCTTCCCCCAAGACCACTGGCAAAGATAAAAACACCCTTATAGATTAATTGGGATCATGCTGGACCGATGTAGCAAGTCTGGATGTAATCAGCCCAGAATTGTAGGAGGAGTTGAGCGATAAACAAAAACAAACAAACACCGGTCTGTGAATTATAGTAAGGACTGTGTCTTTCCTTCAAGTGTTCTTTTTATTATTTCCACAAAAAATCACTTTCCATTAATCCACATCAATGGAGTTTGCTGTGGTATTTCCTTGTATCTGTTTCACATATTCTGAAAAGCCTGGTGTTGGCTTAGTGGTTAGGGTGGTGGCTTGGGATCCTAGGGTCTTGATAGTGTTGGCTGAGTGGTTAGGGTGGTGGCTTGGGATCCTAGGGTCCTGATAGTGTTGGCTTAGTGGTTAGGGTGGTGGCTTGGGATCCTAGGGTCCTGATAGTGTTGGCTTAGTGGTTAGGGTGGTGGCTTGGGATCCTAGGGTCCTGATGGTGTTGGCTGAGTGGTTAGGGTGGTGGCTTGGGATCCTAGGGTCTTGATAGTGTTGGCTTAGTGGTTAGGGTGGTGGCTTGGGATCCTAGGGTCCTGATAGTGTTGGCTTAGTGGTTAGGGTGGTGGCTTGGGATCCTAGGGTCCTGATGGTGTTGGCTTAGTGGTTAGGGTGGTGGCTTGGGATCCTTGGGTCTTGATAGTGTTGGCTGAGTGGTTAGGGTGGTGGCTTGGGATCCTAGGGTCCTGATAGTGTTGGCTTAGTGGTTAGGGTGGTGGCTTGGGATCCTAGGGTCCTGATAGTGTTGGCTTAGTGGTTAGGGTGGTGGATTGGGATCCTAGGGTCCTGATGGTGTTGGCTTAGTGGTTAGGGTGGTGGCTTGGGATCCTAGGGCCCTGATGGTGTTGGCGTAGTGGTTAGGATGGTGGCTTGGGATCCTAGGGTCCTGATGGTGTTGGCTTAGTGGTTAGGGTGGCGGCTTGGGATCCTAGGGTCCTGAGTTCAAGTCCCGTTCTTAGTGGTTAGGGTGGCGGCTTGGGATCCTAGGGTCCTGAGTTCAAGTCCCGTTCTTAGTGGTTAGGGTGGTGGCTTGGGATCCTAGGGTCCTGAGTTCAAGCCCCGTTGGCCGCTGAATTAAAATACACCAGGAGGTTGACTCAGCCTGTCATCCTTCTGAGGTCGGCAAAATGAGTACCAGTGTACTGGTGAGGGGGACACTGCATCAGCAGCATAGCTGTGTCCCAACCAATGATGCAACCAGCAGCCACAGGCTGCACTCGATAGAGAGACGTATTCTGAAGTTTTTATATTTTTTATTTTTTAACGACTCCAGTCACTCCATGTATGATTAGAAGGACATTTACTTCATTGTCCAATATCTCTTCACACTGTTGAAGATGTCTTGGTAACTTATTATTTGTGCTATCTCTGTTATTGTCTGACCAAAAGATTTTGATGATTAATGATATTGTTACGGAAATCGTTCGAAATGGGTTCATTGGGGGGACAGGCAATTCCATAGATCTTTCTGAATTGATGTTAGACAGCATGTTGTGTAAATCCACTTCAATTCGCCTGGTTGGGGTTCATGGTTTGTGCCGAAGGGAAGTCGACACCAGAGATTATGATGATGAGATAGGCCGACAGGAAAGAGTGAGCAAAAAGATCAGGAAAGGGAGGTGTGTCAGAAGGAGAGACAGCTTGGTGAGCATCATGTTGAAGGGAGAGGAGCTGCTGAATGGGTCTGAGTGAAACGGTCATGTTCAGCGGTGCAGCAGGAAGTGAACTGAGCACCAGTTGAAGCACCACTCCCGAGCACCACCAAGAACTGCAGTTCGTCTGAACATCACCCCCAACCGCGCTGTCCCCAGTGGTCCCTACGCAGTACGTAATGCCAATCACCACACACACACACACACACACACACACACACACACACACACACACACACACACACACACACACACACACACACACACACACACACACACACACACACACACACACACACACACACACACACCGGGCCAACGAAGAAAGCCGGCTTGTACGAGCCGAGAGAACGGGACGCCACTGGAAGGAAAGTTGTCTTTTCCCTTACCTCGATCTTCTTTCCCTTTCCCCTCTTCTGTCCCACTGTACCCCCATGTGCTTGTGTGTCTAACTAAGATCAGAGTAAGATAGATGTTGTCAAATGTGTTTAGTTAAGCGTCCTGTCACGTTGTCAGTCCTTTCTTGCCGATTCATTGTTTGTTTGTGTTCCCCCCCCACCCCTTTCTCCATATTTATTGTAAAATAAACCCTGTATTTCCTCTGATACCTCCCACATGGTCTTTTATGTCATTATTTCCTAGCCAAGGCTTCAAGCGTGATGTGCAAAATTCCCCCTGACACCTTCACGACCTAATTGTGACCTTCATTTGACTCATAACCCCATTCATAGCGTACACTCTTTTCTAAGCCATCCAGCCTGGGTTTGAATCTCTGTCCAGCTGTAAACTGTCATCCTGGTGTTTTACAGGCAGGGTGATTCATCAATGTGTGCCGTCCCTCGGATGCACGTAAGCCCGAGTCCCGTCTGCCGGTATAAGTTGGTGGATGTTAAATATCCGACGGTTTCTTTCACGAAGAGTGGGCGAGCTATGAATCAATTAAATATTCCTGTGAGGAATTAACTTAACTAACCTTAGTCAAATGTGAGGCCTGGGCAGCTGGTTTGTGAAAGACTTGGGCCAAGCTTCCCACGGCCAACCCGACAAAAACACAGGAATATTTGTGGCTATTAAAGAAGAATAAAAATAAGAAGAGTATTAACGCTCTTCTTATTTTTATTTTTCTACAAACACCCTTTAACAATATTATTATTCTTCACATTTCCCAAGCTGGCCTCCAAAGCCAGTCGCCGACTGGGCATCCTCCATCGTGCAAAGTCCTTCCTTGGCACACCTGAGCTTCTGACCACTTACAAAGCTTTCGTCGACAGTCTGATGCAGTGCTGCTTTCCTGTGTGGGCTGGTGCTCCTGCCTCTCCCCTTTCTCGGCTTCATGCTGTGGAAACCAAGGCATTTAGGATCATTGGTATTTCCTGCGATGAGGCTGAGTCTTTGGGTCCCTCACTCTCTCACCGCAGGCAAGTCGGTGGTCTTTCTGTCTTCTACCGTCTCCTCTCGGGCCTCGCCCCCCCCCGTTCTGTCTGTGATAGACAGAACCCCCCCCCCCCATCCCAGATTTCCGCATGTTGCTCACAAGGTCCTCCAGCAACCCCTTTCTGGTAAAACTACCAAAATCAAGAATCACTGCTCACCTTCACTCTTTCATTCCTCTTTTTCCCACCTTTGGAACAAACTCCCACACTCTCTTCAATCCACTCTTTCCTCCAGGTCTTCAAAACAGCTGTTCACCACCACCTCTTATCTTCCCCCATCCAAAACCATGATCTTATCTACCCCCATCAATCCACCCCAAACCCACCTCCTTCAAATTCCTTGCTTTCCTTCCTGAAAATCCCTGTCATGTAAGGACCTGAATGTCCCTGTGGTGTCCATCTTGTTTACCCTGTGTACTTCGCCCTATCCCTCTCCCTTCCACAGATCTCATGTCTCTGTTCCCCATTGTTTTGTCCTTCTCTCTCCCACCCCTCTTATCTCCTGCTCCCCTTGTTGTACGTTCTGTGTTAGCTGTCAGACGAGCCTCGACATTGCATACAAAATTTTTTGAAAAAACCACCGCCATTCGTATGACCCACCGTCACCATTATCCCCTCTCTCGCCGTCCCACTGGCTGCTCCCATACTATGCTCCTGTTGGGACGAGTTGAGGGGGTACTACGCTCCTGTCAGAACTGGGTGTTTGTAGTGAAATTGTTTTGCAAATCTTGAAAAAGGCCGTCTTGCTGGACTGCATTAAGTGGTGTCATCGAACACCCAGTCATCAGTCATCAGGACAACTGATGAGATAGTGACATCACTGCCGATCGAGCCCATGAATGAGGTCAAGTTGTAACCTGGAATTCAGTTCCACAGAGGAGGAATGAGCTGGGTTGAAAGTCAATGACACAGAGGAGGAATGACCTGAGTTGAAAGCCAATGAGGCAGAAGAAGGAATGAGCTGGGTTGAAAGCCAATGACTGTCGATTCCTCACTATCTGCCAGTAAATTGAGCAGTGATGGTAACAATTATGACAAAATGCCCGATCATCCTCGTTTTGATAATGGAAATGATCATATCGCTGACAGGAACATTTGCTGAGCCTGTCAAGCATAGTGATGATTAAGAATGTAATAATGAAGCTTTATGAGTCCCCTACCGGTTTCAACGGAGGGGAATATAGGTTTGCTTTCAGTCTGTCCGTTCGTCCATCACACCTGTGATTTTTCACACGTTTTTTTTCCCCATACCCTTTAACATATTCAACTGAAATTTGGTACATGGCTTTATTATGAGTTATGGAAGAAGTTTGAGTTTCAGTGTGTTTCGTCAATTTTTCAGTTATGCTCTTTATGGATTTATAAAATATCACATCGGTAGGGGACATGTATCACAAGGCAATTCTAGCTCTTGTTCATCTTATCTTTTCTGTGAATGTAAAGGTCATAAATATGAATGGAATACTCTGATGTAAACCGGAATGAAATGTAATATCGTTCCTGTAAAGGTGAGCTTTAATTTTTTTTTTTTTTTTGAAATCAATGACGAAACCATCATTAGCTCTTTAAGATTGGTTCATGATTAACGTGTTGGACATTCAAATCTGAGCTGTTTCTTTCACCTGCAGCAATTCAAACATCAATGAGTAACTGTATATTTGCAATCACAGAACGATTTCCAAGGGTACACCTTCTCCGTGCCCCCCTCCCTCACCTGCGATTCAATGATGGCCATATTTCGAAAATTGTTGTGAAATAATTTGAAGATACCTGAAATATTTATATAGTATTTGGATTTGCTGTGGTTATTTGTGAATGGTGTTGGGTTCTCACTTATGATGATGGGATAGTTTGCAATCCATAGCTACTGTATGACGGTGGTATTTGCATTTGTCTTGCAGGGATGAAGACTGAAGTCACATCAAAAGTGTTCTTTCCTTCTTTGCAACTGAGGCTGAAGTGGTATATACATTGCAGGATTGGAATTGGACTGCTCCACACGGAAAACAATATATTACACTGCATGTTGCAGTGTCTTGCCTATACGCCACCATTGGCCAACTACTTTTTTTCTTCTAACCACAACTTAACTTGTGAGTGTGGCCTGTCTGTGTGCTGTCCATTCATGACACATGTATCTCAGTCTAAAAGTGCAATTTTTACCATGTGTCATGTCCTGTATCACATTCACAAGCTTTTTCTCCAAGCAGCCATGGCATTAATTTTTGGACCCTCTTTTCCACTGTCATAGCAACAAATATAAATCGTTCATGCTGGGTTTCTCGTGTTGATAGTAAGCCAATCTTTGCTCCAATTTAAATGGTGTATTAGAAGCTTTAGAATGACATGTATGATTGAGCAAGTTGAAAATTTGATGAAATCTAGAGACAAATGGAAGTCGAATGGCACTTGGTAGAGTGGAAACCTCTGCCCGGCTGAACAGTTTACGTTTTGTATCCCACTGACAGGCCGGATATGGATGCAGGCCTTAACCAAACTCTATTCTGCTTGTTCTTGTCACCTACCCAATTCATCCACCAAGTTTTCTCATGAACCATCCACAATTTTTTGGATATCATGCTATATAATGTTTTTGGCCCTATGTCTCTCTATGGTGAAGAATCGCTTAAAAAATTCAAGTATCCAGATCAGCATCTTTACCAAAATCTAATCCATTCATCCATCGGGACCATACTCTGTGCAAAGCATTGGTGCTGCCGAAGCAGTCTCCTTAGCTATTGGACACAATCCTGGACGGGTCTCCACTCCGACACAGGATACCAGCAAGCTGGCACTCATTTTGCCGACCTCGGAAGGATGACAGGCAGAGTCAACCCCACCTAGTATTGATTCAACTGCCGAGTGGGATTTGAATTCAGGATCCTAGGGTCCCACGCTCACCACCCTCACCATTAAGCCAACACCAGGCATAATATCTAATCAGTTTGTCCTTGTCAAACACCCAACCTGTCCACCAAGTTCCGTCTGAATCCATCCATAACTTTATGAGATATCGTGTGATACATCCTTTATTCCCCGATATCTCTCGATGGTGAAGAATCGCTGAATAAATTAACTTATCCGAATCAGGATCTTCATGAAAATCCAATCAATTCCTGCTTGTCACACACCCACCCGTTCACTAAAACTAACAAATCTGTCCATAACGTTACGAGATATCCTGCTCACCGACAAACAAACAGACCGGGGAGAAAACATAACCGCCGTCCACCTTCGGTGACAGAGGTAATGAAATGGGATACAACGATACTGTTTGCTGCTTGTGGAAGGACATTTTTCAAAACGTTCTTGTGAATATCATCATCCGAATCTTAATGGACTCATGGGGACTGCGCTGTAATAACTCAAAGAAGTGTTCAACATTCTCACCGATTGTGCTTGGCTGACTTGCCCCTTATCTCTACAGGATGCTACCACTCTCCATAAACTTTTTGTACCATTCACAAATCTTTTTTTTTTTTTTTCATCGATGGTGGCTGTCTGCCATAGGTCATCGTGAAGGTTTGTTGAACCTGTGTAGCTCTTTTGGTTTCGACAAGCCGGACAACATACTGTGGGTGTTTTTCATGTGGAGATGCCATTTGCAGTGAATGTGATGTCTGGTGTCACAGAGATACCAGAAAATGAAAAAAAAATCTCATCAGAACTTTGAGAAATGTTCTTTCACATTCAACAAACAGCATCGTTGTATCTCATTTCATTAATTTTTGTTGTTGTTGCAGTTTGAATGTGGAATGGAAATCTGTGGACACCTTGTATTTCAAAATTGTACTAATTTTCATTCACCAGCAGTTGATCCCAATTATAACTTTGACAAAATATCAGAGTTCGTGTCGCAGTAATTCTATTGTTAATGTGAATATGAGGATGTGATGGATGGGAAGTTTGAAATTTGAAACTTTCAGAAATATGTGCATCTTCCTTTTACTCGTATTCTGTGACACCACCTCGCAAGATTCCTTTTTATTGAAATGTTTTTTTTTTGTGTGTCTTTGTGCAGGCCTCCAAACCAACAACTGCCTAATGTGCCACATGAAACATGTTGTGTGCACCATATTCTGCCATTTCAAAGATATGTGCACCCCTGCAGAAACTGTCTCCCATTTGAAATGTAAGTTGCACTTTTCTTGAGTTGGGGAATTTCAATCTCAGTTGAAAGAGGGTTGGCCAACAACAACTGTACCTGAACACAATCAATTCCTTGAATGCATCTCCAATATCATTGTGTTGCCGTTGTAAAGGCTTTTCTCTTGATCCTCCATTACCTTTCCACAGTATTACATGACTGCCATTGGCGTTAAAGGGGAACACAAATGCATAAGTATTTTTACATCATTGAAAAATCATTAATCACGATCTAATATTAAGGGGAAAAAAAATTTGAATTTTTTTTTTTTTGCCAATCACAAAGTGTCATAAAATAGCTTGAGAGTGTCGGTTTTCGATTTTGCCAGTGACGTCACACCTTGAAATCACATTGTTCCAAATGGCGGGGCAGATAACCTCATATATGGAATGTATTGTGCATTTTATGACTGAAGCATGAAATTTTCAGCAGTGTTTGTATATACCATAAAGTTTATTTTCAGACGTGGAGCCACTTCAGATTTGACTTCTGAGCCCGATGAGAGGTCATTGACCTTGTACGATGAAAAATCTTCATTTTTGGCATTATCGCAGGAAAAACCTCAATATACACCACTTTTTTAAAAGCTATTTTACCTGTTGCTGCACATACCTCTTACTTAGACACCACATATATCCTACAGGTTACATTTTATATGCAAACAATGACCTCAGCCAGTGTTTATTTAGGCTGGATTAAACAAGTTTAACATATATGCATCTGTATCAATTATCTGAAGAATAGTGATGGACAGGGTGATAGGAATATAGTTCAGGCCATGTTTGTCCATGTTTGTCCTCTGTAGATGATCTAACAGTCTCCTGAACATGAGCACAGGGCAGTGCACATGAGGGCTGCCTTGTTGCACTTGCAGCGCCCGGTACACCCCTGCTTGCACCCACAGTGTATCAGTTCGTAGCAGGATTGTGATGCTACTGGAAGGGTGGTCCAGAGTGGCTGCCATCCTGTTCAATCCTTTACCCATCCCCAATCAGAAGGGCTTGCGAGCTCAGGATCAGGAACTAACGCCTGGTTCCAGATGTTGGCCTGGTCGGTGGCACGCATGATGTGTTGCCTCAGAGCAGCCTGTGTGGATAGGATATTCTCCAGGGTCCTGGACTTCTGAGTGAAGAGCTGTTTCCTCGCTTCATTTACCTCCATGGTGTTGCTGGTTCTGTCGTACATCAGCACCACGAAACGCTCCACTAGTGACATGGACAGCTCGCTCACAGCACCTGGCACCCGTGAGAGCTCTTAAAAGGCCTCAGTCACTTCAGGGAGAGCCGTCCACGTGTCCCAGACAGTCTTCTTTCCCCTGCCGCCGAATGCAGAGACAGTGTCGCATCCTGTGATTGCATGGAAGACTGGAAGAGTGGCACAGGTTCTTGGATTCAGCTTGCCAACCACTTTGTGTACACCAATGTACCTGAAACTGACGCCAGCACCAAGAGCTATCCACATTTCTTCCGGCTTTATCTTCAGGAATACAGCCACAGCCAATACCACAACATCAGTGTCGACCGTGCGTATGGTCACTTTTGTGCTCCCTTTCTGCACAACATCTTCCATCCTGAAGCGTTGGCAAACTCCATTGGCGATGTCAGATGACACTTGTAGGAGGCGGTCATATGAGACACACATCCCGAGATGGAAGAGTGTGTCAATGAGCCCCCTCTTGCGTGTGACAGCATGGACTTTCAGTGCAATGTAGAGTGGAAGTGGAGTTTCACGGTCACGGCTGTGAAGCAAGGTGCTTGATGACTTCACTGCCCGTGCATGTTTGACACTGTTGAAAACCAGCAGCTGTAACACTGTTAGGGCGGCAGTTGTGGTGGCTGTGTCCACCAGCTGGGTCTGGTGTTTGATGTTGGCCCCATCCTGAATCATATTCACCAGAGCCAAGAGTGTTGGTGGAACCGCTGCTTTCTGACATTCGGGCTGGGATGATCCATCAAAGGTGAACTTGGTGTCAAACATCTCTTTGCGCACCACCTGTGCTGCTCGCACCAAATACATGGCATCACTGTCATGGTCACAGGCCTTCCTGAGAGCATCTCCAATGTCTTCTGCAAATGTCAGAAGTGTGTCTCTCCCTTGTGGATGTGCTCTTAGGTCAGGGAAGGCAGACACGAGTCCGAACTTCAATCTGGTAGTATGAATCCGAGTCTCCACTGTGGCACCCAGCTGTTCCAGTCGGACCTTGTACAGGTCACCCAGATCTGCCAGCTTGAAAACAGGAGCACAATCGTCGCCACGCGTGTCCTCCATGAATGCCACCAACTCAGCAAAGGCGATGCCATGCAGACGAGCCTCATCCCCATGCTCATCCTTGGAGGCAGCTTGTCTGGCTCTGTTGTAGAGAATGTGGAGGCAGTTGCGGTGATACTTGGCGTCGAGGGCAATCATGTCCCCGGGGGCAAGTTTGGCCAGCAGCTCCATGTCCTCCAGCTCTAAGGCACACTTCCGAACATTCGTGTCTATCTGTTTGGTTGACGCTTCATGTAGGCCTTCAGAGCCAGCTGACTCATTGCAGAAGAAACACACAGGCTCTGTGAGCTTCACGTGGCTGTGAGCAGACCGTGTGTGAACAGTCGAACCACCACTTGAACTCTGCTGTACTAGTCGCTGAAGCTTTGTTTGGTTGTACTTTAACTGGCAGGTTTTATGCCACAGAGCACTGTGTGCAATCAGCGTGGCCTCTACGCCACCTCAGTCGTCCAATCTGTCCAGATTCAGCTCAGTCGGCATGTGGCCAATGTCCTGAAACTGGAGGAGGTCCTTTGCCAATGACACATAACCGCTACCCACAGGTTTCTTGCTGGATTTGGCTGGACACTGCAAGGCTTCCCATGTTTCTGCTTGGCAAAGAATACAAAGCTTCCAGTTAGTTGGGCAAGGTGGCTTGGGTTGCTTGGATGTGCTGCAAGGTTGAGTTGGATCTATCAAGACATGGCGTTTTGACATGGTGACAGCGTCCTACACTACCCTGAGAATATAGTTTCTTCAGGCTTGCCACCATCAGTTGTTAAACAGTTCTATAATCTAAGGATAGCTGTTAGCAGAACCTCCAGGATGAGTCTGACAGGCTATCTGAAACACACAAAGCATAAATAGTGTTAGCGCAATCTAAGATGATTTTACGTGAAAATATCACATTGAAATGTGTTGGACCAATGAAAATTAAATGATTTAGATCATCAAAGTACCTGAAATTAACCACAAACACTCTGTAGGATATATACACATCTTTATTGGAATAAAAATGCATTGTTTACATTGTTCAACATGTTTATAATGAAGGATGGGATGGTAAAAAACAGTTATCTTCGATGTTCGAGGTCATTGACCTCTCAAGGTCATTAAAGGTCAAACACAGAATGGCTCCACGTCTGAAAAGAAACCTTCTGGTATGTAGATGGTATGTTAGAACTTCCATGCTTTAGTCATGAATTGCACAATTGATTTGCCTATCTGCCCCACTATTACGTAAGCAACGATGTATTTTGAGCTCGGATTGCAATACTAATTCCACCAACATTAGCAACTCTGAAGGTTCTCAGTATGTTGAAAGTGATCAGTGGGATTTTGAAGAAACGATTGGAGACAAAATTAGTGATGGAAACGCTTTCAGGGGCATTGTGTAGCTGAATCATTTTGAGCCTTGTGCGAGCGATTCAGCCAAAGAAGGAGGAAAGTGAGAGAGCTTGGATGTAGAGGCACCTGACTGCTCGCATTCTGAACCGCCCAACTTCCTCAACTGCCAAGCATGTCTCGCCTTTTATTCCTTTCCCCCCTTTCCTATTCTGGAGTAACCTCTCTCTTGCTGTCCACACCTGATTGGTGCAGTCGTGTTGCAGCGGTGTCACGCTTGGGAGGAGCAGAGGAGAGTAGAGGTGAGGGTAGGGGGGGGGTGAGAAGCTTCGAGAATTTTCAAGAAGCATTGAAGCTTGACTTTAGTTATTTGAGAATTGAGCTAGCTACTCCACTATAGCCCTGCACTTTCAATCGGTTTTTAGATGGGATGTAATTCAATCCATGCAAAATGGATTGCGAGTGCATGTGTTGCGAGATGTGGAGAATAGAAAAGATAGAGAGGGTGGAGAGGAACAGAACCTAAAACTAATTCGCACTCACAACACATGTTTATCTGAGGTATACAGTCTAACTTCATTGCGAAAATGAATACAAAGCTATAACGGACTCCAAATGTGTGTGTGTGGTTTTTTGTTTGTTTGTTTTAACCTGCCCGAGACGTGCATGACATCCTCGTTTGGGCTCACGACGGTCAGAGTATGTATGAGAGAGTAAGATTTATGTGCTGAGTCTGCTTACTTCCATAAAATCGATGTAAACTTGGAAATGCTCTGCCATTCTAGGTCTAAACGCTACTCTTCCATTGTTTCCTCATGTATACCTTCCACCATCCCAACTTGTGCTTCTAACACTCACATCCATCTCAGCGTCACCATGGCCATCACTCTCAGGACTATTAAGCCTTATCAAGGTCCACAACTCCTAGTGCCATATCCCCTTGAATTTCCAGCTGTCCAACTGTGTCTGCATGAACATTACATCTGTCGTTCCTCTTATTTTTCTCAACTTTTTTACTATCCTTTCATCTAATACCCTCTCTTGTAGCTGCGACTAAGAAGCATGATGCCTCGGTGCTTCCCCAGATATTTTATATCTCCCTTCTTCTTCAATATTAGTACAATTCGGCTGCACTCCAATCCTCTGGAATTTTACGTTCTCTTAGTTCATGTATCCATCAGCCTCTTTGAACAACTGACTCCAATCCCTCACACTTCACTTAGTAGCTCAATATGTATTTCATCAATGCCTGGCACTCTCCTCTTCATCACCATCTTCAACACTACCCCCACCTTGGTCCCCATAATCTCCACTACTTCCACTTTAACCCTCCACATATCTTGGGAGCTCCAGGTCAACATCAGTTCCTCCCTAGTTCAGCCTTTCTATATTTTGTTGAAGTAGCTTCCATACCTTCAGCATTGCCTCCCTCTCTGTCACTAACTACCCATCTCCAGCCTTGATCGTCAACCTTCCCTTAACATCCTTACCTTGTCCCTGTCTTGAACTATTGTGTATATCATCTTCCTGCCATCATCATCCAACTTGCTGTACAAATCTGCTTTCATACAATTCCTTTCCTTGTCTACTGCTAGCTTTTTTGCTTTCTTATTTTGCCCATGGGAAGTGAAGTAACCTTACATCCAGTGAAGAAAGCTCTTCCAAACCTCGTCAACTGCCTTTGCTACTTCCTTCGTCCACTACAACAAGGTTACATTCCTTGATGTTCCGCACATTCCCAATGTTCTTCCAGACAACTCCTCTGCAACTCCCATAAATGCCTCTCTGTATTTCTTCCACTCGTCTTCCAAACTCCCAAATTCCTCGCTATATAAGCTCCTCATACTTTGCCCTTCATCTTCTCCTTGTACTCTCCTAGCACTGTTATCACTTCCGACACGATAATCCCAACTCCATTATTTCTTCCATGTCCTCCACGTGTAACACCTTGTATACCTTCCTACCACCCCACTTGCTCTGTGAACTAAGTACCAGTATACACAACAAAGCACACCCACGACATAGTACGCTCTGCTAGGAATGAGAGATGAGGTGAATGATGGGAATTTTCATCATCTTCTGTTCGGATGAGGAATTTCATCAACAAAGTCTACTGATGATCCACTCTCTCTCAAAATATATTGTGCTCTCGTCTTCTTATTTGTGAATAAGTGTTGGCTTTTGATACAGTCACATTTATTTTTGTATAAAAGCACTCCCTGCTTTTACTCCCTGCCCTTCCCCTCCCCTCACGTTCCCTGCCCTTCCCCTCGCGCTATCCTCCCAACCCCCCTCCACCACCATGCAATCTCCAGAGGTCAAAGAGAGGAAGGGGTGTGAATTGGCCCGCCTTCCCTCTTTCCTCCATCTTCCTCACTCCTTCCCCCTTCCCGGAGTGAGAGCAACGTGTGGTGAGGCCTCGATCTCCCCCCGTCCTTGCTTCCTCCCCCTACCCTTTACTTGCTCCCTCGCCTCTCCTCGCTCATTCTCCCCTCCCACCACCTTCCCAGTCTGAATATTCCCGTCAGTGAAGCGATGGGTTGTGTTTGCTAGTTTTGAATGTTGAAATACCACGTTGTTAATGTGAATGAAACAGCAAAATGTTTTTTTTTTTTTCCTGAAAGGGCATTTATTGCCATTTTACTTTGTGAATATCAAATTTCAACAAAAGCTTCTGCATTCTCAGCACATTTTTTTTACAATCGTTCACCAACATTTTCTACTGAACGTCCAATATGAGAAACTCCTCGGGCAAATCGGCAAAATGATTGTGGATTGAAATTCCAAATGACTCCAAATTAGTGGGTTTGCTGGCACACACTTTTTCTTTTGCTCATCCCCACAAAAACAATCGCACAAGGTTCAATCAGGCCCCTGGATTGCCACTCTATCGGTCCACATCCCCTAATCCATCTGTGTGGAAAGTGAGTATCCAACCAATTCGGAACTTCGATCGAGAAGTGCGGAGGGGAACCACCTTGCATAAAAAATGGTTTCATCCACGCTGAATTTTTGGAAGAAGAACTTTTTGAAGCATTTCCAAATATCTCTGTCCATTCTTTGTATCACGGAGGATGTAAGGTCCATTGAGTTGGGTTGAAGTCATTCTGGCCGATGTTTGGCCATATCCGACTGTCGTTTCTGGATCATTTCCTGGCCAGTAATAGCAGTTATGACTATTGACAAAACCATCGACATGGAAAACAACAAGGAAATATTAATGGCAATAAACAAACTTTCAAACAAACAAACGAATGAATCCTCTACCTAAAATAACAGCAGAGTAATTCAACAGTGCAAATAGGGACTGAATTATGGATCACCCTGTAGTTATTGTATTAAAATACGTGAGGAGAGTTTTTTTCATTTTTTTTCAATTGCCATTTCCGAATTGTCAACAGATAACAAAAAGTACAAATTTATGTTATCATTTCTGTTAACCCTTGATTTATTGTTGTGTGTTTTTGTGAGTACAGTCATTGCCAGGCACTTAAAGTGCAAAAACCAGCAAGATGCAAGCACTTTCCTTCCCTTCATCTTGGAGAAGCTACAAGAAAGTTGCCTCCATGGATATGAACAGTACGTTATTAATGCTCTTGGGGGTGGAAGTTGTGTTTAAAGAGGGGGCAAAAAGCACACTATATGTCATCATTGAAAAGTTTGTTTGATTTGGAGAATAAAAAATTGGGAGGGTAGAGGTATGGTGAGTATGATGGGGATGATTTAGCTGTCTGGATTGCTTGTGTGTTGGACAACAATTTAAGGATATTGAATTGAAACGATCAATGTATTACGGCAGAAAAAATACACGTATACAGCTTCTTTCAATTAACACATTTAATGAAAATAGACAAATATTTCCAATGGACAATAATAAATGTAATAATTACTGATACATGAGGGAAAGTAAATTCTAAGTCAAGACGCGTCTATGCACAGACTTAAATACAGACAAGGGGAAACAAAATAAATGAAAATCCCTCCTTTTACTCTTGTACTTAGCTTGGCCCAGAGATGGTCTTTGTGGAACTTGAAATTGAGGTGCTTCTATTTGCACATGTAGATGCGGGCAAAATGGCGCCACGTCGCTTTATCTTGCAGCAGGACAACGTACATCAGGCAATTCGTGAGCGGCATTCAACACCAAGGCTCAGAGACTCCATGCAGATGCTTCGTGCATCGATCGTCCTCACTGACCTGACATACACGATACTCGGGGTCCGTTCCTCATGACCCAACAAAGAGCCAAAGGCCAGCATCATGCTTCACCATGCGAGCCAAATCGCGTCAACACGAATACAAGAATCGTGCTGTCTTCTTCGTGCGTCAAAGGAAAGCCAGCCGCGAAGCACTGTTCTTACAGACCATCTCCAAGCTATGTTCTGTCTTGACTGCGTGCGTCCTTCACTCAGCACCCGTGCCTTCCTCACACTAACCTCATGTGTGCACTCTCCCGATCTCTCTCCTCTGACATCACCCCGAACCACCATTTCCTCCTCCGGGGCGTGGCTTGCTCACACAAAACCCGGGAAGGCGGGGCCTCCGCCTGCTCGGCACATCTATCTCGCTTCTGATGTCATTCCCATCGATCATCAGCCGCAGGGGCGTGACTTCACCCACCGTCACCCTTGGGGGCATGGCTTCTGCCTGCTCGGCACGTTTGCTTGTTTATTGTCGTGGTTTTGGTTATAAAAACAGGGAAAAGTCACAGGGGGGGCAATTACATACTGGAGGAACTTATTCTTACTCCCGAGCAAATTAACACCGCACCACCCCCCGTGTGATGACACGTAACACTTGAACTCACAGTTTTCCTACTTAATCACATCAAGATGTTCCTGCATGTCTACGGACCAAACAACTCTATTCAATCCTAAATTTCCCAATAAATTCCTCCATACACCCCCACAACCGTAAATATATACGAGATCCGTCGAAAAGTAACGAGACTGAGCCTGCTGTGTGCTCCACTTACACAACTCAAATGAACAGGTTGCGTCAAAGTATTTTGCAACATTCCAGCAATATATATGATTGGTGATGGTTGACTGTGCTCATTGTGTGATTATTTACAGGTCGTGCTTTACACGTTGTCTAGTCTGAGTCGTTGCGCTATGAGTCGTGAGCAGAGAGCCAATCTGAAATTTCTTTCCAAGCTTGGTAAAACACCTTCCGACAAGCTTCGCAATGCTGCAGCAAGTCTATAGGGAAGAAACAATGTCACGTACATGTGCATTTGAATGACACAAGAGGTTCAAAGAGGGACGGGAGGAGGTTGAAGACAATCCACGGTCTGGAAGACCTTCAACGAGCAGAACGTTGGACAACATCGAGCGTGTGAAGCAGATGGTGCGTGCAGATCGTCGAATTACTGTGCGGATGATTGCAGAGGAACTTTCCATCACAGGAACACTGTCTGGAGCATCATCACTGAAAATCTCAAAATGCACAAGGTGTGTGCAAAGATGGTCCCCAAGCTGTTGTCCGAGGACCAGAAACAGCAAAGAGTCACTGTCTGTCAAGACAGAATTGAACACCTCGAGGACGATCCTAACCTGCTCGGGAGAGTCATTACTGGCGATGAATCGTGGATATTTGAATACGATCCCGAGACCAAACGGCAGAGTCGTCAGTGGAAAAGTCCAGCATCACCAAGACCAAAGAAAATAAGGATGTCAAAGTCGAAAGTCAAGGTGATGCTCATCGCGTTTTTTGACATCAAGGGCATCGTCCACTTCGAGTTTCTACCACAGGGTCAAACAGCGAATCAATATGTGTACAAGGAGATCCTCCGGCCTAATATGTACCTAATATGTACCGGTCATATACCTAATATGTGTACAAGGAGATACAAGGAGATCCTCATGAGATCAGTCCGGGACAAAAGGAGGGATCTGTGGGAGAACAACGCCTGGATGCTCCACCATGACAACGCCCCTGTTCACAGTGCCCTGAGCATCCGAGAGTTTCTGGCGGAGAGGAATGCACCAACTCTGGAGCAACCCCCATATTCTCCAGACTTGGCCCCTTGTGATTTTTTCCTATTTCCCAAGCTCAAGGGGGTGATCAAGGGGACCCAATTTCCTGATGTGGAGGCCATAAGAAAGGCCGTGATGAAGGAGCTCCTGAGGATTCCGGGAAAAGCCTTCCGGGGGTGCATCGAAGCGTGGAAGAAGAGGATGCACAAGTGTGTGAGACTGGAGGGAAACTATTTTGAAGGGGACAAGTTGTGATTTCAATATATTTTTTGGAATAAAATTTCTGTGGTCAGTCCAGTTATATTTTAGGCGGAACTCGTATATGTGTATATATATATATATATATATATATATATATATATATATATATATATATATATATATATATATATATATATATATAAATATATTGTTGTGAATTCGCACCCGCCGGCGTGCGATCGGCCGCTCGACTCGAATGGCGGCCGCCTCGCCCACCGGACGGACAATTCTGTCGTGACCCTCCGGGAACTATCGCCTGGAGCCAGTCACGGGTGGGCCTTTCGACCTCACCACGATCGTGCCAATCGGCTACCCACGTAGGATAGGGTTGTTCGCCAAAGTCGACCTACCTAAGTACCCACGCGGATGGTAAACCAGGCGATCGTACCTCGCCGCAGGTCGACTCCGGACACGAACCGCTTAAGCGGTCTGTTCCGTGCTATCGGGATAACCGAGCGGTGTTATTGTCGGCCTCGACGGTTCTGATTAATTATCGGGTGTATTAAGCCCACTACGAACCCTTTACGTGAAGCAAGATGGAGATTCAAACGAAGGAAAGGACACAGCGAAGCGGCGAACAATTCAACATAATGCACATTTATTACCCAGCCACGAAAAGCAAACATATACAGTCAAACAGTCAGAATGCACATATATCAATTTAAAACAAAAACAACAATGCAGAGCTACGACCGAATACGCGAACACACGGCAACACTTATACAGTTTTACTTCACAGACGGCGCTGACACACATTTACTCAAAAGCAAAGGAAAGAAGCCACCCTCATAGGCAAGGGGGCAGACGGGCCCGTAGGCCAATGTGTGCGCGGGACCTGAAGGAGCGGTCAGGTCCGTGAGACCGGGTGGGTCCTACCCGCGTCCTCGTGACGAGCCGCAAATGTGGCTGCCCAGCGGTGCCCCGACTTCGTGCTCCTTCGCGGGTTTCGTTGGCACCGCTTGGAGTGGGGTGGGAACGGGGCCCCCTTTTTGCACTATCTCAGCGCGGGGGAAAGGGGGAAATTGTTGATGCCCTGGGGGAGGAGAATGGCTGGCTGGCTTGGGTCCCGCGACGAGCGATCCCACCGCAACCTCGTTGCCGTCCGCCATCTTCCCTGCCTCGGACCCGAGCTCCTTGGCCTCCTCCCACAATTCTCCTCAGCCAACTGCAGAAACCACCTTGACGCCTTTGCCTCCCGACTTCACTCCGCTCTCCAACCCGACTTGACTGCCAAAACTCTCTGCCTTCAAAACTCTCTGCCTCTTTTGCTCTTTGCGCTCGGCGCTTTATAGGCCGGCAGGAGAACCCATATGCAAATTTCCGGATCAGGATGAGCTCAGGGGCGGAGCCACGCTCGCAGATTGGACGGAGGAAAAGGGGCGTGAATCTCCCCTGATCCTAGAATTTGCATATTTCGATTTCACACGGAAGCGCCTGGAGGTGGGGCCAAACCGCTCCGCGCTTGCTGATTGGACGGATCAGAAGTGGGCGTGTAGCATTCTTGATCCAAATTTTCCCTCGGAAAGGCCGCTTTTTGCACTCGCGGCTCGGTGCTTATCGCTTGAACGAGCCCAGGACAGCCCGACGCTCAGTGTTCACAGGTGATGCGGGGATGGCCGGAGAAGGAGAGAGGTGAGGTTGGTGGAGGGTTTTTGGTTGTGGCTTGATGGTTATGGCAGTTGATTCAAAATAAAGATAGAACAGAAAAACGCCGAACTCAAAGCGTCGCAGCCCGAATGAATCACATAAATTCCCTCTAAACAACGGGTTTGGGGCTAACTCCACATGTACTTAGAGTTATCTCACCTACGGGACCTGAATGGTGGTTTGCGAATTTCCACAGCCGTAACTATATATATATATATATATATATATATATATATATATATATATATATATATATATATATATATATATATATATATATATATATATATATATATATATATATATATATATATATATATATATATATATATATATATATATATATATATACATAAATATATATATGAAGACCACAAGGGGAAAACCAGAGATGTCAGGATAAATCAATTTTGAAGAAACTGAAAAACAAAGTTTCAAGACTGGTGGACTGTTTAATAACTGTCATATACATTTCTTTTCCAGTAAAAGGAAGAGTGATCATTGGCCGATCAAATTTAGCATGTAGCATTTGCCAAGCTTCTGTGTTATTTAATTTAACAGCAAAGAACGAATCAATGTTGCAACCTGACATCACTGGTTTAATAATTGTTTAATAATTGCCATGCAATTTTTACCCAGGATGTGCAGCAAATTCATGCTTGTTGGTTATTAGCATACATTACATGACTTTGGTGATCACAGTTTATTTTTTTCAACATTAAACGGTCATTGTTTTTTTTGTTTGATTGGTGTTTTACACCATACTCAAGGGTATTTCGCTTATATGACGACAGATTCTCCATTTCTTACTCCGTACTACTTAATATTATGGAAAACCGGGAGGAAACCAAGGATAAACCACCCCCGCGATAGCCGAAGTCACCTCATGTGACTCCCTCATATACCGAAGCAGGTTGATTGGGCGGTGGGTACATCGAATAAAAATGGCTACTCAGATGCGCGAACCATTAAGCCATGGTGTGGGTCCCATAAAAGTCACAATAAAGGTTTGACCAGGCTTGAACCACGATATGCACCAACTACGGAGCCCATGATATAACCAAATAGGCTATTGTAGTGCTCAGAGTTCATGCTGTGAAAGTTTCACAACCTTTTATTTTTTAGTTTCTCAACTCTGAATATTTTGGTGGAACAGTTAACATGAATGAAAGGGAGATAACCAGGAGTAAAGTACTGACAACTCTGGGTTTCTACTTGTTCAGCTTTGACAACACTTGTTTTTTCATTGCACAGCTAAACTTTATACAATATAAATTATGTGACACCCGTGGTTATTTGTTAAAGTAATATTGTGAGAGGAAACCTTATGTTGCCAACTATTGGCAGATTCAATAACCCTGAAATTTATAAAAAGTGACATCACTGGTTTTCCCCTTGTGGTCTTCATATATATATATATATATATATATATATATATATATATATATATATATATATATATATATATATATATATATATATATATATATATATATATATATATATATATATATATATAGAGAGAGAGAGAGAGAGAGAGAGAATATGTATATATTGTTGTGAATTCGCGCCCCGCCGGCGTGTGAACGACCGCGTGAAACCAATAGCGGCCGCTTCGCCCACCGAACGTGAAATTCAGTCGTGACTTTCGGGATCAACGCCGAAAACGAGTCACGGGTGTGTTCCAAGCACACCACAACCTTGTCCGTACTCTACCCACGCACTACAGGGTCCGATCGCCGAATAATCGATTTACCTAATTATTCGCGCGGGTAGATTACCGAGAGATTGTACCACGCCACAGGTCGACTCCGGACATGAACCGCTTAAGCGGTTCGTTCCATGCTGCAGGCATAACCAAGCGGAGTTATCGTCGACCTTGACGGTTCAGATTAATTACCAGCTGTTAAAACCTACTATTAATCCCTTACGTGATGCTAGATGGAGATTCAAATAAAGGAAAGGACGTAGCGAAGCGGGGAACAATGGGACAAGCACATTTATTCACGGAAGCACGGAAGGCACGTATATTTCAGTAAAACAAAGGAACAAAAGCAATACACGTATACGTTTATGCAAAGAAAAACACAAGCAAAGAACTAACGCAGATCTACAACCGAATAAGGCAATTCACACGGCAACACTTAAAACAATTCTACTTCTCAAGACTGGCGCCACCCACAGACATTTACACAAAACCCCAAAAGAAAAGGAAGTCGCGACTTCCCTGAGCGCGTCGTCCAGCCCTTGGCGACTGCAACTCCGACTCCCTCCGGCGTGGTCCACTGGGCTCGTGCCTCACGCCTGCACGTGTCATCCGCCCGACAGCTTGGACGGGGTTTTGGGGGAATGGGCCTGGTTTTCACTGCTATCTCGGTGCGGACGGGGGGGGGGGGGATGGCAGGCACTCCGTCCCACTAGCGGGGTCTCGGGACTGCACTGACGCCGATCGACCCTCCGACCAGGAACAATCACCAGGGACCAGGTTCGACGACCCGTGGCAATTCGACGACCTGCGCCAATTCGACGACCTTCACCCGACCACGACCAGACCCAAACGAACGAACAGAACCTCAACCTCTTCCTCCAAACGAATGAACCATAAGCAGGGACTCTCCAACAACTCTCGACAATTCTCATTCAGGGACAACCGAACACCGACTCTCCACGCCCACGCCTTTTGTAGGGTCGGGCTCCGCCCTTCGCTCCGCCCTGCGCCTCACCCCATTCTTGGCTCCTTCCTTCGAGACGCTTCCAGAAAATTCCTCGAAGGGGGGCGTTCCTCTCCCCCGGCCGCGTCACACCACCCATCCGCCAATCGGGAGAGGACGCGCCACCCCCTCCCCCTTTCTCCCTTAGGACGACGAGGGAAGGAAGATCCGGGCGGGAGATATTTGCGCGGGCGTTTTGGGCGGGAGATCTTCGCGGGAGATATTTAAGCGGGAGTTTTGGGTGGGAGGTGCCCCTTCGCACCCTTGTTGCTGCTGCCACTCCGCTCCTTTCATCTGTCCCATGGAGATCATGACCGCATGGTGCTCGTTGAATGGCGAGTGGCGAAGATGGTGGTAGCGTAGTTGTGGAAGGTGGCGTCGTGGTGTGAATGACGTGATTGTTGGCGTCGTGCAGTGAATGGCGTGATCGTTGAGATGTTGGTTGTGGCGATGTTCGTTGTTGTTCTTGCACCAAAATAACGACAGCAAAAGAAAAACGGCTAACTGAAGAATCACAGCCCGAATGGATCACATATATTCCTTCTATACAACGGGTTTGGGCTAACTACACATGGACTTACCGATATATCTCACCTCAGTACCCTTTATGGTGTATAGCGAATTTCCACAACCGTAACAATATATTCGCCCTCTGTCCACTCAACTCTCTCATCCTTACTTATGTCCCATGTGTTGATGTGCTGAAGGCTGGGTCTATCATGGAGTACGGTCTTACTCTATGTAGGGCAGTGATACTGGGAAAAATGGCTGCCCATTCAAATGTGAGGGAGCCTCGTGAGTGGAGAAGGCCAATGGACCAACCACGTGCCTCGTGGTTGCAGCAGGTTGATCGGCATCTCAAGGAGATGGGGATGAGCCAGGCATCTGTCTGGGGGATGACCAGACGGAGGCCCCTGGAGTCCTGGTGGAAAGTGGACGCAGTGACGTGCTGCTCCAGCGCATGCTCCCATACCTGACCTGACCATTCAAATGTATGCTCAATGATAGGCTTATAAACTACTATAGAGTGAAGTCATCAGTATTTAAAAGCCTTAACTTTTATTCTCGAGTGTTTACGAAACTACTAAGACTTAAAAAGACACCAGAATACATTGCTGAAGTACCACATTGGGAGATCGCTAAAACGCCCAGTTGGACTTCTTCTTCTGATTCTTCCCCTCTCAAAACAATGTAAAACTGTAGCCCAACCTACCTCAATATCTGCTGAAGCCATGATGGTGATTCCAACACGAGGAAGTTACTTTGTCTCTGGGCTATTGCACGAAACCCAAAATTTAAAAACATATAAAACATTAATCGTTTTATTAGGATAAGAAATTGAACATAAATGTGGACTCAACTCAACCAGTCCAGAATCGTGGGAGGGGGTGGAGATGGACAGAGATGGGGGAGAGATGAACAAAAGTGAGACATATCCAAAGTGATACACACAATTGTTTTTTTTTTAGTTTCATCCCTGTATGTTTTTACTTTTTTAAAAAAATTATTATTTGTTTTCTTGTAATAAAAAGAATCATTGCCTCAAGGCTCAGATTACATTCTCTCATCTGTCTCACTAACCTTGAGCTGTGTCTCTCCCGCATTCCCCTGTGAATGAATAAGATCAGATAGATAAGATTCATAGTGATTCCGAACAGGGGATTTACTTTTATATCTGTTACTTCAGTTTTGGTGTGTGTGTGTGTGTGTGTGTGTGTGTGTGTGTGTGTGTGTGTGTGTGTGTGTGTGTGTGTGTGTGTGTGTGTGTGTGTGTGTGTGTGTGTGTGTGTGTGTGTGTGTGTGTGTGTGTGTGTGTGTGTGTGTTGTAAGGTGTTGAGCATTTGCATTTTCTTGTGTTGTCTATAATTGTGTTTGTTGCTGATATTTGTTGATGTACTTTTCGGTTGAAGCTCAGTGTGTGATCTTCAGTGGAGCTGGGATTTGTTATTGATTTCAAATTAATTTTTGATGTACATTGATTTTCTTTTTCATGTTTAAGCCTCTTTCTATTCCTGTGAGACATACAAATATTGATTTGATGGTGTCATTGTGAATTGAAGTATATCACTGTCAATTGTGTCCCCAAGATGATGTCATTGCTTTCATCATTTTACCCATTCCGAATGCTCACATGCCACACAATCCCCTGTTCTCCTCACCATTTACTCAATCCTCCTCCAAATGCCCTTTTACTTTTCACCCCAGACTCCTTCCTCTCCATTCCTTTATTTTACCTTTTGTACATCCTTCCTTTCCCTTCTTCAACATGGGTCTCTTGTCCCCAACCAACACTCAACTATTACCCAAGTGTTCACATTAGATGGCTCTTTCATCCCTTTGTGATCCTCTCCTTTTCTTGTTCCTTCTTTTGTGCAGTTTGAAAAATCGATACAAGGATACCACACCGATACGCCAGATCTTTGGTGGCTACATATGCTATCAAAGTACGTTAATGCACTACCTTTGTCGTTTTTATCATCATCATCATCATCATCATCATCATCATCATCATCATCAATCATTATTCACCATTATCACCATACACAGCAGATTCTGGTAACTACTTGTATCGTTTTTGATCGTGTAGTGTGCACACTGCTCACATGTTTTTATCTTGATATTTCGATTTGTGTGCTTATTTGCTGTACTGAACCTTGTTTTTTCCAATTTACAGTATCTTCCAGCTGTGGCTGTTTATCATATGTTCGCAAATACAAACGTTCTTTCCACATCACTTTGGACAAGAAGGTATTACAGATCATTTTCATGATTTTGCATCGACAAACACTGGTATCACCAAAGAAAAAGGAAATCTACATTTACACTGTGATTGTTTTCCATTTTGTGATCCTTGTGACATATTTTAATTGTGGTACAAACAGTGGATACTCACAAATTTAAATACCCATAAGATTGTAATTCAAATCAGACACTTATGTATCCCATTCTCATCAATTCCAATGGTATCATTTGGAATTGAACCGTGTTTTGGTTTTTTTTCTCCCCCCACATATCAGCTATAGCTTCTGCCGGTCTACGTTTGAGTTGTCTTATCTGGGTTGGATTCTTGACCCACTATAAATGGTCAGATTGGTGCTTCACAGGCAGGGCATTGCATCACAAAGTATACCATCTTTATTTGAGATGTTAAGGTGGGTGTTCCATCTGCTAGCATTAGTTTGTGGATGTTAAAGATACCACAGGGTCTTTTGTGAAGGGTAGGGGAGTTGTCACCAGTATCCTGAACAAATTCCAAATTGCTGCCACCTTCAGTTGAACGTTAGGCTTTGCCAGCTGGTTCGTGAAAGGCGAGCCTAAACTTTCCAGGGCTGACACATGAAGGTCAGAATAATTGGGGCTGTGGAAAAAGTACCAGTATCTCTTCTACTGTAGAAAATATAGCGACCAAATCCTCTGTTCTTTCTCTTTTACCACTTTCCTGGAAAAAAATAGCGATATGTATTTACGTTTACATGAAATAAATAACCCTAACATTTACAAAATACCCAACCCAAAATATATATACCCAACAACAACAACAACAACACGCTCACCTTCTCCCGATTCTGCTTCTTCTTCTTCCTCTTAACTTCCTCCTCGTCTTCTTCCTCGATTTTTTTTTTTTTACACTTCCATGACCTAATCTGTTGAACTCTCTCATACATTATTTTTAACTACAAAAACGATCTTATAATGCTTCATCCTCCTCTCTCACACATGTGGTACTCTTTACTGTTTCACAATGCACTACTCTTCTGCTATTTTAACAGACTGCTCTCATTTCGACCTCTCCTTCATTCCTTGCCTAAAAAATCCAACTATTACAGCGCTTCTTCACTCCATGCTCTGAATTCGCCTTCATTGCATCCATCAAGAATTGTGTTAAATCGCATCTCTGACCTAAAACTTTTAAAAACCACAGTTTGCCATGGATGCTCGCTTTCCATCAAACATTCTTTTTTTCCAACTTCAGTGCCAACTCACCCCCCTCACCCCTCACTCTCACTCTCAAAGCAACCATCCCACTCTTCTCCCTCCAAGCCCACCTCTCACCTCTCTCAAAAATCCCCCTCACCTTTCTCCCACCTTTCATCCCCCTCACTCTTCCTTCTCAAAGTTTCCCCCTCTCATCCACCAACCTGCCTCCCTCCACTGCCCTCTCACCTCCATCTCTTCACTCCACCTCCTCAAATCCTCAACTGCCTTCTTCCTTGTCTCTTGTCCCCCCTCTCCCCCTGCACCACCCAGCCTTTTCTCCTCCTCCTTCGGCCCCCTCCCCTCGCTGTTCTGCAATACCCCACACTCCTTCAGCAACCCTTCTTACCTGCCCCCCTCATCCCTTGTCCTACCCTCCCTCTCCCCCTCCACCTCCTGCACCCAAAGCCTCCTCCCCTTCCTCTTCATTAAAAGTGTGGACCTCAAATATCCGGGGCCTTCGCTCAAACCTTTCAGATCTTTCCATACAGGTTGCCACTGACAAACCAGACATTATCTGCCTAACAGAAACTTTCCACTCCCAAGACGTGTCTGACTCCCAAGTATCTCTCCCTGGCTACTCCCTCTTATGGTATGACAGACCTGAGCCTCGTCCTGGTGGAGGTGTTGCTCTCTTCATCAAAGACTCTATTCCTCACTCTCCATGCACTGCTCTCACTCCCCCACACCCCCAGGAATACCTCTGGCTTCGGCTTCCCTCCACTCCCACCTCATGTTTATATGTGTACTGTACCGTCCACCGAACAGTGATGACTCCATCTACACCTCACTATCCGAAAACATGGACCATCTTCTATCTTCTCATCCAAACTCTCTCTTCCTCTTATGTGGTGACTTCAATTGTCATCACGCCAGTTGGCTCGGTGTGGGTACCTCTCTCACCTGCCATGGCACCTCAGCAAAAGCTTTCTGCGACTCATTGGGACTGACTCAATCGGTCAACTTCCCGACCCGGATCTCAACCAATGGTACTCCATCTCTTCTGGATCTGATTTTGACAAATTTCCCTGACAATATCTGCTGCTCTTCCTTCGCTCCAATTGGTTCTTCTGACCACGTCCTTGTCAAAGTGGACATCTCTCTGGCTGTTATCAGAGAACCACCTCACCGCCGTCGAGTCTGGCATTTCACTCAAGCCGACTGGCAGAGTCTCCGAGCAGCCATCAAACTGACAGACTGGTCTCCTATCACTACTTTCTCAAACATCAACTCATCCTGGGAATTCTTTCAAAGAAACTTGCTCTCCCTCATGCACAGATTTATCCCCTCTCGTGTTCAGTTGTCTTACCCTTCCTCCCGCCCTTGGTTTACTGAAGCTTGTGGCGAGGCAGTTGTCCTGAAACAACTTGCCTTTGCCTCATGGAAAGCAAACCCAACTGAGGGCAATCTCAGTTCTTTCCACAAAGCTCGGAACAAGTGTGTATCTACCCTCAGGAGAGCCAGAAAACAACATCTTTCTCATCTCAAGTCTGAACTCTCAAACCTCTCTCCCTCCTCAAAATCCTGGTGGCGTTTAAACAAATCTGTTTCTGGTGTATGTTCCCCCTCCATCCCCTCCCTTACCTCAAATGGCCGCACTGCTGATTCCACACGTGATAAAGCTGAATGTCTAAACTCGGTGTTTGCAGCTAAATCTTGTGTCCTAAACCCATCACTATCTCTACCCACTTTACCCAGTCGCACCCAACTGTCCCTGGACTCTGTATCCTTTTCTCCTGACAAGGTGGAGAGCTTGCTTTCAAACCTCCAGTCAGATTCTGCAACCGGTCCAGACTGCATCAGCCCACGTGTCCTCAAAGCCTGCTCTTCTGCTCTTGCTCACCCACTCTCTGTTCTATTCACCCTCTCATTTGCCCAAGGTCATCTGCCATCTGCTTGGAAATCTGCTAACATCACTGCCCTGCATAAAAAGGTGCAAAAACAGATCCCTGTAACTACAGACCAATCAGCCTTCTCCCAATCATCAGCAAGGTGATGGAATCCATCATCGCCTGAGATATGAAATCCTTCCTCTTCTCCAATGGCTTGATTTCCAATCATCAATTTGGTTTCAGACCAGGTCACTCTACCCTGGATATGCTGCTTCTGCTCTCCCATCAATGGATGGAGGTCCTCAATGCCAGACAGGAAATCCGAGCCGTATCCCTGGACATATCACGTGCTTTTGACACAGTCTGGCACCCTGCCCTACTCACCAAACTCTCTTCCCATGGTATTCAAGGCCATCTCCACTCATGGCTCGCAGACTTCCTCTCCTGTCGCAGTCAACGTGTGGCCCTAAATGGAGTTCTTTCATCCCCTCTTCCTGTGCAGGCTGGAGTTCCTCAAGGTAGCGTTCTGGGCCCTGTTCTTTTTCTGGTTTTCATCAATGATCTCTCGGACTCTCTGGAAAATCCTCTATTTCTCTTTGCCGACGACTCCACCCTCTGCCGTACCATCTGTCATCCCTCAGACCGGCAAGCAGCAGCTACTTCACTCACTGCAGATCTGGATAAAATCACAAACTGGTCCAACACGTGGAACATGTCTTTCAATCCAGACAAATCTCACACTCTCACTATGTCTCTTCGAAAGGACCGTTTACAAAACCCCCCCCCCCATCCACTTTATCAACAATCCTCTGGAAGAAGTCTTTTCTTTCAAGCTTCTGGGTCTCACTATCTGCCATGACCTTTCCTGGGAAAGTCACATTTCCAACCTCGCCTCAAAAGCCAGTCGCCGACTGGGAATCCTCCATCGTGCTAAGTCCTTCCTCGGCCCTCTTGAGCTCCTGACCACTTACAAAGCTTTTGTCTGTAGCCTGATGGAGTACTGCTCTCCCCTCTGGGCTGGTGCTCCTGCCTCCCACCTTTCTTGGCTTCACGCTGTCGAAACCAGGGCATTTAAGATCATCGGCATCTCCCGCAATGAAGCTGAGTCTTTGGGCCTCTCACTCAATCACCGCAGGTTGGTCGGTGGTCTTTCTGTCTTCTACCGACTCCTCTCCAGCCTTGCCCCCCTGCTCTCTCTGCGATTTGTCCCCACCACATTTCCACAGGGCACTCAAGGTCTGCCAACAACCCCCTTCTGGTAAAACTACCAAAATCACGAATCACTGATCATCTTCACTCTTTCATTCCTCTTTTTTCCCGCCTTTGGAATAAACTTCCTCACTCTATTCTTTCCCATTCTTCCCTCCAGGCTTTCAAAACAGCTGTTCACCACCACCTCTTATCTTCCCCCATCCAAATCCTCGATCTTTTCTACCCCCGATAATCCACCCAAGCCCACTTCCTTCATTTCTCCTGCTTTCCTTCCTGAAAGTCCCTGAAATGTCCATCTTCTCTTCGCCATGTTCCCCGTCCCATCCCCATCCCTCTCCCTTCCACAGTTCACCTAATGTGTCTGTTCCCCACTGTTTTGTCCCTTCCACTCCCGCCCCTCGTCTCATGCCTCCTTGCTGTGAGTTGTGTGTTTGCTCTCATATGAGCCTCGACCAAGGTATACAAAAAAAAAAAAAGTGTTTTGATTTAGCTTAATGCTTTTGCCAAGTAAATCAAAGTGTAACTTAAATGCCAGTGATGGCTTGTAGGAAGTTAAAACAGTGATAATTGCTCTATTTTCTTCTTTTTTTTTGAAAACCGAATCGAGGTTCGTGGAAGAGCTTTTGAGCAATGAATAACCTTTTACTGGTTGATATATTTACTTAATTGATGCTTCATCTGTTTTTATTTCACACATTGTGTTTAACCTTTCCCTGCAGTACAAAAGTAATTTTCGCTCCATGCTGAAAACGTTCTTCAATAGAAAGATCGTGAGAGACATCAATCAGTTCCCTTGTGAAATGTAAGTGGCTGCTTCCAAATATTGAATCTGCACTTTAAACAGGATTGGAATTGTCTGTGTCGAAGCGATTGTATTTATTTTGTTTTTTAGACAAGGAAAACTTAATAACAGCAAGGTGAAAGAAATCTTGAGATGTTGCATTCATCACACAGTTTCACGACAAAAACATCTTCCATTTTTCTGAAAAGGTTGCTCGTGTTGTCATGTCCATCAGCATGTTTGGTAAAATAATTATTAATTCGCCAGTTATTGGAGAATTGTTGATGAGCTCACAGGAATGCCTAGAGGTACGCACACTCGTCTCTAAGCTGTTTGAATCTCAACCGAGCTATACACTGTCATTCCGGTGCTTCACAGGCAGGGTGATTCATCAATGTGTCCCTCGGATGGACGTTAAATGGGTGTCCCGTCTGCCTGCATTAGTTGGTGGACGTTAAAGATCCCATGGTGTCCTTTGTAAAGAGAAGACGAGCTATCGCAGGCACCATGAACAAATTCCAAATTCCTGCCATAACCAGCATAAGGCACTGCATAGGCAGCACAGTCATGCCCTCAGCCAATGATGTTACTCTGCAGCCTTTTGCTACATATGAGTGAAGAAGAAGAGTGATTACCTCCGCCGCTGAAGGTGGACGGAGGTTATGTTTTCACCCCATCTCTGTTTGTCTGTGAACAGGATATCTCAAAAAGTTATGGAAAGATTCGGCCGAAACTTGGTGGACAGGGAGGGTATGTCATAAAGACAAACTGATTCAATTTTGGTGAAGATCCGGTTCGGATAATTTTTATAATTGATTCTTCACCAATTAGAAATGGGGGCAAAAACGATATTTTGCTTGATATCTCAAGGAAACAATTCAAAGCCTATATAGGCATATCACAATGTCAAGGACATAGATTGGTTTTTCTGGCAATAGGCTCTGGCGGTGTCGATTTTTTTTTCCTGATATTGATACATCGGTGAATTCATACCTGTATATACTGGAATATCGGTATTAAAAAATATATATATATTTTTAAGCACGTTCCAAAAATACATAATCGTCCAATGGCCGATGATGAATTCATAAACGATGTACACATCATTGACACACGGTAATTTTTCAAAGTATTCTCACACGGGGCTTTCCTCACCCCCCCCCCCTTTTCCCCCCATAATGAGAATGGTTATTTTACTTCCAACTTCAACTAGTATTAAAAATGATTTCCTTTTAAAGCGAGATCAGTCTTGGTAATCTGCTCAGGGCAGTATCACTATCGTAGATCGCCATGTCGGTAATCTGCACAGGCTAGTATGACGATTGCAGATCGTCATACCCTGAATCGACACAGGCTTTCTAAAGCACACCCGATTCATATAAAATAAACAATTGGTAATTGCTTTAAAAACAGCCACGAGGGCAAAGAAAAACGCGATTGCTTGTACGGTGTTCGTGTGCTGAGGGTTAAAAGTTAAAACCTGCTGCAGCTACTTCCTGGTACGTCTTGACGTCATACGTTCCACTGCTCCAGGTGTAACCGAGTGCATCAAAGCTTTTTAAAACATGATTGGTATTTAAAGATTGTAAACACCTTTCTTCGATTTGTTGGTGATATACCGATCATATTGTTTTTTTCATTCCGTGCCCCCCCCCCCCGAAGTACACCGGTATATTCAAAATTCCAATACCTGTATAATCGATGTGAAAATTTTTTACCGACAGAACCAGGATAACGATATATCGCTAGACCCGATCCAGCAATTACATCGGCAATGATGTCAGCAACCGACTGCAAGAGACTGACATTGATTGTATCTTGACATGAAAATAATTTCACATTCTACCCTCTCTCTCCCCCTTTCCCATTTATCAATGTGTGTTTGTGCTCATAACAAGAGTAAGAGGAAGTACATTAAACCAGCAACCAACGAACCAGTGCAATCACATCAACATTGCGAAGACAGCAAGCACATTGATATCAATAAACTAAAATGTCATTCCTGATCATGCATGTGTGTGCCATTTGATTATTCACTCATCTCAAATGCCAGATCAATGAAGTGTCAGTCCTCCTGATTTGGTGATAACTATTTCACAATCAACCTGTTTCTTAGGGAAAAAATTTTTTTTTGCCAAAAAGCCTCTGACAAAGACCACAAACACTGAAGATCATTTTCCATTCTTCCAGTGATTAACTTGAGACAACATGAACCTCTGACTTGCTCCTCTTTAATGGAAAAAATACTCCCTCCAATCCAATGCTTTTTGTGAAGAGAGGATGATAATTTTTCTTTAACTTGCCCTTATGTCTTCTTATAAAGAGTTCAGGGAAGGGTAATCTGAATTGACTTTGTGTGAGTATGATGTGCTTCAAATGTGCTCACACCATGTGAAAGTACCTTCCATGAGGAAAACTTGTTCTGTACATCTTTCATGTAACAGGCACTTTAAATGAGATAGAGGCCACAGCCATACTTATTGAGAGTGCATACTTTGTACCAATAAGAAGATTGGGGATTATGGTGTAGGAAAGGGCTGGATGGGGCTTGGTGGAGGTGGGGAGAGGAGGAGGGGGGGGGAGGTGTTCATATTCATGTATTTGTCACACATTCCACCATGCTTGCACACATAATAAATATATAGCCCATAATATTATTATTCATATCACTCAAATTGGTTTTGGTATATCCAGAAATTGAGTTGAATTATATTGTACCAAGATGAATTGAGATGAAATGTTATTGGTTAGAAATAAAACTTGAAATTCAAAGTTGTAAATGTAATTTGGCAGAAGTTGTCCTTCAAACATTTTTTTTCGGTTTAGATTTCAAAGCTCATGGAAGAGCTGAATGAAAGACATAAGAATCTTGATGCAGAAGAGGAAAGGCAGATATTGATGAGTGAACACAATCTTTTGGGTAGTGGATATTGTAGAGGGTCATTGGAGATTATGTGAGATGGCTATGAGCAGCCACTTGGAAAGATTTGACTGAATGGCTGGATCAGACACAGGTTGTTTCATTGTCAGCAAAACAGAGGGACCTCAGAGTGTAGGTGAGTTATTGTTTGAATCATCATTTAGGAGATAATGAGTAATGACTTGGGTCTCAACATTTATTTGGTGGTCTTCACCTCCCCTCCCGACATTACTGGTGAGCCTTAACTTTGGAGGCAATTGCCATCATTGGTGGTGCCCTTTTATCTTCAAGGATGAACTCCCAATGACGAATTCCTCTTTCAGAGATTGTTTTTAAATTTGTGCTTTTATTGATTCTCTCTTCTTTCAAAACTATGATCTTCTTTCTGAGGCCAAGTGCTGATAAGTGAAATATTTTTATTTGTCATTTAATGATGCCTTTAATTCAAATACAACAATTATTTTTCAGTAACAATTTTTGTCTTCTTTCAGGTGCAATGAAAATGTGACCATCTATAGTTCACTTCTGATACACCATTTTCCAAATATATTCATCATTTCACTGAAGCGTAACAACACCTGCACTGGAGAAAAGAGAACACGGGTGAGAAATGTCTGTAATACCTGCAGTGAGAGTTCGGTCAGGTTATAGGTGTGTGGAAGTCATTTAAAAGGGTGCATTTCCATAAGTCCAAATCCAATGCACAACACATAAGAAACATTATTTTTATTGTGAATTATTGTATTGTATACAAGAGTATGATTCAAGTGCAAATGTCATCCTAGTAGCATATCTGATTAATACAGTCCATGATTTACATGAAATTGGACAGAGGTTTCAGGTGCTGTCGATTCGTCTTTTTGGGGTTTCCCTGAAAATCATAGCAGGACTTCTCCAATTTCTCTGTCTCTTCCTGGCTCCGGTTCGACAGAGCACTTCCCTGTCGTCATGGTGGTGTTTATGTCAATAATTCCATTCCTCACTGTCCATTGACTATTAAGCCCTCTTGAAATACCTCTGGTTGCATTTACTTCTCCACAATCACCTTATGTTTCTATGTGATAGACACACCACCAAACAATGATGACTCCATGTACACCTAATTTTCTGCAAACAAGGATCAACATATAACCATTCATCCCAACTCTGTGTTCCTCATCTGTGGTGACTTCAACTGCCACTATCCAAGCTGGATGGATGTGAGTTCTTCAACAACTAGCCATGGCATTGTAGCTAAGTCCTTCTGTAGCTCTACAGCCCCTGAGGACATTGTAATGAAAAGAAAACACACAATATTGTTTACCAGGAAGTTATTCAGTGAGACAAGGTGGACTTGCACCTCATCCTCACTTCACAGTTCAGTCAGTCATTGTCATTGCGATATACAAAATAAAAACAATTTTTACTCTTGACCAGGTTTTTACTTTCCTATTCCAGTTACCTGGGTGAAGAGTGGGTATCTCAGCTAATACGTGTATATGCAGTGCTTTCGGAAAGTTTTTACACTATTTGAATTTTTCACATTTTGTTGTGTTAGAGCCTGAATATAAATTGGATTAAATTTATTGTCACCGATCCACACACATTTATATATTTATATTTATACATGCAGTATGTGTGTGTGTATATATATATATATATATATATATATATATATATATATATATATATATATATATATATATATTTATATATATATATATATATATATATATATATATATATACATACAGTAATACCTTGACATACGAGTTTAATTCATTCTGTGACCGAGCTCGTAACTCGGTTTGCTCGTATATCAAAACAATTTTCCCAATTGAAATTAATTAAAATACGATTAATCAGTTTCAGCCCCCCAAAAACACTCTAATTTCTTTGTTACGTAGTTTTAAAAATAAGAAATGTATTTATAAATAATTAATACAAAACATAATACAAAGATAATAAAATAGAATATAAAGAAATAAACTGGTTTTATAAAGTGTATTTACCTTGGAGATGAGACGACTTCGGCTTTCGGAAGATTCTGGTGGAGGTGGCGGTGGAGGTGGCGGCAGTGGTGGAGGTGGTGGTGGAGGAGATAGGCGGAGGAGATTTGAAGGTCTCATCACACTTTATCGCAAAACGTAATTGATACAATATTTTTTTTATTCACTTTATCACTAAACTTAATTGCGACAATTTTTTTTTTACATTTTTTTTTATTCCCTTTTATTTTTATTCGTAACAAAATAACTGCACCAATGAAAAAACAAGAGCTAAACACAACACAGATTACTACGGTACGACCCTACTCAACGAGATAACAACGAGAACTGAACGAGTGAGTGGCGGGAGATGCGGGTGTTCGCTTGCTTGGCTGCGCGCGTCTCAAAGCTTGTTCCACTCGTAACTCGGATCGAGACTCGTAACACAAAGCAAACAATCGTCCGAGCAACGGCTCGTAACTCGGAATACTCGTAAGTTAGTGCATTCGTATGTCAAGGTTTTACTGTATATATATATATATATATATATATATATATATATATATATATATATATATATATATATATATATATATATATATATATATATATATATATATATATATATATATATATATATATATATATATATATATATATATATATATATATATATGTTGAGATCAAGGTGAGGTCAGCACTGATTGAAATCAAGTTCTGTCCACACCGATCTTAGGTAGAGAAGAGTTTAATTCACATCAACATATGCATATGGAGAGAGGGGAGGAACACACACAGCAGTGTGCATCTAGCCCAGCTCTGGCAAGCTCAGTTCAGCTCTGCCTTATATAAAATTTTACTCTGCCCCTTGTGTGACCACCTGTTAACATGATTCATCCTGTTCCCATCATCAACTTCTATTAGGAGACTAAAGCCCCGGATTATTCTTTCTCCCTTGGCTCTGCAGCTGCCTTTTATTGATTTACAGCAAGGCCTGTTCCTGTCATTATCCTGCTAAAGTAAGTCGAGGGCAAAGCAAGGTCACTTCACTTTAAGACACTCAGCCTTTGTTCTGTTCCTTGGACTGGCAAAGGCCAGCTGTTAACTCTCTTGAGCAGTACTTGATTGATGACAAGGTTTGGCTTTCCCTTGGACTGGCAAAGCAAGGATGTTTAGCAATAATGGCTGATTGTT
>NC_140975.1:28572863-28617863 GCF_056783735.1 Eptatretus burgeri | reverse complement strand
ATTGGGTATCACCATTACTGGCGATCAGAAAGGATCCCGTACAATGCCTGCCATGTCTGTATCCGTATCGGGGAAGTATCTTTCAAACTCAGTTTGTAGGGCTGCCAGATGCTGAGAAATCAAGTGTCTCATCTTTTCAGTACACGTTTCATCGACACGGGTCTTATGCTCTAGCATTGACGTGTTTCCTGCCTCAATTTTATGATGCTAGTTCTTCAGCTTCTCAACAAATGCCCGGAGCTTATCAGCGAAGTCAATCACCAACTTATCCTTGCCTTGCAGTGTGGTGTTCAGTTTGTTCAGCTGCCCAAACATGTGAACTAGGTAGTCTAGTTTCATATTCCATTCTGGCTGATTCCATTCAGACAGCAAATCCTTCTTCCCTTGAATATCAAGGAATATCTGGATCTCATCTCTGAGCTTAAAGACTCGGTGAGCAACATTACCTCTTGACATTACCTCTGTGTGTAGAATAGTCGACTTTTGTGTTCAGGGTCTATATGTTGGCACAGTTTCTTGAACAGCCAAGTGTTCAAAGCATTCGCCTTGACAAAGTTGACCGTTTTGATGATGGTATTCATCGTCTCAAGCAGTGGCTGGGGAAAAGTTTTTGAAGCTAAAGCCTATCGGTGAATCATACAATGTACAAACATTGCATTGGGTGCTTTTGCCTTTACTAAGGCATGATATCCTGACTTCAAGCCTATCATGACAGGCGCACTGTCCATACACACGCCACATACTCCTGCCCAGCTCAATCCTTCCTCTCCAAAAAGCATGACACTTTTTCCTTGACATCTTCACCTTTTGTTGTCTCTTCCAGCTTATGGCAGAAAAAAAACTCTTCTTTCAAATCTTGACCCTTAACATAGCGAACAAAAACCATGAACTGCGAGCAGGACGAAACGTCAGTCGACTCATCAAGCTGGATGCTGAAAACCCTAGCATTATTTATCTTCTCTACGACTTGATCTTTAATGTCATTCGACATATCATATCCTAATCTTCACTGTGTTGTTAGACAATGATATTGGACAAAGTTTCTCGACACTCTTCTCACCTCGCATCAGTCTCACCATTGGCTTCGCACATGACAGAATCAATTCTTCACCGATGGTATGCATCTTCTTTTTCCGTGCAATCCCGTGGGATATAAGGCAGGATGCTTCGACGGCGGCTGCATTTTGTTTCTGGAATGATACACTTGAATCAAGGCATTGGCACTTCAACCCTTTTTGCTGCCTTTCAAAATAGGATCGGTCCCTACCAATGTATTATGGGTGCTGAGACTGGAGATGTTGTTTCAATTTACTTGGCTTTAACGACTCCACAGTCAAGACCTTCAAACAGATCAAACATTGTGGTTTCATAATCCCCTTCTCTGTAATATTTGTGACTCCATAATCAACATAACTGTCAAGAAATCCACGTTGTGTTTTTTTTTTTTATCCCCACTTGCCATTCGTGTATCGTCTTTGCACTGTGGCTTGTAGTCATTGGCTGCAGTGTTGGCTTGTAGTCATGGGGCGCACCCTTGATCCCAGGCCAGACACTCCATGTAGAACATGGTTCCATGTGTTGAAAACAAGGTCTGATTGGCCGATGGAAGCCACCTGTCGATTGGAATTCAAACCAAGAAGTGCCATGAAAATTACTCCAAATTTTCACAAAGGCCAAATTTTCACAAATTTTTTAGGAAAAAAATTCCGGTTCCGGTTTTGAGCGGCAAGAGGTCTCCTTCGGGGCTCCCTGCTGATGTTCTCAAAGTTAAGTTCCGGTTGTTATTTGTCCCGTTTTAACTGTTTAATTTTCTCACCTACATGTTAATGTGTGTTCCTAGTTCGGTTTTTTTCAAAAATCGTGCTATTTTGTGAGTATTTATGTCGACGTTCTTACTTGGTGTTTGAGGCCTAGTCCTAGGCTTGAGGCCTACCGGTTCCACTCGGTGTTCGATCGTTTTTTTTTTGTTTGTTTGTTTGTTTTTTCTCCCCATTACCTTCAATTTCTATCCTCCCCATTACCTTCAATTTTCATCCTCCCCACTTTCCAAACATCCCCCATTCTACCAACTAATCTCTTTCTTATCTCAAAAAAAAAAAAAAAATATATATATATATATATATATATATATATATATATATATACCCAACAACAACAACAACAACTCACCTTCTCCCGATTCTGCTACTTCTTCTTCCTCTTAACTTCCTCCTCGTCTTCCTCGATTTCTTTTTTTTTACACTTCCATGACCTAATCTGTTGAACTCTCTCATACATTAATATTAACAACAAAAACGATCTTATAATGCTTCATCTTCCTCTCTCACACATGTGGTACTCTTTACTGTTTCACAATGCACTACTCTTCTGCTATTTTAACAGACTGCTCTCATTTCGACCTCTCCTTCATTCCTTGCCTAAAAAATCCAACTATTACAGCGCTTCTTCTCTCCATGCTCTGAATTCGCCTTCATTGCATCCATCAAGAATTGTGTTAAATCGCATCTCTGACCTAAAACTTTTAAAAACCACAGTTTGCCATGGATGCTCGGTTTCCATCAACCATTCTTTTTTCCAGCTTCAGTGCCAACGCACGCCCCTCACCCCTCACTCTCACTCTCAAAGCAACCATCCCACTCTTCTCCCCTCCAAGCCTCCCTCTCACCTCTTTCAAAAATTCCCCCCTCACCTTTCTCCCACCTTTCATCCCCCTCACTCTTCCTTCTCTAAGTTGCCCCCTCTCATCCACCAACCTGCCTCCCTCCACTGCCCTCTCACCTCCATCTCTTCACTCCACCTCCTCAAATCCTCAACTGCCATCTTCCTTGTCTCATGTCCCCCCTCTCTCCCAGCACCACAGAGCCTTTTCTCCTCCTCATTCGGCCCCTCCCCTCGCTATTCTGCAATACCCCACACTCCTTCAGCAACCCTCCTTACCTTACCTCCCCCTCGTCCCTCGTCCTACCCTCCCCGCCCCCTCCACCTCCTGCACCCAAAGCCTCCTCCCCTACCTCTTCATTAAAAGTGTGGACCTCAAATATCCGGGGCCTTCGCTCAAACCTTTCAGATCTTTCCCTACAGGTTGCCACTGACAAACCAGACATTATCTGCCTAACAGAAACTTTCCTCTCCCTAGGCGTGTCTGACTCCCAAGTATCTCTCCCTGGTTACTCCCTCTTACGGTATGACAGACCTGAGCCTCGTCCTGGTGGAGGTGTTGCTCTCTTCATCAAAGACTCTATTCCTCACTCTCCCTGCACTGCTCTCACTCCCCCACACCCCCAGGAATACCTCTGGCTTCGGCTTCCCCTCCACTCCCACCTCATGTTTATATGTGTACTGTACCGTCCACCGAACAGTGATGACTCCATCTACACCTCACTCTCCGAAAACATGGACCATCTTCTATCTTCTCATCCAAACTCTCTCTTCCTCTTATGTGGCGACTTCAATTGTCATCACGCCAGTTGGCTAGGTGTGGGTACCCCCCCCGCCTGCCATGGGACATCAAGCAAAAGCTTTCTGTGACTCATTGGGACTGACTCAATCGGTCAACTTCCCGACCCGGATCTCAACCAATGGTACTCCATCTCTTCTGGATCTGATTTTGACAAATTTCCCTGACAATATCTGCTGCTCTTCCTTCGCTCCAATTGGTTCTTCTGACCACGTCCTTGTTAAAGTGGACATCTCTCTGGCTGTTATCAGAGAACCACCTCACCGCCGTCGAGTCTGGCATTTCACTCAAGCCGACTGGCAGGGTCTCCGAGCAGCCATCAAACTTACAGACTGGTCTCCTATCACTACTTTCTCAAACATCAACTCATCCTGGGAATTCTTTCAAAGAAACTTGCTCTCCCTCATGCACAGATTTATCCCCTCTCGTGTTCAGTTGTCTTACCCTTCCTCCCGCCCTTGGTTTACTGAAGCTTGTGGCGAGGCAGTTGTCCTGAAACAACTTGCCTTTGCCTCATGGAAAGCAAACCCAACTGAGAACAATCTCAGTTCTTTCCACAAAGCTCGGAACAAGTGTGTATCTACCCTCAGGAGAGCCAGAAAACAACATCTTTCTCATCTCAAGTCTGAACTCTCAAACCTCTCTCCCTCCTCAAAATCCTGGTGGCGTTTAATCAAATCTGTTTCTGGTGTATGTTCCCCCTCCATCCCCTCCCTTACCTCAAATGGCCGCACTGCTGATTCCACACGTGATAAAGCTGAATGTCTAAACTCGGTGTTTGCAGCTAAATCTTGTGTCCCAAACCCATCACTATCTCTACCTACTTTACCCAGTCGCACCCAACTGTCCCTGGACTCTGTATCCTTTTCTCCTGACAAGGTGGAGAGCTTGCTTTCAAACCTCGAGTCAGATTCTGCAACCGGTCCAGGCGGCATCAGCCCACGTGTCCTCAAAGCCTGCTCTTCTGCTCTTGCTCACCCTCTCTCTGTTCTATTCACCCTCTCATTTTCCCAAGGTCATCTGCCATCTGCTTGGAAATCTGCTAACATCACTGCCCTGCATAAAAAAGGTGCAAAAACAGATCCCTGTAACTACAGACCAATCAGCCTTCTCCCAATCATCAGCAAGGTTATGGAATCCATCATCGCTTCAGACATGAAATCCTTCCTCTTCTCCAATGGCTTGATTTCCAATCATCAATTTGGTTTCAGACCAGGTCACTCTACCCTGGATATGCTGCTTCTGCTCTCCCATCAATGGATGGAGGTCCTCAATGCCAGACAGGAAATCCGAGCCGTATCCCTGGACATATCACGTGCTTTTGACACAGTCTGGCACCCTGCCCTACTCACCAAACTCTCTTCCCATGGTATTCAAGGCCATCTCCACTCATCGCTCGCAGACTTCCTCTCCTGTCGCAGTCAACGTGTGGCCCTAAATGGAGTTCTTTCATCCCCTCTTCCTGTGCAGGCTGGAGTTCCTCAAGGTAGCGTTCTGGGCCCTGTTCTTTTTCTGGTTTTCATCAATGATCTCTCGGACTCTCTGGAAAATCCTCTATTTCTCTTTGCCGATGACTCCACCCTCTGCCGTACCATCTGTCATCCCTCAGACCGGCAAGCAGCAGCTTCTTCGCTCACTGCAGATCTGGATAAAATCACAAACTGGTCCAACACGTGGAACATGTCTTTCAATCCACACAAATCTCACACTCTCACTATGTCTCTTCGAAAGGACCGTTTACAAAACCCCCGCATCCACTTTCTCAACAATCCTCTGGAAGAAGTCTTTTCTTTCAAGCTTCTGGGTCTCACTATCTGCCATGACCTTTCCTGGGAAAGTCACATTTCCAACCTTGCCTCAAAAAGCAGTCGCCGACTGGGAATCCTCGGTCGTGCAAAGTCCTTCCTCGGCCCTCTTGAGCTCCTGACTACTTACAAAGCTTTTGTCCGTAGCCTGATGGAGTACTGCTCTCCCTCTGGGCTGGTGCTCCTGCCTCCCACCTTTCTCGACTTCACGCTGTCGAAACCAGGGCTTTTAAGATCATTGGCATCTCCCGCAATGAAGCTGAGTCTTTGGGCCTCTCACTCAATCACCGCAGGTTGGTCGGTGGTCTTTCTGTCTTCTACCGACTCCTCTCCAGCCTTGCCCCCCTGCTCTCTCTGCGATTTGTCCCAACCACATTTCCACAGGGCGCTCAAGGTCCGCCAACAACCCCCTTCTGGTAAAACTACCAAAATCACGAATCACTGCTCATCTTCACTCTTTCATTCCTCTTTTTTCCCGCCTTTGGAATAAACTTCCTCACTCTATTCTTTCCCATTCTTCCCTCCAGGCTTTCAAAACAGCTGTTCACCAGCACCTCTTATCTTCCCCCATCCAAATCCTCGATCTTTTCTACCCCCGATAATCCACCCAAGCCCACTTCCTTCAATTCTCCTGCTTTCCTTCCTGAAAGTCCCTGTAATGTCCATCTTCTCTTCGCCATGTTCCCCGTCCCATCCCCATCCCTCTCCCTTCCACAGTTCACCTAATGTGTCTGTTCCCCACTGTTTTGTCCCTTCCACTCCCGCCCCTCTTGTCTCATGCCTCCTTGCTGTAAGTTGTGTGTTAGCTCTCATACGAGCCTCGACCAAGGTATACAAAAAAAAAATAAAAAAAAAATAAAAAAAAAGGCCAAATTTCTCGCAGTAATCACCAATAAGCACGTAAATAAAAAAAAATGCAACAAGTTCCTTCTGTTATCTGTGAGATTTCAGGCCTCTCAATGAGATCTCGTCAAATCTCATGCCTGCAAGAATCCATGCTAACCGTGGATTTTAATTGCCTGGTACCCCCCCCCCCCCGTGGCGATATCCTGGGGCCGAGGTTGTCATGGGGGCGTGTCTTATGTCACATGTGTACCTGATGATTGCATCATTTTCTGGGAAACTAGCTGCTTCTGATTCTGAGAACTGCGATCGAAACACCAGTCCCGTCCCCAGAAACACTGGAGACAAGTGTGAAGAATGACTCGTGAAGTGTTTGGAGGTTTATCCTTCCCAAAATTATGCATGGTGATGGAAATGACTGATTTTTTGTATGATTGTCAGGAACGCTCATTACCCCCAGGGAGAAGCCAAATTACCCCTTTGGGGGTAATTACCCCCAGGTTGGGAACCCCAGGCATAGACAGTTGGTAATACTTGTTTGTCTATAACTCACATGATGCATGACTCACTCTTCTAGTTTTCCTAGTTTGATGATTGGTGTGATGATAACCAGTCTGCAGTTGGTCGGGGATGATCCTCTCCTCAAGCACAAGTTCATCGGGTCATAGAAGCAACTTGAAGTCACTGGTACTATGTTCTTGAGGATCTCATGTTGGATCCGGCATGTTCCAAAGGCTTTCAGTGGTGGAGATCATATAAGCTTTGTTGAGTTCTGAAAGGGTGGAAACATTATTTTGTGCAGTTGTGGCTAGTAGTGGGAGATAGTTGTGAAATGTGTAATTAATTTTTTGCGAACAGATTCCTTCTTGTATGAGTTATTAACGGTACTTTAACAAAATGACATTTTCAGATTGTCTGTCAGTCATTTGTTTTTAACTTCTGCTGTGCTTGCACATGTGCACGTACACATACACGACTTTTACACGTACACGTAAAATGAAGTAAAACATGTGAAAAAGGATGTTTTTTAAAACACATAGTTTTTGTTATAATGGCTGTTGTTTGTGGTCTCATTTTGAAAACTGGTATGTGTATTTTTTTCTATTGCTTCAAGAATTATTACAAGGTAAAATTTTGTGTGCTTCTCCCACATCTTTCTTGCTGTCATATAATAATAAATGCTACCGTTGGCACGACTACATGAAGCTCACCTTTCCCACATCTTCTTCCTCAATCCCGGAGGAGGGTTTTCAACACAGGCCTCCACGATTAAACAGACACAATTTTTTGTTCCAAGTAAATCGATTATGAGCTTTCCAACGACAGACAGCATTCTTTTTTTTATTCTACGATAGCAGGAACGCTTTCGAATGAAGTGTGACCTTTGGGCACACACACGAACAGACGGACGCTTCTCCTTTCAGTGATGGAGGGAAGGAATCAGAAATTTTAAACCAAGCCCTCATGACTGTGCTACCTCTGAGGACACTTTGAAAGTGTGTCATTTAAGCTCACCTGTTCGAAGAACAGAGAGCTATAGCGATAGCCCCGGCGTGAGCGTGAGCGTGAGCGTGAAAATGTAAATTTTTTGTATTATGAAAAAACTCGACGGATTACGACGAAACTTGGTGGGGGGGGTAGGTATGGTCCAAGGATCATGCCATTAGATTTTGGATTTGGTTGACTTTTGGACTTGACTCCCCCCCCAAAAAAAATTGTTAGAGAATTTTTTTTTTGCATTTCTACATGTTTTAAGTGATTTCCACCCCCCCCCCAAAAAAGAAATTGTTAGAGAAAAAAATTTTTGCAACTTTTTTTTAAACAAAATTTCGATTTCTTTTTTTTGCATTTCTACATGTTTTAAGTGATTTCCACCCCCCCCAAAAAAAATTGCTAGAGAAAAAAAACATTTTTTTTGCATTTCTACATGTTTTAAGTGATTTCCAACCCCCCCCCCAAAAAAAATTTGGTAGAGTTAAATTTTTTTTTTTGCATTCTAAATTTTTTAAGTGATTTCCAACCCCACCCCCCAAAAAAAATTGTTAGAGAAAAAAAATGTTTTTGCAACTTTTTTTTTAAACAAAATTTCGATTTCTTTTTTTGCATTTCTACATGTTTTAAGTGATTTCCACCCCCCCCAAAAAAAATTGCTAGAGAAAAAAAACATTTTTTGCATTTCTACATGTTTTAAGTGATTTCCAACCCCCCCCCCAAAAAAAAATTGGTAGAGAAAATTTTTTTGCATTCTACATGTTTTAAGTGATTTCCAACCCCACCCCCCCAAAAAAAATTGTTAGAGAAAAAAAAGTTTTTTTGCATTTCTACATGTTTTAAGTGATTTCCAACCCCCCCCCCCCAAAAAAAAAATTGTTAGAGAATTATAAAAAATATTAATTAACGATAAATGTATAAATAGGTGAGCATTGGGTGGCTTTGACACCAACTCTGGTTATCATTATTTGATTGGATGTTATTTCTCAATATTCATCAGTTTGTGTTTTTGCTTATTGTAGGCATGCAATGACCATTGGTATGAAGTGCACAATGAAAAGGTTGTCGAGAAAACATTCGATGTTGTGATGAAGCAGCAGGCCTGCTCTTTGTTCTACATCCGGTAAGATCGTACCCCTTTTGTACGTCCGGTTTATCAATGTTTTCTGAAATTGAAGTGCAATTTTCAAGTTTGTTTTTGACAAGCAATGATCTCGACTTAAAATTATTATTTTAGACATACTCATCCATTCGTTGCTTCAATGTTTTCCCAAAAGCCTGAAACTTTTCACAGTAAAAATATAGCCTGTGGTGATGACAATAAGGAGAGATGAGGATGATGCCTGTAAAATACATCAACGAGCACTTGCAGTGCGATTATGCTACTTTGACAACAATAATAATATTTGTTCAACAGTTGCTCCCTTGGTTTGTTTTTAAGTTGCCTGGCAATATTGCTTGCGGTTAACACTATTATGCACAAGGAAATTGGACGCAGGAGGAGGCCATTTGGCCATCAAGCCTGCACTCCATTGTGACCCCATATATTAAATATTTAACAGTTTTCAACTTATATTCACTGGGGTAGGGGATGTGGTGAGTGGAGGAGTGGGGATGACAACACTGGGGCATGCACACACACCACCAGGTTGTTTTATATCATAGACTCCTATAGAGAAGGACTGGAACCTCCCATGCTCGGGGTTTGTAACTTCAGTCTGAAAGATTAACTTGAGTCCGGGGCTAAAATGACTTCTAAAAGGGCTAGAGACACGATCTCTGGATCCATATAGGGGTTTTTGAGGACGGCGAGTTCAATAATGTCATTTTCAACACCACCTGAGGTCATCTTCAAGGTCAAAAGGTCATATTTCAAGGTCAAATTACTGAATTTTGGGATTTTTGCCCGTTTTTGTGTCTCACTCATAAATGGTGAGAGATGGCTGATTGTAATAAGATGCAAGTGTGTAGAGCTGTCAAACTTTGATATTTATTGTCATATATCGTATTACATAAACATTATATGCATGTCACAACACTATGCCGATTACAACTATGTTTATCACTAGTTGGAGAGCTTTTCTTGCCTCCTGAGGCATCCCAAAGCTTTTTCTTTGTCACTTACATTGAGGGCATGAGCTTTCAAGAGAATGTTAGCTAAAGTAGTACATGCAGCATTACTAGTAGCTAAAGGTGTATCTACAGAGGATAACAGCTCAGCAAAATGAAATCGGCAACACATTTAATTCTTGTCATACAAATTATAGGCATTATGTACAAAAAAGACGATTGACATAGTCAGCACACTCAATCCACCTCAATTCAAATTATATAGAAACTCAGATGACACCTCGTTACCGTCTTCATCATCAATGATCTCCTCCATACTAGTGCTATCGCCATATTTTTGAACAAGGTGTCCGGCCAAATAAACTACTTTATGCTTAAGGGCATCGTCAGACCCCAAGAGATCCTGAGTGTCTTGAGGAGTAATCTCGTCAATGAGTTCACTTCGCTCATCTGGATTTATGGAAGTTGTACAGTTCTTGGTGCAATCAATCACACAAGAACTAGATTCGGGCATAATGTCATACTTAATGAGTGTTTGCAAATTTACAATTTTAGCTGCAGCCATAATGTCAACTACGTCAATGTAGAAGTTTCCACCGCTTCTTTGCCTGGCTTGGCTGAAAAACTTTTCCAAGGCTTCATCTGCAAATATAGCAGGAAGAACGTAGTCAAAGTCTTTCTCTGCCAGAAGCAATTTGGCAGCATCCACATTAGGCCAAAAAAAAAAAATGTTGCATTGGCGTAACCTGCCCGACCCTAAAAATTCCGCCGACCCTACGTTTTTTTTTTGTTTTTTTTGCTATCGAAAAATTTTGCCGAAAATATTTGAAAAAAAAAAAATTTTTTTTGCTATTTTTGTTGTTTTTGCTATCGTTTTCAAGTATCTTGTTGATTGCGATCGCGATCGCAAAAACCCGGAAGTGTTTCGGACAGAACCCGCCGACAAAAAGGGTGGTACTCGAGCCGGGGGAGATTTTGGGAGGGATTTATTAGGAAAAAAAATAAAATAAAATAAAAAGATCCCGACCAACCTACCCTATTTTTCAGTGACCCGTTACGCCAATGCAACATTTTTTTTTTTTGGCCTTATTACGTGTGGACACAGTGAAGGCTTCAGCAGTTTGCTGAGTTAGCTTCAGCTTACAACCACCACCTCCTTGCCATGCGCAGGTAGATATAATTTGGCAGGCCTGCTCCAGCCTAGTGAAACTTGTACAGTCTGCTGTCCAAGGCTGTCTGGATTCGTTGCGCAGATGGATAGCTGAGAAACGGTCTTTCACGTTCATCATCTTGAACCACTCACTCATTATCTGGGTGAGGATGATTGTGCCTTCGCTGATGCCCAGTGAATCCTTGAAGGTCTTTAAAGCAGCGACAGTTTTGTCAAGGAACACTTGGCATACCAATGGTACGCTCTGACGTTGAAGTGGCTTGGGGAAAACAGCGTTGTGCGTTAGCTTGGTTAAGCGAATAGGAGTAGCCCAGTTGATCTCATAAACCTTCTGAATATCACTCCAGTAAGCTTTGTACTCATTACCATCTACGACAAATGAGAGTGTCTTGCCATCGATAGTAATCCAGTTGTTGCGAACATTTTTGAAGATGTGCATGTGGTCGTACACTAAGAACATAGATTGCTCTTGAATTGACAACACTTGGCAACTTCCTGGTCCTCCAAGTTTTGAATAAACACTGCGGTTGGTATTGCAATTGTCACATATCAAAGAAATCGCAGTACCGCCAGCACCAACTACAGCTGATGCAGCTTCGATAAGGAGTTAATTCAGCTGATCGGCAGTTAGTTTTTTGCAGGGCAAAATGCGTAGAATATAGCGTGGACCACCGAAATGGCAGGCAACTTCAACAACCATAGCATGTGAAGCAAGCATTTCGTGTTAACCACCCGCTGCTGCATTTTGAGCATATCCTACAACATGCCCTCCAGAAAATCGGAATGTCTCGACAAGCTTTACCTCGTCAAACATTAAATTGACCAAAGCTGCTGTGGTTTAAGCTGGTCGAACAATGTTTTGAGGTTGGAGTCCTACTGACTACGAGCAAGCATCTGTTTTACCTTTTTTGTTGATGGTAGAATGATTAAGCCGGATCGACGAATCATTTTGTATGCAATGGGTGATATGTTGTGAAGCTGCATTGTGAAAATCATAGTATCAGTATCAAATCGGCGACGATCAAGAGGTTTGAACATAAGATGCAGCTGCGACAGAAGGAAGGTGAAATGAGTAAGCTCGTGTGCCGCAGTCATCCAACAGAGCTGGCTTATTACAAGCTGAAGAATTTCCTTGCTTGTGCATTCATAGATGTTTACCTGGTCAGTTATGGATCTAATCTGGGACCATTTTGAGAGCAGGCTGTTCTTCTGCAAAGGAAAAAGTCGTTTGGGCACCTCAATGCCATCTTTCTCAGCTCCATTCAAGAATAGAAATCCAAAAGGTGAGTGAACTTGTTGGAAATGAAAGAACTGCTTGACAGTTTGTCCAGTAGCATCAGTTCTTGATAGGTAAAGGTTTCCCTGGTCTTTTATGACATTAAAGCCAGGAAAATAGGAGCTGATTTTAGCACAGAAGTGGTCGAAATCTTGGATATTGTCTGCAGCCTCATCAGCTGCCTGCATCTTCTTAGCTCTTGATTCTGACGTAGAAGATGATGTTGGACATGGGGCTGAGGTCACCTGCTTCAAAGCTGATTTCGGTACTCCAGGAAATATTTATAGGGGTTCTTTGGGTCGTTTGCCACCCCTAACTGACACCCAATCACAATTGAAATGTGTCTCACAAATATATATCTCCTTTAAGCACCTCATGCTTTCTTTCTCATTTGGCATTGCCAATATCCATCTCTGCCTCTCCTCAGGATCTTTTGGGAAGGATATGACCTTTACATAAGGTGTCCCATCATAGTTTCCTCTACAACCAAAGCAGCTGCAATGACGTGGCATATTGTCACCAAACCAGGAAACAACACAAAGATCCTGTGAGATCACCAGCTGGACAGTTTCTGAAAGAGAAAAAAACAAAACATACATTAGTTAACGATGATAGAAATCAGCAAGGTGCACAATGTCATGTTTTGTCATAGACTTTACAAAAGTTTTCCTATATAAGTTAGACACAAAAACGAGCAAAAAAATACCAAAATTCAGTAATTTGACCTTGAAATATGACCTTTTGACCTTGAAGATGACCTCAGGTGATGTTGAAAATGACACGATTGAACTCGCCGTCTTCAAAAACCCCTATATGGATCCTGAGATCGTGTCTCTAGCCCTTCAAGAAGTCATTTTAGCCCCGGACTCAAGTTAATCCTTTAGACTCAAGTTACAAACCCCGAGATCGTGAGGTTCCAGTCCTTCTCTTTAGGAGTCTGTTTTTTATACATATATAATGAGACAAAATATATATTATTTCTTATTATAAAATAAAATGAAATTATATTATATTTTTACCAGCAAATGCAACCCGATGCTTCACTGGCTGGAATATTAAGGGGGGGGGGTAAGAAGGATGGGGGTGGACACTTATCCAACCAAGTTATTCCAGTTTTGTATTTTTAATTAACCTTCTGAAATTTGTGGTATTTATTTTTCACTTGGAAGTTGTGGGTTACCATGTGTAAATAAAGGTGGATTTAATAAAATTTAATTCCAGGCTATAAGGCAACAAAAGGTGAACATTTTGAAGGGGGTGTCGACATCTGCATCTGCACTATATATATATATATATATATATATATATATATATATATATATATATATATATATATATATATATATATATATATATATATATTTATATACACTATCAAATACAACCAGTCGCTTTGCTGATGGGAATATTTAGTTGAGGAGGAGAAAGAGGGAGAGGAGGGAGGGAGGGCAGGGAGAGAGGATGGAGGGGAGGGGGGTGAGGGTAGAAGGTCGGGGAGGGGGGAGTGACAGAGGAGAGGGAGAGAGGAGGGAGGGGGAGCAAGAATGGAGGAGTGTGGAAGAAATTCAGTTCTTCTCTGTCAGAGTGTGAAGCCATTTATTCACAGCAAACAACAACAACAATAAACATGGGCATGGGAAATAAGGATACACGGGACAAGCAATGTCAACCACGATCCTCTTTCTGCCCAAAATGCACAGAGCAATTGTCTTTCTACTATTCTGGACAGCAAAAGACAGGGGGAGAGCTACACATCTGGCAAGGGTGAATGGAGGGGAGGGCTAGCGAAGTAGTTTGAACACCAGATCAGCCTTGAGGAGAGGGTGATAACAGGGTTCGGACAAAACATAGAGACAGGGTGGATTACTTTCTGCTGGACAATGAGGCACCAGCAATGTGTTCTTCTCTTTAGCAGCTGGGCAATTTCATTTACACATTGGAGATACCATTCTTAGTTAGATGTATTTCAGTGAGGTAAAGAACATAAGATTTTGTAAGATACAATTCTATGAAACACTTTGTTCAACTACAAGCAGCAAGTGAATACAACTGAGAATACATAAATATAATTGTTTTTTTCTTCCACATCAGGAAGGGCAGAGCTAGGAAGGGGGGAAGGTCGGGGGATGGGGGAGGAACACCTCACCAAACACTGATACACTCCGGGAGGGTGGTGGGAGTGAGGAGGATGGGGGAGAGAAGACAGGGGAAATGGGGAGGGGGTTGGGAAGAGGTAAGCATGAGGGGAGGAGCTCTCAACTTGCGTTTGGGAATGGAATTTGTGGAGAAGGGGGGAGGGGGGGTAGGACAGGATTGAATAGAATGGGGTACGTTAAAACAGTACGGTTATGAAGCATGCGGAGACCACTAGGAGATGTCCTTTGGGGGCGGGAGGAGGTGGTGGAGAGGTGAGGGAGTTTCTGAGAGGAGGTGGAGGGAAGGCAGAATGAGGGGCGGGGAAGGCTGGGTGAGGAAAGGGGGAGGGAAGGCAGTGTGGGGGCAGAGAAGAGAAGGGCGGTAAAACGTGCCCAATTATATAATTCGACATGGTTTAAGAGATTCTAGGAATCGTGAGGTTATGGCATGTGCAGAAATGAAATAAAGCCACAAACACCGGTATCTCCCAGCGTTTATAAGCATTGCAATGTATCCAGCGATTCATAGGTATGATGATCAAACATTCGATGATATAAGTAAGGAAAGTGAAAAAAAAAAACTTTATTGTTCAGAAATCATTGCAGCCTTTTCCAAACCAAGACATTGTTGAGCAAGCCAAAAAAAATATATGGCAGCTTAAGACTTGCGAGCTGACAAGGGGCTGACCAAGATGACATGCCACCATCTTAGTAAGCGTTATTTTCGTTTTTCACAATGAGCACCCCATAAATTATCTTCAAAAGGTGTGTATAAATTAACCCAAACACCCAATTTTCATTCATACTCCACCTTGGAGTTCCCTAAAGTAAGCATGCAAAATTTGGTGCCGCTAAGTTTCATGGTTTTGGAGTTATGGAGGGGGCGGACTGAGGACACACACTGACATTTTTATTATATATATATATATATATATATATATATATATATATATATATATATATATATATATATATATATATATATATATATATATATATATATATATATATATATATATATATATATATATATATATATATATATATATATATACACAAACACACACAACATGTCCAAAAGTATGCGGACACCCCTTCCAATTCATGGATTTGGCTATTTCAGCCACACCCATTGCTGCTAACAGGTGTATAAGATCAAGCACATAGCCATGCAATCTCCATGGACAAACATTGGCAGGAGAATGGGCCATACTGAAGAGCTCAGTGACTTTCAACGTGGTACCGTCATAGGATGCCATCTTTCCAACAAATCAGTTCGTCAAATTTCTGCCCTGCTGGAGCTGCCCGGATCAACTGTAAGGGCTGTTATTGTGAAGTGGAAACGTCTAGGAGCAACAACAGCTCAGCTGCGAAATGGTCGGCCACACATGCTCACAGAACGGGACCGCCAAGTGCTGAAGCGCTTAGTGCGGAAAACTCGTCGTTGTTGGTTGCAACACCAACTACTAAGTTCCAAACTGACTCTGGAAGCAATGCCAGCATAAGCACTGTTCGTTGAGAGCATCATGAAATGGGTTTCCATGGCTGAGCAGCCACACACAAGCCGAAGATCACCATACGTAATGCCAAGCGTCGGCTGGAGTGGTGTAAAGCTCACCACCATTGGACTCTGGAGCAATGGAAACTCGTTCTCTGGAGTGATGAATCACGCTTCACCATCTGGTCGTCGGACGGATGAATCTTGGTTTGGCAGATGCCAGGAGAACGCTACGTGCCTGAATGCATAGTGCCTCCTGTAAAGTTTGTTGGAGGAGGAATAATGGTCTGGGGTCGAAATGGTCGGCCACACATGCTCACAGAACGGGACCGCCAAGTGCTGAAGCGCTTAGTGCGGAAAACTCGTCGTTGTTGGTTGCAACACCAACTACTAAGTTCCAAACTGACTCTGGAAGCAATGCCAGCATAAGCACTGTTCGTTGAGAGCATCATGAAATGGGTTTCCATGGCTGAGCAGCCACACACAAGCCGAAGATCACCATACGTAATGCCAAGCGTCGGCTGGAGTGGTGTAAAGCTCACCACCATTGGACTCTGGAGCAATGGAAACTCGTTCTCTGGAGTGATGAATCACGCTTCACCATCTGGTCGTCGGACGGATGAATCTTGGTTTGGCAGATGCCAGGAGAACGCTACGTGCCTGAATGCATAGTGCCTCCTGTAAAGTTTGTTGGAGGAGGAATAATGGTCTGGGGCTGTTTTTCATGGTTCGGACTAGGCCCCTTAGTTCTAGTGATGGGAAATCTTAATGCTACGGCATACAATGACATTCGAGATAATTCTGTGCTTCCAACTTTGTGGCAACAGTTTGAGGAAGGCCCTTTCCTGTTTCAGGATGACAATGCCCCTGTGCACAAAGCAAGGTCCATACAGAAATGGTTTGTTGAGATTGGTGTGGAAGAACTTGAGTGGCCTGCACAGAGCCCTGACCTCAACATCATTGAACACTTTTGGGATTAATTGGAACGCTGACTGCGACCCAGACATAATTGCCTGACATCAGTGCCCGACCTCACCAATGCTCTTGTGGCTGAATGGAAGCAAATTCCCACAGCAATGTTCCAACATCTGGTGGAAAGCCTTCCCAGAAGAGCGGAGGCTGTTATAGCAGCCAGGGGGGGACCAACTCCATATTAATGCCCATGATTTTGGAATGAGATGTTGGACGAGCAGGTGTCTCCACATACTTTTGGCCATGTCGTGTATGTATGTATGTATGTGTGTATGTATGCATGTATATGTTTATATTTATATATACTGTATGTATATCTTTCGAACCACTGATACACTGACTGACTAACTCACTGACTGATATTAAAAATCAGTACCTTCCGGGTGACGTATAAAGTTGAAATTTTGTGTGCCAATGGACATCAAAATTTTATCACCGAAAAAAAAAACACAGGATCGTTGGACAACTTCCATTAATGAAAACAAAAATAAATGAAAATAAATGCAGGTCAGCGACCTGAGTCAATGGCAAAGCACGGTAATTTTGTGTGCCGATGGACATTGAAGCCGATAAACTGTAAAAAAAAACAATGACAGAATCATCGGACAACTTCCAAAATGAAAACATAAATATATGAAAAAAATACATATGAAAACAAATGAATGAATAAATCAAATGCAGTTGAGCAACCTGAGACAATGGGGAAACACGGTTCGTATCCTAACACAATGTGTGAGCACACCCAGCTTGGATATATGTATATACAGTGTATATTGTTATGGATTTAGCGGTGGTGGGGATCGCACCCAACTCTTGACCCCAGTGTTAAGGATCCACGGTGGGGGGATTCGAATGCCACCCAAGTCGGCTCCAATCCGTAGCCAGTTTGGGTTTTCGCACCCTACTCTCTACAGCCAAATGTTGAATATTCGGCGTCACTTAACCACCGCCGTCTCCGGGGTTATAACGCCGGCTGGTTCGGCACAGGCCTCGGGTCACGCGCCTCAAATCGCGATACCAACGTACCCCTGGACCTTACCAGTTGGGGAATTAGACCCCGGTTACGGACTGGCTTTGTCAGAGACCGAGCGAATTCTGCCAGTCTGTAACCATTTTGGTTTTTATATCCAAATCGAGCGGATCGTTCCTCGGTTTTGTTAGTTTTACGTTAGCACGAATTAATTCAAGGCGGCAAATTCATACAAATCAGCCAGATTTATTGGGGACACATTGGGGAACACAACACAAGCAAAGCATTCACGACAATGTTATAATTAATCTATAACCCGTTATTAACTAGGGAGCTACGGATTATGGGTTTCGAAGGGGACCCTAGCGAGATAAACCTTAAACAACATGCAGACAAGACATGGACAGCATGCAGACAAGACACAGAGTACTTGGTGATGCTTCATGGACGAGAGGAAAAGTGTCAAAAGCACGAATGTGGCTCATGACAAGCCGATGTCCACGGATTCGAGCACCCAAGCTCAAACACGCCACGTGGCAAAATGGCGCTCGTCCTCCTTCTTCTCCTGACACCACTTGCACATGCAGCCTCAGCACGTTCTGACCCCATGTAATGTCGACAGCACAAGACCGTCAGATTAATTGTGGGCTTCAGCTGGTTTCTCCCAAGATCCAGTATACAAGTCCAGGCCTGGCCTGTTCACCAGACAAGGCCAAATCGAGGTGTTGGGCTCCGCAGGCTGGGTCTGGCTAAACATGCATTTAATGGGGGATCTGGGCTAATCCTATATTTAATAACACACTGAGGGCCATTTCTGCAAAACTGCCCCTACCTTTCTCCCGAGGCTCTCCCGAGCCTCCATCTGGGGCAGCCCACGGCAATGGCCCTGTCTAACGTACAGCACAGATCTCCCATTTACTCGAGCCCACAACATGGGAAGCACTTAACTCCAAAAACCAAAGTGTCACAGTAAGATTGGCATGTCCCTATCCTCGTGTGTCGGGTTACTAATCTAACAAACAAATTCACACTCTATGCACACGACTTAACATTCTAATTATGGATTTGAACAGGGTGGGGGGGCTTCAATTTTACTTTTAACACCAATATTTGCATCGGAGCAGAACATTCAAAGGTTCAAAGTTCTTTCACGTGTTCGCTCCTTCATGCCCCCTCCCAGCAGTATTGTCCATTCACCCCTAAGGGTTTCCTCACTTCATGGCCTTATTGGCCTCTCACCAGGTGAGTTCAGTCGGCCCAGTGGCCTAATCTCACAAAGAGTTCTTCGGTCCACTGAGCCCACAAAATGGCATGAATCTTCGGCCGCAACGGCCCACAAAAGCACTTTGGCCTCAATAGCCCACAAAATGCTTCGGCCCATATGGCCTACTCACAAGCAGCAGCAGGCAACAAGCCCTGTATTGGACAGCAGGTGGCACAGCAATGGTGGCACGGTGATATCGATGTTAAGCAAATGCAGTTCGGAGGTGTTCTTGAGGACACAAGTGCGTGTGATGACCTCAGACCAGGTGAGATGGAGTGTACCCTTAACCTTCCTTGCCTCACTTGTTTTGGCAGGACTTGTTTTGGCAGGACTTGTTTTGGTTAAGTTCTTTTTTCTTTCTTTCTTTCTCTCTTTTTTTTTCCATTTACTGACAGGATGGTGTGTTTCTTACTCAAATGTTATCTTCGTGGGTGTGTGCTCATGACCTACTGTTGGCCTATCTGGCACTTGGAGAGGGTAACCTAGCCTGGCCCTTGCTAACAAATTTTCGCATCAACACTACGTGTACCAGGTGTCACGCATGAATGGTGCTGAGGAGAGTTCATCAAACCCAACCATTTACTTTTAGCTCTAGACAATGTAACAAACCCTGCTATGGCTAGAAAGATCCTAATGACTCATTTTTCCCGACCTGGCACACTGTTCCATTCTATTAAACCTGGGCAAGGCCCTTATTTGTCTTTTTCCATTTGATGGTGCTCGGCATAACTCGCTGGCTGGGGAGTGTGACTACTACTAGGCCTATTTGCCTGCTTCCAATCGGGGGTGGAGGACACCCAGCGACCTCGGGGCTCACCTGAGCGTGCTTCTGGCACTCCTAACTAAGGGGCGGCTCTCTAGCCCCCATACGGTGCTCTCCAAGCACCCATACTGTGCTCTCCTAGCACCTATACTGTGCTCTCCTGGCACAAAAACCTACCGTGCTCTCTTGGCACTAAACCTACAGTGCTCTCATGGCACTAAACCTACAGTGCTCTCCTGGCACTAAACCTACCGTGCTCTCATGGCACTAAACCTACCGTGCTTTCCTGGCACTGAACCCTACTGTGCTATCCTGGCATTGAACCCGACGGTGCTCTCCTGGCACCTCTGACAGCCTTCACCTGCCAGGAACCCCCAAAGCCCTGGTGCCCTATTTCCCGACTCACCAACTTCCAATACCATGTCACACTCCCAGCCAGTACCCCCAGATACAGGCAGTGGATCGTCGGCACATACTGCCTACCAGTCTTTGGATGGATTGCTGCTGGATTCTATCCCACTTAGTCCTCAATGTCTGAAGCCATCTGACTTAGGAGCATCTGCTTGTCCTGCCTTGCAGTGGTGACTCTTGGCCTCCCTGATCGAGGTCTGTCATCTGCAGAGTTGTGGAGGGTGTCTCTGTCCACGAGGGCCGATATCGTCTGGTGTGAACAGCCAAGGCGACGTGCCACCTCACGGTAGCTCAATCCGCCTTGCAGTATGCCCAAGGCACACTGCCGTTGATCCCTTGACAATCGTGGCATGTTGATTGAAATTCCCATTTTGCACTGGCCTTTTTAAAGCCAATATCAAGACATCACGTGCAGCTCATTAAAATCATCCCGTACCCCTTGGCTAATCACTGACAGTCAAAACGGCTGTTCAACAGCTGTGCTATGAAGTGACCATTGAAGGTTCAAGTGATCATCCGTGACCGTTTTATCTGACAGTGAGGAAACTATTGTCCACAAATAAGTTCACACATTTACTACACGCAGTGTTATTGTTGATATTTGAAGGTTAAAAAGGTGGTAAGTTTCTTCTGAGTTTCAGTATATATATATATATATATATATATATATATATATATATATATATATATATATATATATATATATATATATATATATATATATATATATATATATATATATATATATATATATATATATACATATCCATCCTATGTGTGCATGATATTTCAAAATGGTGTGGCCGGGTTATGACAAAACTTGGTGGATGAGTCGGTTAGGTGACAAGAAGAGGCCGATTATATTTTGCTTCAGGTCCAGATGGAGAGCCAGCCGAGAGGTGGGATACAAAATGTAAACTGTTCAGCCTGGCGGAGGTTTGCGCTCTACTGAGTGCCATTGTCATTTGTTGTTGTGATGAATCATTATGTTCTGAAACATTTTCATTTCCCAACCCATTTGTTTGAATGAAGGTTGTGTGTGAGAATGAGATTTTGTAATAAAGCTCTGTCTGGGCATGTGTCTGTGCATGCCCATTTTTTTGTTTTATAGAACGAAGAAATCTGAACTGAAAACATTTCCACTGAAAAAGAAGGACCCTGCCTTATGAAAGCATCTGATGAGGTATGGTCCTGTAAGTAAATATTTTCCATGGTGGTGTTCAATCTTATATTATTCAATCTTCATGTTGGCATTCAATAGAATGCAGGTGCTTACCATGATGATATTCAATCTTATGATGTTGAATCTTCATGATGGCATTCATAAGGATGCACACGCTTTTGTTTGCATATCGGTTTGCTCAAAAGAAAGAAGAAATCTAACCAGGACAAATCTCCACTGAAAAAGAAGGTATCCTGCCTCAAACTGACAAATCTGAAGAGGTATGCCCCAAAAAAGGAAATATTTACCATGATTGTATTCAATGTTCTCCATCCATTGGGACCATACTCTGTGCAGAGCGTTGGTGCTGCCAAAGCAGTCTCCTTGGCTATTGGGCACAATCCTGGACAGGTCGCCACTCTGACGCAGGATACTTGAATGACTCGGTCATCCCAGCAAGCTGGTACTCATTTTGCTGACCTCGGAAGGATGGCAGGCTGAGTCAACCCCCTGGTGAATTAATTCAGCGAGCAACGAGGCTTGAACTCAGGACCCTCGGATCCCAAGCCGCCACCCTAACCACTGAGCCAACACCAGGCTACAATGTTCTCATTTAACTGGTAAAGCTGAGAAAAATGATTTTTGGCCAATGACTCATCATCGTCATCATCATCAACATCACCATTTGCCCCAGGCATCCTCAGAAAAAGCCAACAGCCCCAAGGAGTTTGGCCTCTCCGACTGGATTCCCCTCAGAGATCGAGTGAAGAAGAAATGTTACATAGTTGTCTGTTTTGCGCGAGTTGTAATTAAGTAGTGTACAGTGTCAACTTCAAGGTCATAGCTTGGGCAGAACGGTTCATCAGTTGGGTCGAGTTTGTCTTCCTGGTTGAATTGACGGAATCTGTTGCATTGTCTTCCAGGATGAAAATGAGTCTCTGGGCCTCTCACTTTAACATCACAGACAGGTCAGTGATCTCTTTGTCTTTCTTCCACAACATCTTTTCTCTTCTTACACCTTCTGCCCTTTCCTTGCTTCCCGCACCCCTCCCCCCCCCCAACCCTGAATTTCTGGAGGGTGCAAGTGGTCTGCCAGTTATCCCCTTCTGATAAAACTTCCAGACTCTTCCAGACTGACTTCTCACCTCCATTCATTCATATATATATATATATATATATATATATATATATATATATATATATATATATATATATATATATATATATATATATATATATATATATATATATACACGCACTCACATCTCTCACCTGTGAATGGAGGGAATAGCCAATCAGCTCTCACCTAATCAACTAAACCCAGATGGCTATGATTATATAAATCACTGACACCTCCCACACTCCTCCAGCCGAAGAAGCTGTGTAGAGCACCCCAGGAAGGCCTGCACAAGGGAAGCACTTTTGCTGTTTCAAACCCTTCCCAGAGTTCCTCAACAACTATAAAGACGATCGCACATAGTACACACATGAAAATCCCAATGCTACACACCCCTCAGCTACCGGACCAGTTTCATCGCTTATTGGCAAATCATCAGTGATTGTGCAGATAACAGTACATACCAATGAGGCTCCCAAGCATGTAAAACATGCAAACGTCAAAAGCAGTCCATCTCACCTGTGAATCAAAGCCACCCTCACATGTTTATGGAATCTCACCTGAGAATATATATCCTCGCGGGTTGTGCTTACATATTGTGTAAGCATCAGAACTGTGCTGATATGACATGGCTGTGTTTGGCCTGACAATGGATGTGAATGTGCATGATGAGGCTCGGCAATCTGAAAATTGAAGATACATCAGCAGCAATGAAGCCATCTGGAGAATCCTGAACTTCCCAATTCATGAGCAACATCCCACTGTGGTTCATCTCAGTGTGCACCTTGAGAATGACCAGAGAGTGTACTTCACTGAGGAAAATGTACGTGAGCACGCCCAAGTCCCACAAGACACATCTATTACTGCTTTCTTCAATCTCTGTGAGGATGATGAATTTGCTAAGACACTGTTATATCATCAGATACCCAAGTACTACACATGGAATGTTGGCAGCAAGAATTGGGATCGCCACAAAGTCGGATAAACTGTATCAGACCAGCCAGGCATCAAAGCTTGTGATGCACTTGGTCGTGTGTACCAAGTGTGTCCATCCTAATAATTTTGAATGCTTTTTCCTGAGACTGCTTCTGCATGAGGTTAAAGGTCCAACATCATTTGAGGACTTGTGAACAGTGGATGCCACAATCTGTGAAACTTACAAACAGGCTTGCCAGATCAGAGGACTCCTGGAGGATGATATACACTAGAACAGCACATTGGAGAAGGCAGCTGCAACTTGATCACCATGGATGCTGTGAAACCTGCTTGCCTTCATGTTGCAGACATGTGCCATGTCAAATCCTCAACAAGTATGGAACAAACACAATGAGAATCTGGCAGAGAACATTTTACATCAGCACAAGTGCAAAATCGTAACTTGGAACTGGACGACAGTGATACCATCTTCAATCCAGCTCTCATTATCATTGAAGACAAGATCAAGGCTCTGGGTGGCTCAGACCTCAAAACTTTTGGCTTTCCTGACCCTCAACGACACAATGACTGAGCTCACAAATGAAATTTTGAGAGAGACAAACTACAACATGGAACATCTTGCTGAATACATACAGGAGAATGAGCCGTGTCTGGTTCCAGACCAAAGAGAAGCCTTCAATAAGATTACACAAGCAGTTTTCAATGGGAGTGGTGGCACTTTCTTTCTGAATGCTCCCGGTGGAACTGGCAAAACTTTTCTCATCAATCTCCTTTTGGCAAAGATCCGGCAGAGAAACATGATTGTCCTTGCATTGGCATCATCAGGCATTGCTGCCACACTGTTGACAGCTCACTCAGTCTTCAAGTTACCCTTAAATCTGGAAAGTATGAAGGCACCAACCTTCAACATTGGCAGGGGCACTGGCAAAGTGAAGCTCCTGCAGGAGTGCGGGCTCATTATCTGGGATGAGTGTACAAGAGGGGTGGATCCAGAAATTTTTTTAGGGGGGGGGGGGAGTGGGGTTCACTTAAGGTTAAGATGTTCTCATTTTGTGAAATATAACACCAAGTCTAATTCAAGTCAATGCAATCATCGAGGAAAACCAGTTAATCTATCCAGAGCGAGCTAGCAGTGTCCGACCATAAATTTACTTTCTTCACAGGAAAATTTGGGAATATTGAGCTACTTGAGGAAAAGGCCTCAGGCCTGTCACTAACTGATTCAAAAGAAAATCTGACGATTTTGGAATCTTTGTGATGGATCTTTACAACAACAATGTAAATACACAAAATGTTCCCAATACAAATCAATAAAAATAATGAATGGACAAGCACAAACAAAATGTGGCAAAATGACCCCGAGCATGAAACCTAAACTCGCCATTGTGGATCATCAGATCATTAATTATAATCATGGACGATGTAGCCACTGAACTTTCAATTACCTGGTGAAATAGTTCAGGTTTGTGTTGCGCTTTGCTGTAGGACACAATCCCGAAAATGGTGCCTTTCTCTTCGGAGCCAGAACTAAACACTGAGTCACAGGGATTAATACAGAACCAGCGGTGAAAAGTATCGCTGCTCGGATGAATTGCCGAGTGAAAGCAAAAGAAGTGCGATTGCCAATTGTCCTGTAATATGTTGCACGACGATCATGTGACATAAATGTAAGGGCGGAGGGGAGGGGGGGTTCACGTGCACCCAGTGAACCTCCCCTGGATCCGCCAGTGTACAATGTCTCACAAGGCTGCCTTAGAGGCTCTTGATCGCACCGTGCTAGATCTTCGACATTATGACAGAAGAATGGGTGGAGTGGATCTGGTGTTGGCTGGGGATTTTCGACAGACACTGCCAGTTATTCCACATGAAACCAAAGCTGATGAACTGCAGGTCTGCCTCAAAGCCTCATACATTTGAAACAACATCCAGCGACCCAGCCTAATGACCAACATGCGAGGGCTTCGAACAGGTGATTCATCTGCTGTGGAGTTTGCTGCAAGCCTGCTGAAACTGGAAAATAAATGGAGCCACGGTATCTGAAAATCAAGATGGAACTATCTCGATGAACAACATTGGGAAAACAGTTGAAACACTTCAACAACTACAAGATGCAGTATTTCCAAATGTTGCACATAACTTCCATGACCACAAGTGGTGATGCCAAAGAGCCATCTTGGCACCAAAAAATTATGCAGCCAATTCCACAAAGAGGCCTTTTTATTGTTATGACAGTTAGCTCAATGCTAGGTTACATGCCTTGATATGCAGAGGTCATGAGTTTTAATCCCATTGAAATAAGTAATTATTTATAGTACAGAGGAAAAGTGTACAATTCAGTATTTATTTTTTTAAAGCATATGCATACGTACATACATCGGATTGTTTTTTGGTTTTTACCACATTGGAGGTTGTTAGCCAAAGTGAGGGCTTGTGGAGTGGCTGGTCAGATGGCTAATCGGATTGCAAACTGGCTTTGTGATGGGAAGCAAAGAGTGGCTGTGAGTGGGAGGAGTCTTGCTGGAAGTAGTGGGGTACATCAGGGATCAGTACTCGGACCATTATTATTCATTATTTACATCAATGATTTGGATAGTGGGGTTAAGAGTAAGCTTTCCAAATTTGTAAATGACACAAATCTTGGAGGTAAGGTGGATAGCAGAGGGGGTGGTGATCAGATCCAGGAAATTATTGATTCTTGTACAGATTGGGCAAAAGATTGGCAGATGGAATTTAACCTGAGCAAGTGTTAGGTGTTGGGAATGGGAAAGAACAATGAAAATAGAGATTACAGGATGCAAGGGGTATTTTTGTAGCGTGTCACACAGGAGAAGGATCGGGGGGGGGGGGGGGGGGTGGTAATAGATATGGGTGGTAAGCAGGCAGCACAGTGCCAGGCAGCTGGAGGTAAAGCAAATGGAGTTTTAGGTTGTATTCAGAGGGGCATCAATTATAAATCAAAAGAGGTGGTGTTAACATTGTGCAGGAATTTAGTGAGGGCCGCATCTAGCATATTGTGTGCAGTTTTGGTCACCACAATTAAGGAAGGACATAAATGCCATCGAAAGGGTTCAGCACAGAGCTACTAGATTGGTTCCAGGCCGAGCTAGACTCAGCTATGAGGAGTGGCTGAAGGAGACAGGGCTTTATACACCAGAAAGGAGGTGGTTACGAGGAGATATGATGGAGATGTTTAAGAGAATAAAAGGTATAAAATAAATGCAGATGAATTCTTCAATAAAGTAGACCAGGGGCCATAGCCTGAAAGCAAAGAAGAGGACAGTAGAGACAGGGGTCTTGTCTGGCAGGCAGGGGTCTTTTACTCAAAGAGTAGTTAAATCACAGGAAGGGGAATTGGGAAGTTCAGGATCCTCCAGATGGCTTCATTTCTGCTGATGTAGCTTCCCATTTCATGTTGCCGAACCTCATCATGCACAGTCCCATCCATTGTCAGGCCAAATATAGCCAAGTCACATCCTTTGTTGACATACTTGCACACATATTTCACAGAGTGGCAGTACTCAACATTGATGTGTGCATTGAATCGCCATGTGAGGAGTGGACAGTGTGGAACAATCCACCTGTCAACTTCAATCTCACAACCGCAAACTCTGATGGTTGTTGTGACTCCACCATCTTCTGGTTTTCTCTGACAATACAGTGGGTATCCATCTTGTCCAGTCTGTGTCTCTTTCAGGGGATATCATGGGAACCTTTGTGTGCATTTGTTATCTTTCATGCATGGTGAGTTTCGATTGATGCTTCCACAGGGACCATGCACCATCTGTGTTTTGAGAGTGCTGAACAGAAATGGATCAATTGCTGGGTCTGGAAGTTCAGCACTGATGAAGTCATCCTCTCTGTGCACATGAAGTTCATCTTGAAGCCAAGTCAGAATGTGAACATGTGGCAGGCCATGCTTTTGCCACTCATTTGTGTACATGTAACACTTAATGGCTCCAAAAATCCTTCCCTTGGTGATGACATTCATCAATGCCTTCATTTTTTGTTGGAATACTCTTGCCAGCAAATCATGGCGATGCTGTGGTTTATTGCCTGGCATCAGTTCGTTCGCCACTTCCTCCCAAGCTGAATTGCAGATGAAGGTGGTGAAGAGATCAGGACGGCCATAGTTTCGCACATATGTCATGGCATCCCGAGTGCGCTCATGCATGTAGTGGGGACCACCTGTGAAATTGAAGGCAAGATGACCAATTGGCCAACATTGGCAGCAGCGCAGGCAGAAATGGGCATCATTGTTCATGGCATCCCTGAGGTGAACATAGTTTTACTCGGAGTTTCTTTTGGTTCTTTCGAATGAATCCCAGCCTTTCTGCTTCAATTTTGGCATACATGTCCACAACAAATTGGTGGAGGAGATCTTTGCAAAGCAAAATGTGATTGAAATTACCAGATCGCAGCATAATCCTGCAAACATAAAAGTCCACGGCAGAAATGTTCTTTTCAATTGGCAGTCCTGTTGCTGGGTTTGTTTGTTGCCGTTTAATATCATATCCATCATCACCCTGCCAGAAAATTAGTGGATACTGAAGTGCATCATATGATAGGTGTGTCTCAGCAATTCTCTGGAGGTTGTTGTTTCTGAGATGCAGCACAAAATCTCGATCGCCATGTTGTTCACTAGCTCGGATGACAGCCACTTCTGATGTGGAGGGTGCATTGAAACGCCGCTCATACTCACCAGCTGGAGTTTTGTCTGAATGAATGACAATTTTGTACTCAGGTGTCATCTTCTCCATGGCACACTTGAGACTCCGAACATAGTGGTTTTCCTTGTGGAGCATATCTTGCAACTGCAACACCACTTCCAACTTGGTTTGAATGACATTGTTGCAGTACTGTTCAGCCTGCTTTGTATTGTCACCAATGAAGTAGATCTGCAGGAATTTTGGCTCTTCATTTGGTCATGGCTGTTGACTGCCAATCTGATGATAAACCTGTCCCTGCACTTTAAATGTGGGCATGTAGCCAGATTCTCTGATCTATTTTGTGGTGCCGAAAGGTGGTATGTTGAAGCAGTTGTATCTTCTGATGTTGCTTTGGAAATGACTTGCATTTGGAGTGTTGACTGTCAACTTTGTACGAAGAGGTTCAGGAGGAGCATCAACTTGGGTCAACTGAACCTTGCCACTATTGCAGCATATCCCTGGAGCTTCTCCTGTCCATTTAATCGCATCACGTTGCCTGAAAGTAATCGACATTGAGCCAATAACATGGATAAGAAGCATAATCCAAGGCTGGATTGTAGGAGAATGCAGACATTTATTTTACCCTCCAGGTCTGTTTCCTGGATGTAGCCATTCTTGTTGTGTTTGCCTCTCATCTTTCTTGCACTTGAGGAGTTTCACCTGCTCTGGATGTAGCCATTCCTATTGCATTTGCTTCTCGTCGTCTTTCTTGCTCTTGAGGAGTTTCAGCTGATCTGGATGTATTCATTCCTGTTGCATTTGCCTCTCGTCATATTTCTTGCTCTTGAGGAGTTCCAGCTGCTCTGGATGTAGCCATTGCTTCTGCGTTTGCTTCTCGTCTTGCTTCTTGCTCTTAAGGAGTTTCACCTGCTCTGGATGCAGCCATTCCTATTGCATTTTCCTCTCGTCGTCTTTCTTGCTCTTGAGGAGTTAAGGCTGCTCTGGATGCAGCCTTTGTTGTGGTATTTTCTTTTCGTCCTCTTTCTTCCTGTTGAGGAGTTTTAGCTCCTCTGGATGTAGCCATTGCTGCCAGGTTTGCTTCTCATCTTGCTTCCTGCTGTTGAGGAGTTGAGGCTGCTCTCGATGCAGCTTTCGCAAGTCGTTTTTTGTCAAGTTTGCTTCTTGTACATTTTCTTCTTTTGGTAGGAACCATCTTCTTGCATAATAAAGGAGGGAGACAGTGGGAAGAGGAAAGTGAGGAAGGGGAAGGAGAGCGACGCCTTACCACACGTCGCAATACTCTCCAGGAGGGAGGGGGTGCAAGGGTGGGTGGGAGAGAGAGAGAGACAGAGACAGAGACAGTGACAGTGACAGATTATATATATATATATATATATATATATATATATATATATATATATATATATATATATATATATATATATATATATATATATATATATATATATATATGTATATCTTCTTCTTCTTCTTTCGGCTGCTCCCGTTAGGGGTCGCCACAGCGGATCATCCATATGATCCGCATCGTGATTTGGCACATGTTTTACACCGGATGCCCTTCCTGACGCAACCCTGGTCGCCTCTTACGACACAGGGATACATATGTATATATATGTATATATGTATATATATGTATATATATATATATATATATGTATATGTATATATATATATATATATATATATATATATATATATATATATATATATATATATATATATATATATATATATATATATATATTTATATATATATATATATATATATATATATATATATATATATATATATATATATATATATATATATATATGAGGTGCCGCGAGGAGTGATGCAAGGGCCACATCAGCCATTTTGGAGTTAATGCCATATAGCACTATTTTAACCCTTCCCCTATCATCTGAGCCTATCATCATCATATCATTAAAAAATGTCATTACATCACTCCTCCTTGCCCGGGCCTCATTTCATATATATATATATATATATATATATATATATATATATATATATATATATATATATATATATATATATATATATATATATATTCATGAGGTAGATCCAAGAAAAATGTTATAAACAATAGAAAGCTCTATTTACAGCCTTCATTGACCTGACAAAGGCATTTGACTCAGTCAACAGGGATGCCTTGTGGCAGATTATCACGGAATTTGGGTGCCCTGTAAAGTTCACTACCATTGTCAGAGGGCTACACTGTGGAATTCAGGGTAGCGTGCTGGTTGATTGTGACCCAGCACCTGCCTTTGACAATACTAACAGTGTGAAGCAAGGCCGTGTCCTGCTCTACTGTTGTTCTGCATTTTATTTTCTGCCGTACTCCAGATCGCAATCAATGACCTCACGGAGGGAATGTACATTCGCTTCTGCACTAACGGGAAGCTTTTTAACCTGTGCAGGCCCTCAAGCATCCTTAAAAACAACTGCAGCTCTCATTAAGGAGCTTCTATATGCTGACGATTCCATCCTTGTGGCCCAGTCTGTAGTGGACCTTCAGAAGATTGTGGATCATTTTGCAAACACAACAACGCATTTTGGTTTGACCATCAGTATCCCCAAGACCAAGATACTAGATCAGCCATTGCCAGGTAGCCTCCATAGAAATGTACCTATCACCATTAATTATGTCTCCATGAAGACTGTTGGCATGTTTCCATTCCTAGGCAGTGTTGTGGAACTCTTTATAACTCTTATTAATCAATTGCAACTCACAATAGTCCAATGTCCTCAAGGAAAGTACATTCAATCAGAGAATCTTTCTTCGCATGATATCACGGAGCGGACAGAGCATCGAAAGAAAGCCATGCAATGATCTCCGCTGAAGTTGAGTTTACATATTTCATATATATATATATATATATATATATATATATATATATATATATATATATATATATATATATATATATTCTTTGTCTGAGGGAAAGTGGGGGAGAGTTATGGAGAAGGACAGAGGACAAAGAGAAGGAGGGGAGGGGAGTTTTGGTCATGATGACCTATAACTGACCTTGGCTTGGCTAGTTTTCACATGAGAAAGACATCTCCCAAAGATTATCATCCTGGTCAAAAGGTGGCTACATAGATTTTTGGAAGGCCTGTCACCAGATGACAGGTACTACAGTTTGAGACTAAATAGAGACGGAGAGAGAGGAGTGGGAGATAGACGGAAGTAAAGCATCATGTTACAGGTCCTAGTAAATACAAAATGTTCGACTATATAGGTTCCAATGAAATGGGTTACAGAGATATGAATACATGTCAGCAATTGAAATATTAATTGACAGGTGTACTAATTAAGCAGAAGCAATTGACTATAATTCGTATACATTGAGTAAGCAGTGCGTACATACTAAATCCACAATAAATCCATGTTTAAAAAGGAAGTTTTCCTCCACAGCAGTATCATATCATCTAATGTTACCATTAATGCCAAAGTCGTGCATCAGATTCAGACTGCAAGCTCGGCCCTTGCGTGTCTCAAGGCTTGAGTCTTGGACAACCGGAACCTTACTGTTGCTACCGTTGTCTTTCCATCCCTCCATTACAGTTGTGAGACATGGACCACCTACCTTAGACACATTAAGCAGCTTGAACAGTTCCACTAATGAAAACTGAGGACTATTCGTAGGATTAAATGACAGAACCGTATCACCAACGTCGATATCAAGAACACATCAGGCTGTTTCAGCATTGAGTCAATGCTAGTGGCTACCCAACTGAGATCGACCAGTCACGTAGTGTGCATGTCAGAACACAGATTACCGAAACAAATTATCTTTTTCTAGCTGCGTAATGGAGAAAGGCGAGCAGGAGGCCAGTACAAGAGATACAAGGATACCCTCAAGAACCATCATATAAAGTGCAAGATCTCTTCCAGCATATGGGAGCAAATGGTCCAATATTGCAGTACTTGGTGTGCTGCTTGCAAAATTGGAGTCTATACTTTTGAAGCGGACTGATTTCATCAATGTGAAGAGTGGCGAGAGGACAAGGTTCCACAACCACAGCAATCCTGGCATTCAAGAACCAGCTTGGAAGTGCGAGGTTTGCGGTCGAATATTTCTTTCAAAGGTGAGTCTCTTTAACCACCTGAGGACTCACCACCACTAACTAACTAGCTTCACCTCACCTTCTCCGACACATTGTGATGAATGGCATCATCGTCGTCTCGGCAGACAGATAGTAGAATAGCCATATTGAAGCCCTGGAGGGAAGAATGGGATTGAAAAGATAGAGTGGGGAAGTTGATTCCATAGGCAAGAGAAAAGAGCAATAAATTAGGAGAGGTGATCAGTGGGTCTGGATTTTGGAAGTTTCATCAGAAGTGGGTCTACTTGCCTTGGTTTGATTTTGATTTTGAGGGCCTTGATTTCCACGGCATCAAGAAGTGAAAAGTGTGAGGCAAGGGTGCCAGCTCAAAGGAGAGAGGAGTACTCCATCAAGCTGCCGATGAATGTAGGCTGTAAGAAGTTTGGATTTGCCAAGAAATTATTTGACATGATGGAGGATGCTTCTTCGGTGGCTGGCTTTAGAGTACAACTGATATCCATGTCGACTTTGACCTTTGTTAACTTTCAGTAACACAAAATCATACATGTCATTTGTAACAAAATGATTATACCTCATTAATTGCACAGTTAATTGCAGATCTCATCTTCCTTTTTCATTTGCAGAGAAGTCTGGCTTTGGGAAATTCATGAAGTTTCATGTCAAGCACACTCTGAAAAGAGAGTTGATGAAAACGAAAAAGGTACGTCCTTCAGCGACTAAAATAGAGGTTGACCTAAATTGTCGTTGACCCCTAGTTTTTCAAGAAGTTATTTCTCACAAACGTTTCTTGTAGCTTTGGTTGAATTCACAAAGGGACATGGAATGGAACACATGTCTATCAGATCAGATGATGGAAAAAATATTAAATGCTGCTTATCTTATTATCAGATCATCATCCACAAAGAACAATGATTGAAGAAAAACAACCTGTCACAGAAAAAGCAAGCTTCGGAAAGAAACGAAAGATGATATGCTTTACATTCATGCATTTTCACATATTGTCGGACCTCGCTATTCGCGGGCGTTCCTTACTGTCGGCACTCAAATGCCGTGAATGTCAGGGTCCATGAATGTCGGAGCATTGGGTTTTTTTGTTTTTTTTTACATGATCTATGCTCACGGAAGAGCAATTACACAGAACAAATCAGGAGACAACATACCAAAGGGAACAGCAGGAGAAAGGGGGAACACCAACAGCAGGGTGGAGGGAGAAAATATATGGAGATGGACAACCAAAAGATGCAGGTAATGACGGGGGGAGGGGTGGGGGGGTAAGGGACAACATGCAATGGGTGGACAATATGGATACATAAGCAAAATTTTGGGAGGGGTGGACAGTGGGGTTTTTTTTTTTTGGAATGGGTGTAGAAAAGATTATGATTTTGGATGGAGGGGTGACATGAGATGGTGGTGCCTGGTGTTGGCTCAGTTGTTAGGGTGGCGGCTTGGTATCCTAGGGTCCTGAGTTCAAGCCCTGTCTGCCGCTGAATTAATACACCAGGGGGTTGACAGCCTGTCATCCTTCCGAGGTCGGTGAAATGAGTACCAGTTCCAGTGTGTGTACTGGTAGAGGGGCACTGCATCAGCGACATAGTCCCGCTTCAAGAAATGATAGCTACTCTGGCAGCTAAGCTGCCATACGACCACCACCACCAGATGGTGGTGAACAACAACATCCTCTCCCACCCCTCTTGGCTCCTGCCTTGTTATTTGTTTCTGTGTATTATCTCTTAAACAAGCCTCGACACGGGATACAAAATAAAATAAAAACTGTCTCGAATACCTGGGGGGAAGAACGACATTGAAGAGAGTTTGGAAGGTGGTTCCACAGGTGGGAAAAAAAGAGGAATAAATGAGTGGAGTTGGACAGTGCTTCTGCATTTAGGCAGTTTTACTAGGAGGGGGTGGCTCGTGGACTGCGTGCTTCCTCCAGATACTTAGAGGGGACAAAGCATGGAGAGGGCAGAGGGTACAAGTCCAGAAATTAGGCAGAAGAAGACAGAGACCACTGACCTGTCAGCGATGGTGAAGTGATAGGCCCAAAGTCAACTTCATCAGGAGAGACTCCAGTTATATTGAAGGCCTTTGTTTCCACGGCATCAAGAAGTGCAAAGTGTGAGGCAAGGGTGCCAGCCCAAAGGGGAGAGGAGTCCTCCATCAAGCTGCCGATGAATGTATCCTGAAAGAAGTTTGGATTTGCCAAGAAATGATTTGACATGATGGAAGATGTTTCGTTTGTGGCTGGCTTTAAAGTACAACTGATATCCATGCCAACTTTGACCTTTGTCAACTTTCAGTAACACACAGTCATTGGTATTATTTGTAACAAAAAGATTATACCTCATTCATTGCACAGTTAATTGCAGATGATGATCTTCCTTTTTCATTTGCAGAGAAGCCTGGCTTTGGAAAATTCAAGGAGAAGTTGCATGTCAAGCACACTTTGAAAAGAGAGTTGATGAAAACGGAAAAAGGTACGTCCTACAGCAAACCTAAAATCGAGGTTGACCCAAATTGTCATTGACCCAAAGTTTTTCAAGAAGTTATTTCTCACAAAGGTTTCTTGTATTTTAGTTGAATTCACAAAGGGACATGGAATGGAACGCATGTCTATCAGATCAGATGCTGGAAAAAGAAATTGTATGTTGCTTTTCTTATTATCAGATCATCATCCACAAAGAACAATGATTGAAGAAAAACAACCTGTCAAAAAAAAGCAAGCTTGGGGAAGAAACGAAAGATGATATCCTTTACATTCATGCATTTTTACATGTTGTCGGACCCTGCTATTCGTGGGGGTTCTTTACTGTCGGCACTCAAATGCTGTGAATGTCGGGGTCCACAAATGTCGGGGCATTGGGGGTTTTTTTCGGGGGGTTTTTTTTTACGTGGTCTATGCTCACGGAAGAGCAATTACACAGAACAAATCAGAAGACAACATACCAAAGGGAACAGCAGGAGAAAGGGGGAACACCAACAGCATGATGGAGGGAGAAAATAAAGATGCAGGTAATGACGGGGGGGGGGGGAGAGGGTAAGGGTCAATATGCAATGGGTGGGCAATATGGATACATAAGCAAAATTTAGGGAGGGTGGACAGTGCGATTTTATTTTTTATTTTTTAATGGGTGTGGAAAATATTATGATTTTGGATGGAGGGGTGACATGAGATGGTGGTGCCTGGTGTTGGCTCAGTTGTTAGGGTGGCGGCTTGGTATCCTCGGGTCCTGAGTTCAAGCCCTGTCAGCTGCTGAATTAATACACCAGGGGGTTGACTCAGCCTGTCATCCTTCTGAGGTCGGTAAAATGAGTACCAGTTCCAGTGTGTGTACTGGTAAAGGGGCACTGCATCAGAGACACAGTCACGCTTCAAGAAATGATAGCTACCCCGGCAACTAAGCTGCCATACGACCACCACCACCAGATGGTGGTGAACAACAACATCCTCTCCCACCCCTCTTGGCTCCTGCCTTGTTATTTGTTTCTGTGTATTATCTCTTACACAAACCTCGACACGGGATACAAAATAAAATAAAAACTGTCTCGAATACCTGGAGGGAAGAACGACATTGAAGAGAGTTTGGAAGGTGGTTCCACAGGTGGGAAAAAGAGAGGAATAAATGAGTGGAGTTGGACAGTGGTTCTGCATTTAGGCAGTTTCACTAGGAGGGGGTTGCTCGTGAACCGCGTGCCTCCTGCACATACCTAGAGGGGACAAAGCATGGAGAGTGCAGAGGGTACAAGTCCAGAAATTAGGCAGAAGAAGACAGAGACCACTGACGTGCCAGCGATGGTGAAGTGATTGGCCCAAACTCAACGTCATCAGGAGAGACCAGTTATATTGAAGGCCTTTGTTTCCACGGCATCAAGAAGTGCAAAGTGTGAGGCAAGGGTGCCAGCCCAAAGGGGAGAGGAGTCCTCCATCAAGCTTCTGATGAATGTATGCTGTAAGAAGTTTGGATTTGCCAAGAAATGACTTGACATGATGGAAGATGTTTCGACTGTGGCTGGCTTTAAAGTACAACTGATATCCATGCCAACTTAGACCATTGTTAACTTTCAGTAACACACAGTCATACGTATCATTTGTAACAACAAGGACAAATGTGTCCACGAGCAGCATCCTAAATATTTTGTCGGCTAAAATATATATATATATATATATATATATATATATATATATATATATATATATTTTAAAACAACAACAACAACTTCCGATATTTCGTCACGTGCCTTGATTAGGCCAATTGCGAAACGTGTCATAATGTCTTTACGTATTTACGATATATCATGTATTTACAAAATAAATAATGTATTTATGAAATTACAATACGATAAATGGAATAATCTTTAAATAGTAACGTGAACTTTTCGAAACTTTAAAGCAAATGTCCGAATATATTTAAAAGTTCATGATAGATGCTCTCAAAAGGCACCGTCTATGTGAGGATGTGTACATGTGCTCAGTATTTAAGGAGATCTGGATCTTGTATATACCAGAGCCGAGTCCTCGAGATTAAGGTTTTGTCTTCACAAGAAGAAGAACAACAACAACGCCGAGCTCTCGATGAGCAGCGTTCGCGTTGCGAACGCTGCTAAAAAGATTATACCTCATTCATTGCGCAGTTAATTGCAGATGATGATCATTTGCAGAGAAGCCTGGCTTTGGAAAATTTATGGAGAAGTTGCATGTCAAGCACACTTTGAAAAGAGAGTTGGTGAAAACGGAAAAAGGTACGTCCTACAGCAAACCTAAATCGAGGTTGACCCAAATTGTCATTGACCCAAAGTTTTTCAAGAAGTTATTTCTCACAAAGGTTTCTTGTATTTCGGTTGAATTCACAAAGGGACATGGAATGGAACGCATGTCTATCAGATCAGATGCTGGAAAAAGAAATTGTATGTTGCTTTTCTTATTATCAGATCATCATCCACAAAGAACAATGATTGAAGAAAAAAACCTGTTGAAGAAAAAGCAAGATTGGGGAAGTAATGAAAGATGATATCCTTTACATTCATGCATTTTAGCTATTTGAGGGGATTCCTTACTGTCGGCGCTTCAATGCCGCGAATGTTGGAGCATTGTTTGTTTGTTTTTATTCTTTGTTTTTTATCCCCTGCCGCGTGGCGGAAGGGGGATAATGTTTTAACATGGTCTAGGCTCATAGAAGAGCGCTTACACAGAACAAATCAGGACACAAAATACCAGAGTGAATAACTAGTGGGGCAACTTAGCTAAATATAGCATAACAATTATGCATTTTGCGAGGAAAGCACCAAATTTGGCACACAAGTAGCCTATCATATTATGAACAGATTTGGATATTGGGCCATCTCAAATTCTGCCGCTGATGGCTGTGGCAGCCATTTTCCACTGCCATAAAAAAATTTGAAATGGCCCAATATCCAAATCTGTTCATAATATGATAGGCTACTAGTGTGCCAAATTTGGTGCTTTCCTCACAAAATGCACAATTGTTATGCTAACTTGCCCCACTAAACAGGAGAAAGAAGAAACACCAACAGCAGAGTTGAGGGAGAAAGTAGAAAGACAGACAAACAAGAGATGCAGGTAATGAATGAGGGGTAAGGGAGAACGGAAAGGGACAAAAAAGAGGAATAAATGAGTGGAGGTGGACAGTGATTCTGGATTTAGGCAGTTTTACTCGGAGGGGGTTGGTGGTGGACCGCATGCAGTCTGCAGATACCTTGGGGGGACAAAGCATGGAGAAGGCAGAGGGTGCAAGTCAAGAAATGAGGCGGAAGTTAACAGAGACCACCGACCTGTCGGTGATGGTGTAGTTATCGGCCCACAGACAGCTTCATCATGAGAGATTCCAGTTATGCTGAAGGCTTTTGTTCCCACGACATCAAGCTGAGCAAGATGTGAGGCAGGGGAGCCAGCCCAAAGGGGAGAGCAGTACTCTCTCCCTTGAGCTGTGAATGGAAGCCTTGTAGGTGGATAGGAGCTCAGGTGTGCCAAGGAAGGACTTTGCACAATGGAGGATGCCCAGTTGGAATCTTGCTGTGGAGGGCAATCTTGAAATGTAGCTTTCCCAAGAGAGATCATGGCTGAGAGTGAGACCCAAGCGTTTGAGTGATTGAACCTCTTTGAGAGGTTTGTTGAAAAAGTAGATGGAAGGGTTTGTGGTACGGTCCTTTTTGAGAGAGAGAGGGAGAGGGAGAGGGAGAGGGAGAGAGATATATATATATATATATATATATATATATATATATATATATATATATATATATATATATATATATATATATATATATATATATATATATATATATAGAGAGAGAGAGAGAGAGAGAGAGAGAGAGAGAGAGAGAGAGAGATAGAGAGATATTTCTCAGGATTGAAAGACATGTTCCAAGTGTTCGACCAGTTTGTGATTATGTCAAGGCCTGAGGAGAGGGAAGAGGCTGCTGCCTGTCAATGGGATGAGAGAGGTCACGACAGAGTGGCATCAACATGAAATAAATAAAGAGGGTTTTCCAGAAAGTCAGTAAGATCATTGTTGAAGATGAGGCATAAAATGGGGGCCTGGAATACAACATAAAGAAACAAGTTTGAAAGTTCATTCTCGAGATTAGACATGTTGTTTTCTGGTTCTTGTGAGGGTAGACACACTTGTTGGGGGCTTTGTGGAATGATTTGAGGTTGCCTTCGGTTGGATTTGCCTTCCAGGAGGAGAATGCAAGTTGTATGAAAGGAAGTGCCGTAAACTGTTCAGCCTGGCTGAGGTATGCACTCTGCCGAGTGCTGTTCTAGTTTAATAATTATTGTGTTTAATAATTGTGTTGATTGTGTCTTTTTGTGTCTGAGATTTTGTACCCTGTTCTCATGCCTATGATAAATTATTTATTTCATAAAGAGATGTGGTGCGCCTCGTGGTCCCGCCATTGTACCAGGCCAATGGTTTGGGAGAATGCATTACCCTTGGAAGATAAATTTATTGATAATCCTGACTTTGGCAACCAGCATGTTAAAACATACATGGAATAAGAATGTCAACTGCTCAGACATTGATGTGTGAAAATTGGCGAATATTAGCTTAATGGTGGAGTGTTAACTCCAGTGAGGTCGGTATCCACTGAAAAAAAAGAAAGAAGTGAAAATGCACTTTTGTGTGGGTGCCTTCCAGGTTGACGATATTTGTCAGTCAATTTTTTTTTTAATTCAGACTGCAATTCTTCCACTTTGGTTCAAGAGGGTATAATAAAAGCCGATGAAGCACTTTGTCGCTCCTGTGTGAAGCGGGGCCATCGCCGTGAAAAACAAAACACACAGGAAATGGCGCTCTTTGCTGAGGCGCGGCGGTGATGGCTTTTCATTAACCCTCAGCCAGGCAAAGATCCCCGGAGGGTTAAACAGCATGGTTATTGATGTTCAGAATTTTTCTTTTATATCTAATCTGTTGTTTTTGTTACTTTATGTCATTACCCTCACCGAAGACAGCCATGTTGGAAAAATGGAAAAAACTTTGGACATCTGTATCTCTGAAACCGCACGAAAGAAAAAATTGAAACTTGGCACACAGCATGTACTTCTCATGTGGAATAAGTGTGATTTTTTTTTTGATGATGTAATAGGTGCCTTTGTTACATCATAATTGCATATGCAGAACGCCACATCTGATCAGTGTGAAAAATTTGGAGGGTCATCTAGGGATAAAATGGTCCACAGAAATTTTTTTATCTCAACGGTCACGTGATTCGGCAGCCATATTGTTTTTATCTTGGCAAAACGAAGTTTTTGCAAGATATGTTAGTCAGCTTGTATGTTTTTTTTGTTTTTTTTTGTATGTCTGTAATCACATATAAAAAATTCTGCAGAGCACAGTTATCATTGGAAATTTTTGTAACTTCGCATATCAGAGGCCTATAGAGGTCCCTTTCAGTGCACAAAATTTTGAAGGTCAAGGTCAAAGGTCAAGGTCACTTTGTCGCAAATCAGGGGGAGTCGACGAAACCCTTATTTTTTGAGTAATTTTGATCGGATCGTCTTCAAACTTCATGGGAATATAGTTCATGGTCTGGCGCTCATCTGATTAATTTTTGGTGGGCGATTGGCCTTGACCTTCATATGTTTTTGTTTTTTTTTGGTCTGTAATCACGTATAAATCACTCTGCAGAGCACAGTTATCATTGGAAATTTTTGTAACTTCGCATATCAGAGGCCTATAGAGGTCCCTTTCAGCGCACAAAATTTTGAAGGTCAAAGTCAAAGGTCAAGGTCACTTTGTCGCAAATCAGGGGAGTCGACGAAACCCTTATTTTTTGAGTAATTTTGATCGGATCGTCTTCAAACTTCATGGGAATATAGTTCATGGTCTGGCGCTCAGCTGATTAATTTTTGGTCGCGATTGGCCTTGACCTTCATGGTTAGCGCCTGAGGTCAAACATATGTGACCCCAAGGTCAAATTTTTTAAGTTTTAGGAACCATATCGTGTAGTACCTCAAATTGAACACCTCGATGAGTGCTTTCGAGGTATGTCAAGCTTGAGACATTATGACGTCATTTGGTGACGTTATGAGGCAAACGCATATTTTTCATGGTTACTCTGCAGAACAATTCTCATCGGAATCTCTCGTAGGCAGATATTCCTCAAGGAGTCGCTCCTGGTGGATAGCAGCTCTGTTCACCTCAGTGTGACCTTAAAGAAGTCACAAGTGGTCACCTTTTGGCAAGATATCGGTCATCCTGCGGGTGACATTGGTTTATCTTTTTTTTTTGCTTGTTTGGGTTCCTTCTGATTACTCCGAATACAGGACTGTATCTAATTGGTCTTCAATTTGATTTCAATTTATTTTATTTTAATCCCATTAAAATCCCTGCCTTCCTCAAATTGAAGGGGTGTTTAACATCCACACCCATTCTGGCATTCCTCACTGATAATGGGACCTTTACCCTGGACATAGATGCGAGCCAGGAAGGATTGGGTGCAGTTGTGTCTCAGACGCAGGAAGGCGTGGAAAGAGTTATTGCTTATTACAGTCGGGCCATGAGTTGGCCCAAGCAAAATTACTGCGTCACTCGCAAAGAGTTATTGGCTATCCTGTCTGCCATGAACCATTTCCACCCATACTTGCATGGGCGGAAATTTTTGGTTCGAACTGACCATTCCTCGCAATGACTCTTACAGTTCTTGGAACCTGAGGACAAAATTGCGAGGTGGTTGGAAAAGTTGCAGCAGTACAATTTCAGCGTGATCCATAGAGCCGGTAAAGCTCATGGGAATGCCAATGCACTCTCTTGACGCCCTTGTTTTGGAGAAAACTGTAAATTCTGTACGCGATTTAGTCAGGTCAGGTTAGATCTGTGACCTGCTACAGGTACCATGTAAACCTGTACTAACCTGTTCCATGGTCGGTTTGTTGGCGACTAAACCGTCTCTCCCACCAGGTTTTGTGGTGAGGAGGGTGTTTGGATATGGACACCCAGCAGGATTAAAAACAAAACCTGTCAAAGGGCGGAGGAGCTCCTTGGGAGCCAACGGCCATCCATTTCTCATGCCAACTGTGTCTGCGGATGTCCTCCTGCAATTAGTTACCTTCCCTAGGAGGTTGGTGGCAGGATTGCACTCCAGCCACTACAAAACACTTCATTCCGCAAAACACACTGATGTGTGTGGCAGGGTGGTGCTGAGGTGTCGTTCAACGGGCGGTCGTCTCATTCAGGTTAACCTGAGGCGGTCCCTTCGGGTGGGTGCCTGGAATGAATGTCCTATCCCTCAGAGAGCATGATCACCTGTCTCTGTTATCATCTGAGCTCAAGCGTTTGGACATCGGGATTGCAGCTCTCTCTGAGGTTCGGAGACCGGATTGCGGCGAGATAATGGTGGGTGGTTACACCTACTATTGGTCTGGTGGCTCTGATGGTTATCATATCCAAGGAGTTGCTGTAGCTGTGTCCAATAAGCTGACGCCAATGATAATTGAGGTAACAGCGGTCAACGAGCGTATTATGAGATTAAGGATTCGTCACTCCTTAGGTGTCATTTCCCTGGTCTCTCTTTATGCTCCGACTGAGGCGAGTGATCTCACCGTAAAGGATGCATTCGACGCCATGCTCGAGTCTGTGGTTGATCAGTGCCCCAGAGGAGATACACTTTTAGTCTTGGGGGATTTCAGTGCATCGACTGGAACTGATAGGGATGGTTATGAGGTGTGTGTTGGTCCCCATGGGTCAGGAACTATGAACCAGAATAGCACTAAGTTCCTTGATTTTGCAAGAAGTCATGGACTTAGGGTGGCTGGTTCATGGTTTCAGCGCCCACAAGCTCATCGCTGGAGTTGGTATTCCAATGCTGGCGGTGTGGCAAAGGAGATTGACCATGTCCTCATTGACGGTCATTGGAGGATGATCCAGAACTGCAGGGTCTACCGGAGTGCTCAGTTCCTCAATACTGACCACAGGCTTGTTGTAGCAATTCTAAAGCTGCACCTTAAATCCTGGAGAATGGTACCATCCCAGCCGAGGCTGGATGTTGGCAAGCTCAGGGATGAGAGAGTAGCTGAGGAGTTTGCGAACAGTCTGAGTGGACACTTGGGGAGTCTGGGTGCTTTGGGGGGGTCCTGAAGAGTTGTGTAGTGCCTTCAAGACCACCGTCCTTGATGTTGCCGGTGGATGTCTTGGAACTCACTGCAGGGAAAAGAAGAATTTTGTCTCTCAAGGGACACTGGACACCATTGACCAGAGTCGCAGGGCCAGGCTGAATGGCAGAGCTGAGCTGTTCAGGGAGCTGAGGCGTAAAACTGTACGTGCACTGAGGGTGGACAAGGAGGCCTATGTGCGAGGAATCTGTGAGGGGGTAGAGCATCACCTGTGGACACGTGATTCTCGTCCCGCTTACAGGGGAATTCGCGCATTGCGTTCATCCAAGCCCATTGCTCGGAGCACTGCAGTTAGAGCAGAGAGTGGTAGGCTCTTGACAGAGGAGTCTGAAGTGAAGGCCCGCTGGGCCGGTTACTTTGAGCGGTTGTACCAGGCTGATCCCGCAGCTGTCGAGTTGGACGTCAAGGGTGTTACAATCCCTGTTGCTGACCCTCGAATCAACTGTGGTCCACCTTCGCTTGTGGAAACACGGGCTGCGGTGAACCAGTTGAAATGGGGCAAAGCTCCAGGGATCTGTAGCATCCATGCTGAACTTCTCAAGGCTGTTGGAAATGCTGCACTCGTGTCGTTGCATGCAGTTTTGTGCTCTGCCTGGAACACAGGCATCATCCCAACTGATTGGAAGATGGGCCTCGTTGTTCCTCTCTGGAAAGGGAAGGGTGATCGCCAAGACTGCAACAACTACCGAGGGGTGACGCTGCTCTCAGTGTCGGGCAAGGTCTTTGCTCGGATAATTCTTGATAGGGTTCGCCACCATCTGCGTGAGCACCAGCGTCCAGAGCAGTCAGGCTTTACACCAAAGAGGTCAACGATTGACCGTATCCTTGCTCTTCGTGTCCTCACCGAACGCAGACGAGAGTTTCGGTCGGGGCTGCTTGCAGCCTATGTTGATCTCTGTAAGGCATTCGATTCATTGAATCGGGATGTCCTCTGGAGGATTCTTGGTCTTCGTGGGGTGCCACCAAAACTGATCAATCTGATGTCTGAACTCTACTCTGGTACTGAGAGTGCTGTGAAGTGTGGTGGTACCATCTCTGACTTATTTCCAGTTGTTACTGGAGTTCGTCAGGGGTGTGTACTGGCCCCCACACTTTTCAGCACTTGTATGGACTGGATTTTAGGGAGGATGTCAGAGAGATCAAGCTGCGGTGCATCGTTTGGGAATGTCAAGATCTCGGACCTTGATTTTGCAGATGATGCAGTCATCTTTGCAGAGACTTTAGACATCCTCTTGGGGGCCCTCGAGGTGCTGAATGAGGAGTCGGAGCCGCTGGGATTACGGGTTTCTTGGGTCAAAACTGAAATCCAGGCTTTCGGTGACATCTTGGATGCTGCTGTCCTGTCTTTGTCTGTTTGTGGTGAGGATGTTGAGGTCGTGGAGAGATTCACTTACCTTGGCAGTGATATTCATGTCTCTGCTGGCTGTGAGTCAGAGGTCAAAAGACGTCTGGGTCGGGCCTGGGGAGTCATGGATTCACTGGATCATGGGGTGTGGCGCTGCCGGTACCTGTGCGGGAGGACGAAAGACTGAGTCTTCAGGTCCTTGGTACTTCCAGTCTTGCTCTATGGATGCGAGACTTGGACTCTGACCAAGGATCTGAGATGGAGACTTAATTCCTTTGGTACCAGGTCTGTTCGGAGAATCCTTGGCTATCGCTGGTCGGATTTTGTGTCCAACAAGCGGTTGCTGAGAGAGATTCGGATGAGATTTGTTACCTGCATAGTCCGTGAGCGTCAGTTGCGGCTGTATGGACACGTGGCTCGTTTTCCTGACGCTGATCCTGCTCACCAGATTCTCTCAGTGAGGGAGTCTCATGAGTGGAGGAGGCCAGTGGGCCGACCACGTGCCTCGTGGTTGCAGCAGGTTGACCATCATCTCAAGGAGATGGGGATGGGCCTGGCATCAGCCTGGGGGATGGCCAGATGGAGGCCCCTGGAGTACCAGCGGAAAGTGGACGCAGCGACGCGCTGTTCTGGCACATGCTCCCATACCTGACCTGACATGAGGACAGGGACCAATTGGCAATGTCCGAACCTCGATAGACCGGGAAGTAATTACCACACTAATTAACCTGTCATGGTCAGCACACACCAGTGGTAAATGCTCGGCCGCCCTATTTAAAATCTAATCAAGATAAGATTGGTTCTTTGCCAAGGGCACGCTCCCCGGTCAGGAAGCCACGTGACCTCTATTTAAACGGCAAAATTAGACGGTAGACACTGGAACTCATGGATAACTGATTGGTGTTCGTGGTTCTAAAGTAACCCACCTTACCACGAAGTTAATTGTAA
>NC_140975.1:28525363-28570363 GCF_056783735.1 Eptatretus burgeri | reverse complement strand
CTGTATAAGTGTTGCCGTGTGCTCGGTAGTCGGTCAGCTCTGCATTGTCTTTTGCTTTTACATTTGCTTTTTGTGCATTATTTTTGTTTCTTCTTCTTCTTTTACATTTGCTTTTGGTGTAATTGTATATGTGTGCCTTCCGTTCATCGCGAAATAAATGTGCTTTATGTTGAACTGTTTTCCCGTTTCGCTTCGTCTTTTCCTTTATTGAATCTCCATCTTACTTCACGTAAAGGGTTGGTCGTGGGCTAAAACGCCCGATAATCGAACCGTCGAGGCCGACGATAACACCGCTCGGTTATCCCGATAGTACGGAACGGGTCGCTTAAAGTGGCCCGTGTCCGAAGTCGACCTGCGGCGAGGTGCGATCGCCCGGTCTACCCTCCGTGTGGGTACTTAGGTAGGTCGAATTTGGCGAGCAACCCTATCCCACGCGGGGGCCGATTGGCACGATCGTGGTGAGGCCGAAAGGTCCACCCGTGACTAGTTCCCGGCGTTAGTCCGAGAGGGTCACGACGGGATTGTCCGTCCGGTGGGCGACGTGCCGCGATTCGAGTTAAGTGGCCGTTCGCACGCTGGCGGGCGCGAATCCGCAACAATATATACACACATACACATACACACACATATATATATACATATATATATATATATATATATATATATATATATATATATATATATATATATACATACATACATACATACACACAATATACATACACACACACACACAATATGCACATATACATACACACACATATACACACACACAATATGCACATCTACATACCACACACAATATACATACACACACACAAATACATACACACATACACAAATGCATACACACACATATACACACACGTACACACACATACATACACACACACACACATATACATAGACACAAACATTTACATACACACATTTACATACACAAATACATACACACACAAAATATACATACATACTCACACAATATACAAATATACATACACAGTATACATACACACAATATGCACATATACATACACAAATACATTCGCACATATACATACACACAAATACACATATACATACATACACACATATACATATTTACATGCACACAATGTGCACATATACATACACACACACAATAAAGCCTGGTGTTGGCGCAGTGGTAAGGGCAGCGGCTTGGGATCCAAAAGGTCCTGAGTTCAAGCCCCATTGGGCCACTGAATTAATACACCAGGGGGTTGATTCAGCCTGTCATCCTTCCGAGGTCGGCGAAGTGAGTACCAGTGTACTGGGCCGGTGTATACCCCGGTTAAAATAGGTATACCATATCCCTGTGTCGTAAGAGGCGACCAGGGTTGCGTCAGGAAGGGCATCCGGCGTAAAGCATGTGCCAAATCACTATGCGGATCATACGGATGATCCGCTGTGGCGACCCCTAACGGGAGCAGCCGAAAGAAGAAGACACACACACACACACACACACACACACACACACACACACACACACACACACACACTATACAGTGGGGAGAACAAGTATTTGATACACTGCCGATTTTGCAGGTTTTCCCACTTACAAAGCACGTAGATGTCTGTAATTTTTTATCGTAGGTACGTTTCAACTGTGAAAGACGGAATCTAAAACAAAAATCCTGAAAATCACATTGTATGATTTTTAAATAATTAATTTGCATTTTATTGCATGAAATAAGTATTTGATACATCAGAAAAACAGAACTTAATCTTTGGGACAGAAACCTTTGTTTGCAATTACAGAGATCAGACATTTCCTCAAGTTCTTAACCAGGTTTGCACAGACTGCAGCAGGGATTTTGGCCCACTCCTCCATACAGATCTCCAGATCCTTCAGGTTTCAGGGCTGTCGCTGGGCAACACCGACTTTCAGCTCCCTCCAAAGATTTTCTGTTGGGTTCAGGTCTGGAGACTGGCTAGGCCACTCCAGGACCTTGAGATGCTTCTTACGGAGCCACTCCTTAGTTGCCCTGGCTGTGTGTTTCGGGTCGTTGTCATGCTGGAAGACCCAGCCATGCCCCATCTTCAATGCTCTTGTTGAGCGAAGGAGGTTGTTGGCCAAGATCTCGCGATACATGGCCCCATCGATCCTCCCCTCAATACGGTGCAGTCGTCCTGTCCTCTTTGCAGAAAAGCATCCCCAAAGAATGATGTTTCCACCTCCATGCTTCACGGTTGGGATGGTGTTCTTGGGGTTGTACTCATCCTTCTTCTTCCTCCAAACACGGCGAGTGGAGTTTAAACCAAAAAGCTCTATTTTGGTCTCATCAGACCACATGACCTTCTCCCATTCCTCCTCTAGATCATCCAGATGGTCATTGGCAAACTTCAGACGGGCCTGGACATGCGCTGGCTTGAGCAGAGGGACCTTTCGTGTGCTGCAGGATTTTAATCCATGACGGCGTAGTGTGTTACTTATGGTTTTCTTTGATACTGTGGTTCCAGCTCTCTTCAGGTCATTGACCAGGTCCTGCCGTGTAGTTCTGGGCTGATCCCTCACCTTTCTCATGATCATTGAGGCTCCACGAGGTGAGATCTTGCATGGAGCCCCAGACTGAGGGAGATTGACTGTTATCTTGAACTTCTTCCATTTTCTAATAATTGCGCCAACAGTTGTTGCCCTCTCACCAAGCTGCTTGCCTATTGTCCTGTAGCCCATCCCAGCCTTGTGCAAGTCTACAATTTTGTCCCTGATGTCCTTAGACAGCTCTCTGGTCTTGCCCATTGTGGAGAGGTTGGAGTCTGATTGATTGAGTGTGGACAACTGTCTGTTATGCAGATAATGAGTTCAAACAGGTGCAGTTAATACCTGTAATGAGTGGAGAATGGGAGGGCTTCTTAAAGACAAAACTAACAGGTCTGTGAGAGCCGGAATTCTTACTGGTTGGTTGGTGATCAAATACTTATTTCATGCAATAAAATGCAAATTAATTATTTTAAAAAAACATACAATGTGATTTTCAGGATTTTTGTTTTAGATTCCGTCTTTCACAGTTGAAGTGTACCTATGATAAAAATTACAGACCTCTACGTCCTTTGTAAGTGGGAAAACCTGCAATAACGGCAATCAAATACTTGTTCTTCCCACTGTACACACACACACACACACACACACACACACACACACACACACACACACACACACACACACACACACACACACACACACACACACACACACACAATATGTATATCTATATACACACACAATATACATACACACACAAATACATACACATATACACATATACATACATACACACACACGTGTATACACACATACACACAAATACATACACACACACACACATACACACACACACACACACACACACACACACACACACACACACATATATATATATATATATATATATATATATATATATATATATATATATATATATATATATATATATATATATATACACACACACACATATACACAAACACATATACACACACATTTACACACACGTATACACACACACACACACATATGTGCATGGCTCACAAAGTGGGTACACCACTGTTACACAAAGGGCAAAAAAAGTTTAGGGAAATATGAAATGCAACCCATTATGTTAATCTGCATGTATTCAAATAGCTAAATCTAAATTTTTAGACCTGCAGCACGTCCGGTTTTAAAGTTACCACTGAATATATACAATACTGTAAATACACGTTCGAATTTCGAGCTTGGCATCAGCGTTATGTACGAAATCAGATGAAAAAAAACAACGTAAATATTATATTTTGGGATAAGAAACAGATAATTTTTACTCTGACAGGAAAAAAAAAACAACACATGTTGAGAGAGTCCGATGTTATAAATTACGAAGAAAACACAGATGAGTTCAGTAGCAAATAAAGCCACACTTGTAAGTGAAAAATAACGTTAAAATCGAATCTATTTCTTTCGAACTTTTGAAAATAATTGTAGTGTCCAAGGTGCAGTCAGACGCGGGAGTGAGGTCGCGACTCCGCTTTATTGCCCGATCGGATGCACACTACAGCAACCCCTAGCAGGCGAGTCATGATATATGAAACCCAAGCACGTGATACAGCACAATAATCACTTTAAACATGAAAAGAAAAACATAATTCTTACCTCTCGGATCCTCACGAAGCACCAAAAAAATTCTAGCGTTGGTTAAAATGAAGAATTATCAGACAAATGCGAGTCACCTCATTCGGCTCGGCGTCCTCATGCTGGATTCGTACGTTACAGCTCTCGCAAAGACACGGACACGAAGACAAATGCTGCGCTCGACGGCGAATGGAAATGTGCTGACACGCTTGGAAGTGCCTATTATATCCATCAATCGGGGAAGTTTGCAAGACGGCAAGATTTTCTAGTGCTAGCGTTATTTGCGTCCGACGAGAGATGATGATCTGTACATAATGGGACTGACACGAAAATCAAGATGAGATTACTTGCGGTCCGAATTTTATTTTATGATCACAATTTTGATATATATTTTTCTACCATTAGACTCTGTCATATTTCCAAGGAATTAAGGGAAATTTGGAGTAAATATAATAAAAAACATTATCAACACTGGACTCCTTATTTTTCTCGATGCAGTGGACACGAAGCGTTATGTACGAATCCATTATTTCATCAGATAGGGTAGATGCCAGAAAACCCGAATAGGGAGACAGAACATCATCAAAACATAAAAGAGACACCAAAGTTCACATTCTGAGTCACCACACTCAAAATAACTGTCACATAAGAAACGTAAAATACCCATATTCTGTTGCTTTAATTCATCTTTAATAAAACTGGGAAATGGAGAGTGTGATATTGCCGGTTTCTACAGGTTCCCCAAGATGTCCACTTTCATTTCTGACCATTGATGGTTTGTCTAAATACCTCATAATAGTTTTATGTGGAATTTCCCACAAACATACCACAGCATACCCACTTTGTGAGCCATGCACATACATACACACACATATATATATATATATATATATATATATATATATATATATATATATATATATATATATATATATATATATATATATATATATATATATATATATATATATATATATATATATATATATATATATATATATATATATATACACACACACATATATATATATATATATATATATATATATATATATATATATATATATATACACACATATATATACCTATACATATATATATATATATATATATATATATATATATATATATATATATATATATATATATACCTATACATATACACACGCACACACACGCACATATACACACATACATACACACATACATACATATTTACATTTGTGTGTATGGATATTATCGATTATGACAACTGGCAAATTGTACATATTCCACTCAACACGGCACCCCGCCCCCACCCTTACCTCCAACCTCAATGCTCATGCCTACATCATCATTGATATGTGAAGGACATTGATAGAGCTAGTCGTCCTTGCTATTCATGTGATGAGAAATATATTAAAGAACTCGTTTACCGATTGTCCCGAGCTAGACAGTGCGTGGGAGATCGTTCGAGCGATTTCACGCTGTCTGCATTTCGGGAAACGTGTCGTCTTATCACCATCACCATGTCTGTGCCAACCCTAACTGTCTATAAAAGTTAGTCCCTTCTTGATTCTGAGTGCTGTTCCGAAGGCTCACTGTCCCGACGACCTGGGTCACGGCTCGTGTATGGATACCTGCAACAACTGGACCATCTTGAAACGTCTTCAAGGTGGGTGTTTGAGTATGTGGCATCGTTTTAAAATGGATAATCAGAGATTTATTTTTGGAATCCATGACATGCGTTTCTACTGCTACTCGTGCTTGAGTGTGCATTTTAATACTGTGGTAAAACATGGCTTCTTACGACTAAAACTCCTCGCGCATGAGCTTGTAATGTCTTTTGGATAGAAAGAAGAAATGGTCTCGAGTTTGGTAATCGATGAATACCATTATTAAAATATACAACAATAATGATACTAATAATAATAACTAGAACTTCCACTTTATACCTGCTGGCAGTGATGACCGGGTACCCAGATGTCCGCCTTTGATACAACATGAGTCTTTCTGTAGATGATAGTTGCAAAGTTTTGCTTCGATAGGATAAGTGGTTCCAGAGAAAACATTATTTAATAGTGATACAAATGCAGCCCTGCTTCGATACAGCGCGGGACTGATGAGTTACGAACCGGGTCGCACAAAGTGTTCAATCTATTTATTACGTATGCAGTTAGCCCTTTTTCCTGGAGACATTGTCGTTATCAATTGAATTGCTATTCCTGTACCCTCAAACACATTCAGGTGTAGCCAAATGAGCCTTCTGGAAAAAAAAATCTAAAAGTTCTCAAATTAAAATAATTAAATAATTCTGGCTGCCAAATCGCGTGGCCGATCGGGTTGAAATTTTAAAACTATGTTTCAAATGTCGTTGAGATAATAATTGTTAAGTTTCACATGACACAGCGGTTGCAGAGTAAATATTACTTAATATTTCCCCTTCAATCCAACATGGCTGCCAAACCGTGGGCCTGATCGAGTTGAAATTTCAACCCTTCATTCCACATGACTGTTCCATCATAACTCTGAAGTTTCACATTTATTGATGCAGTAGTTCCAGAGTAAACATTAATTAATAATTTTCCTTCAAAACATTATGGCTGCCAAACGATGTGTCGTACATCAAAAATGGGAGAGAACTTTTGTTCACCATGGAAAGGCAGTCAAACCTGTGGAGTTTCTCCTCAATCTGTCCAGCCGTTCTGGAGAAGAATAGTTTTAAAATTTATTAATTTTCAATCCAAGATGGCTAACGAACCTTGTGACCTATGACATCATAAATTTATATTCTGCTTCCAATCGTATAGTGGAACATGTGTGTGAAGTTTTGTGTTAATCGGATAAGGTATGTTTTTCTATCCAAGATGGCCACAAAACCATGTGACATGTGACATCATAATTTTTACAGTATATGCAGGCATGGGCATAGATTGCAGTTGCCAAGTTTCGCTTCGATAGGTTATGCGGTTCCAGAGAAAACATTATTTAATATAATTATTGAATCCAAAATGGCTGCCAAACCATGTGACCTATCAATTATTCATGAACAAACTTATATTAACTATGAGTGTACAATACATTTGTGAAGTTTCCCCTTGATCTGACCAGCCATTCTGGAGAAGAAATTTGAAGGTTTTAGGGTAAATTCAAGATGGCCACCAAACCATGTGACCTATCAATAAGAAATTAACAAACTTTTAAAAGGATGTCATGGGGAATGTGGGTGTAAAGTTTCACCTCAATATGTTCAGCCGTTCTGGAGAAGATGTTTATAATTATTTTTTTCAAAACAAGATGGCTGCCGAAGCAAGTCACCTATGACATCATAATAATTTTTTTCTACAGTCAATTGTTGTGTAGAATGACGCTCAAGAAATTTCAGATTTTTCCGATGCAGCGTTCTACTTAACGAATTTTCATTAGCATACCGCTTCAACAATAACGTCACGAAAAATCACCCGTGTTCCTCATGGGGAGTTTATTAAAATGCATGAAGCAAAATTTTTCCATTGCACTGTTTCAGAGATACAGAGGTCCAAAATTTATCGGTTTTTCAAGATGGCGCCCATAGCACGTGACCTATGACATCATAATTATCAATCAAATATGCCATCAAAAAGGATACATACTATGGTGAAAATTTCGTGGTGATCGGACTTACCGTTTCTGAGAAAATGATTTTTAAAGCGAAAGAACCCGCAAATTGCTGGCGGAAAAAGAAAAATAATAAACAGAAGAAAAACAATAGGTTACCCAGTCCATTAGACTGGGTACCCTAACCAGTCCATTAGACTGGGTACCCTAACCAGTCCATTAGACTGGGTACCCTAATTACCCAGTCTGTTAAACTGGGTACCCTAATTACCCAGTCTGTTAAACTGGGTGCCCTAATTACCCAGTCTGTTAGACTGGGTACCCTAATTACCCAGTCCATTAAACTGGGTACCCTAACCAGTCCATTAGACTGGGTACCCTAAGCAGTCCATTAGACTGGGTACCCTAATAATAACACGAGGGAATCTGATGGACATGTTTACGATAATGAAGGATATCGACAAAATAAGTGTAGAAGAGTTTCTCAGCAGAATGGACAGGGACAGGACCAGAGCCAACACGCTGGGATTGAAGAAGATGAAGTGTCAGTCAGACTGGTAGTGAGGCAGAGGCTTTTCACTCGGAGTAGTTGATGGATGGAATGGTTTCCCTGGAAAGGTTGTGGCAGTCGATGGATTTCAACTGGAATAAGGTGCCTTTAAATGGAGGGGAACAAGGACATAGACCGGACTGGGAGGTAGCTTACTCCGGTCGGGATGTGTGATCGTGTGTGTGTGTGTGTGTGTGTGTGTGTGTGTGTGTGTGCCACCCCCCGACCCCCTTTTCCAAGCCCTCTCTCCCGTCACCCCCATCTAAATTAAGTCGCTAAACGAAAATATTCAATGAACACGATGTTATTACAGCACAGGCACGACGGCCCAATCATGAATCATGGCCTCCTACTTCAAAACGAATGATCCATCCTTGTGTGATTTATACCCCGCGCACAAAAAGCGAAAAGCGCGGTTAAGCAATTGGTCTGCATTTTCAGAGCGTCCATCGAAAACCGTTCGACGGAGGAAATTGAAACCTCAGCACACGTTACATGACCATTTGATATCGGGCATATTACTTGGATGACCCAGACCCCTCAGAACTTACATGGTGGATTAAACAAAGCCTCATATCCAGAGACTGTCACTTCCTCACGTGAGAAATTACAATCATCGGAATCGCTTCAGCTTTTATCGTGCTCGGCTGGTGGGAAAAGTGAAGAAGAAGAATAAGAAGAGTAAGAGGAGGAAGAAGAAGAAGAAGAAGAAGAAGAAGAAGAAGAAGAAGAGGAAGAAGAAGAAGAAGAAGAAGAAGAAGAAGAAGAGGAAGAAGAAGAGGAAGAAGAAGAGGAATAGGAAGAAGAAGAAGAAGAAGAAGAAGAAGAAGAAGAAGAGGAAGAAGAAGAGGAATAGGAAGAAGAAGAAGAAGAAGAAGAAGAGGAAGAAGAAGAGGAAGAGGAAGAGTAATAGGAGGAAGAAGAGTAAGAGGATAAGAAGAAGAAGAAGAAGAGGAAGAAGAAGAGGAAGAGTAATAAGAGGAAGAAGAGTAAGAGGATAAGAAGAAGAGGAAGAAGAAGAGGAAGAAGAAGAGGAAGAGTAATAAGAGGAAGAAGAGTAAGAGGATAAGAAGAAGAGGAAGAAGAAGAGGAAGAAGAAGAGGAAGAAGAAGAAGAGGAAGAAGAAGAGGAAGAAGAAGAGGAAGAAGAAGAAGAAGAAGAACAGGTACAATTTGGCAAACGAGATTATAATCTACTTTGTAAAGGCTTATGTTTGTACAGTACTCAGTAACAGACTTTTTAAAGTATAATTTGGACACATTTACCTCAGAAGTGTAGATCGATGTCATTACAAATTTTCCGCCAGAAGAGTTGCGTCGAACCAAGTCCTTCTCAAGACTGTGAGGTATCATAATAATTATTATTCACGAACCGGTAGTTAGTTGTGTGTGTGTTTTTATATTTGCTCGTGTTCTTGTGAGGGGACGAGGGGAGAGGACACAACTTGTCGATGTGAATGTGTATCGTGAAGCGCCACCTCCAGGTTTTCCCTGGTATTACAAGTTAAGTCTCCACCATTTACAGTATTCCTGTCCCCACGTTTTCCACTGATGAGGTGTATCTGCCTTAAGATCTTAGGGTGTTGAGTTGGGGCCTGTGTCATGACGTTGAACCAACACCAGGTGGGTTGACTCAACCTGTCATCCCTCCGAGGTCGGCAAATGTGTAACCAGCTTACTGGTAGGAGGGGCACTGCATCAGCGGCACAGCCACGTTTCCAGAAACGATGCAACCAGCAGCCACAGTCTGCAGAAGAAGCAACAGGTTGTCTTGAGGGGTATTCTGAATTATACATCTAAATAATGATAATAACATAACCCTCCCCTGGCTGCTCCCAATATAAGAAATAGATAAAGAACAAGATAACAATCGAAGGGAAGGACTTTTAAACGATGAAAACACCAACATTGGAACAAAGAAGAATTGAAAGAAACGCCAAATTTTCTTCTCCCTCTTCTTCTCCTTCTTCTCCCTCTTCTCCTCCTTCTTCTCCTCCTTCTTCTCCTCCTTCTTCTTCTCCTTCTTCTTCTTCTCCTTCTTCTCCTTCTTCTTCTTCTTCCTTCTTCTTCTCCATCTTTTTCTTCTTCCTTCTTCTCCTTCTCCTTCTTCTTCTTCTTCCTTCTTCTTCTCCTTCTTCTTCCTTCTTCTTCTGCTTCTCCTTCTTTTTCTTCTTCCTTTTTCTGCTTCTTCTTCTTCTTCTTCTTCTTCTTCTCCACTTTCTCTTCTCCTTCTTCTTCTTCTTCTTCTTCTTCTTCTTCTTCTTCCTTTTTCTACTTCTTCTTCTTCTTCTCCACTTCTCCTTCTCCTTCTTCTTCTTCTTCCTTCTTCTTCTTCTTCTTCTTCTTCTTCTCCACTTCTCCTTCTCCTTCTTCTTCTCCTTCATCTTTTTCTTCTTCCTTCTCCTTCTTCTTCTTCTCCTTCTTCTTCTTCTTCTTCTTCCTTCTTCTTCTTCTCCACTTCTTCTTCTCCTTCATCTTTTTCTTCTTCTTCCTTCTTCTTCTCCTTCTTCTTCTCCTTCATCTTTTTCTTCTTCCTTCTTCTTCTTCTTCTTCTCCACTTCTCCTTCTCCTTCATCTTTTTCTTCTTCCTTCTTTTTCTTCTTCTTCTCCACTTCTCCTTCTTCTTCTTCTCCTTCTTCTTCTCCTTCATCTTTTTCTTCTTCTTCTTCTCCACTTCTCCTTCTTCTTCTTCTCCTTCTTCTTCTTCTTCTTCCTTCTTCTTCTCCTTCATCTTTTTCTTCTTCCTTCTCCTTCTTCTTCTTCTCCTTCTTCTTCTCCTTCTTCTTCTCCTTCATCTTTTTCTTCTTCTTCTTCTCCACTTCTCCTTCTTCTTCTTCTCCTTCTTCTTCTTCTTCTTCTTCTCTTTCATCTTTTTCTTCTTCTTCTTCTTCCTTCTTCTTCTTCTCCTTCTTCTCCTTCATCTTTTTCTTCTTCCTTCTTCTTCTTCTTCTTCTTCTTCTTCTTTTCCACTTCTCCTTCTTCTTCTCCTTCATCTTTTTCTTCTTCTTCCTTCTTCTTCTCCTTCTCCTTCATCTTTTTCTTCTTCTTTCTTCTTCTTCTTGCGTATACTGCCCTTGGCTGTGGGTGGCATCACTCTGGGGGTGCAGCTGTGCAACTGATCCAGCAGTGCCCATTGTAGGTTCGAGTTTGAATTTGTAATTTGTTCAGCGTGCTGGAGATAGCTCGCCAACTCTTCACAAAGGAGACCGTCTGATCTTTAACATCCACCAACTGATACCAGTAGCAGATGGGATGTCCTCCAGCTTCTCGTCCATTTGAGGGAAAGCACTCGTGCCTGGTGTTGGCTTAATGGTTCGAGTGGTGGGCTTGGGATCTGAGGGTCTTGAGTTCAAATCCCACTCAGCTGTTTAATTAATACCAGGTGAGGTTAACTCGGCCTGTCATCCTTCCGAGGTCGGCGAAATGAGCACCAGCTTACTGGTATACTGTGTCGGAGTGGCGACCCGTCCAGGATTGTGTCTAATAGCGAAGGAGACTGCTTGGGCAGCACCAATACGATGGATGGATGGACGGACGGACACTAAATTGGACGAACGGACACTAAATTGGACGGACAAGCAGATGGACACTAAATCAGACGGGCAGACAGACGGACGAACACTAAATCGGACGGATACTAAATCGGACAGACACTAAATCGGACGGACACTAAATCGGATGGACGAGCAGACAGACGGACACTAAATCGGACGGACGGACGGACACTAAATCAGACGGACGAGCGGACAGACGGACACTAAATCGGACAGATGGACACTAAATCAGATGGACGGACGGACACTCAATCAGACGGACAGTTGTCCCGAGAAAAAACACTAAAAATGCGTGTGTATGAGGACGGATTGGAGAGTACACATTGCAGCGGACGGACGGACGGACGGACGGACGGACGGACGGACGGACGGACGGACGGACGGACGTCTTCTTCAGTAACTCCAGTTACTAAATTCCCACAGATGGCAATTAAGAGCAAAGCCAAACGTACACGAGCTCACAAATACGCCAAGTTAATAGAATGACATCATCAGTAATTTTAGGAACACGGGTCACGAAAACTGCAGCTGATACATACATTATCATATTGAGGAACCACAGAAACTGAAGAACCACATTGGGAGAGTCTTCATGAAGAATAGCATAGCAGAAGTTCATAAAACCACGTCAGACTTCTCTTTTAAAGTCATTAAAAGTACTTTGTGGACAACATTCTGAATAGGAACATCATAAGTCTGTTGTGGAAACAATTTGGCAACAATGACGTCATTCTTTCTACTCGTCAAATCCCGCGGTTTCCAAATGGTACTCCAACTGAAATTGGATAGGATGTTGAAAAGTTAACCTCATCACAGCCTCCTGTTTTAACGATCTCCATGTCTCATTGGGTGCTGTTGCAAAAGCTGTTCCGCTCCCCCCACCCCCTCGCCTTCACCCCCAATTCTGGAGAGGTCAGTGGGTGAAAAAAAACACAATTAATGTGGTTAGCTGATTAACCAGCACCACCTTTACTGAAGTAATAGTGTGTATGGATTAAAAAAAATACCAGGGTCGGTATGAAGGTAATGATGCCTCTTATTACCTCGGCCAGCGAAGGTGAAGGAGGTTATGTTCTCACCCCTCTCTCTCTCTCCCTCTCTGTTTCATTGCGAAATCGAAAAATTTTCAAGTATATTGGTCGGTCGATTTTGTTATTCTGTCTGTTTATCGCCAACAGGTCACAATTTTAAACCGATCTTCACGAAACATCACCACATGGTCGAGTTGTCATAAGAAAAAAGCCTAATTTTTTTTTTGAGGTCAAAAGGTCAAAAAGGTCAACATCGGCCAAAGGTCAACAACTTAGGTGAGCTTTCTAAAATCTTCAATTTTCATCCGATTGACTTGAAATTTGAAGAGGATTTATATTTCAGATCACTGAATTCAATCAGCCAATTCTTTTGGAGGTCAACATAGATAAAAAGGTCAACATAGGCCCAAGGTCAACAACTAAGGAGGTATTTCTATAATCCTCAATTTTCATCTCATTGACATGAAATTTGAAGAGGATTTATATTTCAGATCACTGAATTCAATCAGCCAATTCTTTTGGAGGTCAACATAGATAAAAAGGTAAACATAGGCCCAAGGTCAACAACTAAGGAGGTATTTCTATAATCCTCAATTTTCATCTCATTGACATGAAATTTGAAGAGGATTTATATTTCAGATCACTGAATTCAATCAGCCAATTCTTTTGGAGGTCAACATAGATAAAAAGGTCAACATAGGCCCAAGGTGAACAACTAAGGAGGTACTTATATAATCCTCAATTTTCATCTCATTGACATGAAATTTGAAGAGGATTTATATTTCAGATCACTGAATTCAATCAGCCAATTCTTTTGGAGGTCAACATAGATAAAAAGGTCAACATAGGCCCAAGGTCAACAACTAAGGAGGTATTTCTATAATCCTCAATTTTCATCTCATTGACATGAAATTTGAAGAGGATTTATATTTCAGGTCACTGAATTCAACCACAAATTATTTTCGAGGTCCACATTGGCCAAAAAAACAACATAGTCTGAATTTGTAAAATTGTCAATTTTCATCCGATTTATTTGAAATTTGAAGAGAAGTTGCATGTTTGGTCATTGAATTCAACCACCAATTATTTTTGAGGTCAAATTGTTTTATGGATTTTGCAAGTATGGTGCTCTGCACGACGTCTTCCTCTTGTTTGTTTGTGTGCAGGTTTTCTCAAAAAGTTTTTGATGGACCCGGATGAAAATTTGTGGACAGGTTGGGTGTGTGATGAGGCCGAACTGATTAGATTTTGGTCAAGATCCAGACCCGGATCCGACTACTAGACTTTTTTTTCAGTGATTCTTCACCATTGAGAGATAGGACCAAAAACGATATATAGCACGATGTCTCAAAAAGTTGTGGATTGATTCGGACGAAACTTGGCGCACATGCTCGGTGTGTGGGAAGGACGAAATGATTCGATTTTGGTGAACATCCGAATCCAGATCTGGATACGAGAACCATTTAATTTTTAAAGTGATTCTTCACGATTGAGAGATCGGGCCAAAAATGATATATAGCATGATATTTCAAAAATGTATTGGGCCCAATATGTTCTCATAGATCAGGCATTGCGTGGTGGAGGTATCCGCTCTACCGAGTGCCCCTCTAGTTTTTAAGTTTGTAACCAAAGTGTAGTCTGAAAGCTGCATAAGATCACAATGAGAGGTTCGCATCTCCCGCCCATTGTAAGTTTGAGCAGAACTGTGATCAGTCACCTGACAACATCACACCACGCTTTCAAAATGGCTGCCCCACTAGATGTGCTTGCAAACCAAAGACCAGTTATGGAATTTCTTATACCAAAGTTATAACACCTGGTTGCACTCTGTCTTGCAGGATGGTAAAAGAACATCTCAGATGAGCATTTCAGAAACACCATGAACATCTTCAGGCTCTTTGCTCTCCAGCTGTTGTACATCCCAGTGAGATCTTATGGTAAGAAAAGTTTTCTGGTTTTGGGTTTCAGGAGAACAAATGGAGAGGTGATCTGCTTGTATGGAAGGTGTTTTTACTTTCTACAAGGAATTTTTTTTGTTTATCTCAAAGCGTAATAATAATCAATGTATTACTAAAAGGAGGTGTGTGTGTGTGTGTGTGTGTGTGTGTGTGTGTGTGTGTGTGTGTGTGTGTGTGTGTGTGTGTGTGTGTGTGTGTGTGTGTGTGTGTGTGTGTGTGTGTGTGTGTGTGTGTGTGTGTGTATGCGTGCCACACAAAGAAGAAGAAGAAGTAGCAACAATAACATATTGAGCTTTTGCGATTCCTGCTATCGTAGAATAGTAGATATGGTACCGTTAGAAAGGTAGTAATCAATTTATTGGAATAAAAAGTTTATGTTCATTTATTCTTTGAGATGGCTGTTTAAAAGCCCTCTTTCCATCATTGATGAAGAAGAAGCGGGAATGGAGCTTCATGTAGCTGTTTCGACGGTAATATTTATTATTCTACTTTGTGGAAGGAAACGGAAGGAGCACACAAAATTATACGCCGTAATATTTCTCGAAGCAACAGATAAAAACACATCATGAGCACATCAGTGATGAAGTGAAGACCAAAGGATGGAAATGGATTGGGTACGTGCTGAGAACGAAAGATGATAACAACTGCATGACAGCAATGTCATGGAAGCCCGAAGGAGGAAGGAAAGTGGGACGTCCTGGAACAACCTGGAGGAGAACGGTGGAAAAAGAAAGAAAAGAGATAGGATGGAGATCATGGGATGAAACCAGGCCGATAGCCAGAAACAGGGTAGACTGGAGAGTACTTGGCCCAAAGAGGATAGATGAGATGAGATGAGACCTCCGACCTCCCAGATTCAGAGCACAAACTATCCTACAAGTAATAAAAACATTTTTAATCTAGATGGGCACTCAGTAGAGTGCATACCTCTGCCACACAATGCATGATCCACAAGAACATATCTGGCCCAATACATTTTTGAAATATCATGCAATATATCGTTTTTGGCCTAATCTCTGAATGGTGAAAAATCACTTTAAAGATTAAATAATTCTCTTATCCACATTCAGATTCAGATCTTCACCAAAATAGAAACAATTCGTCCTTGCCACACACACAACATATCCACCAAGTTTCATCCAAATCCGTCCACAACATTTTGAGATATCATGCTATATATCGTTTTTGACCCTATCTCTCAATGGTGAAGAATCACTTAAAAAAAATTCTAGTAGTCGGATCCGGATCCAGATCTTTACCAAAATCTAAACAGTTCGTCCTTGTCACACACCCAACCTGTCCACAAAATTTCATCCAGATCCGTCCACAACTTTTTGAGATATCCTGCATACAAACAAACAGACAGACAAACAGAGGTGAAAACATAACCTCCTTCACCTTCAGTGGTGGAGGTAAAACAAGGCAGGGATGATCACAGGAAATGATCATCTGAAACCATCCTGACATCTTTCTTTGAATAATGGTTGTCCCTAGAAAAGACACTAAATGCGCGCGCGCGCGCGTGTGTGTGTGTGTGTGTGTGTGTGTGTGTGTGTGTGTGTGTGTGTGTGTGTGTGTGTGTGTGTGTGTGTGTGTGTGTGTGTGTGTGTGTGTGTGTGTGTGTGTGTGTGTCATATAATGTCACACACACACACACATTCATGCACTTTATATTGTGCACACTCAACACTGTTGTTGCTGTTGATGTGTGTGTTACTAACCCTGCACAAACAGGGCAGTGGCACAGAGACACCAAATCAACCTCCTGGGAGCAACACAGAATACATAGGATAGGAAGTATACCAACTTTCTTCTTCTTCTTCTTCCTCTTCTTCTTCTTTTTCTTCTTCTTCTTCTTCTTCTTCTTCTTCTTGCATATGGCAGCTTGGCTGCCAGGTAGCTATCATTGTGTTGGGGCACAACTATGCTGCTGATGCTGTGCCCCTATACCAGTGCACTGGTATTCATTTTGTCAACCTCGGAAAGATGACAGGCTGAATCAACCCCACCTGGTGTTAATTCAGTGGCAAATGGATCTTGAACTCCGGACCCTAAAATCCCAAGCCAGGCACCAAAACCACTAAGCCAACACCAGGCTAACTGACTTCTTGATAATATTCCACCGTTAACCACACCCATGTAGATCTGATTGGCCTTTGGGCAAATGTGTCCAATGACCCCGCCCTCGTCAGGCTGATTGACAGTCATAATCCTACCCATCCCTCTGTTCCCTTGCTCTTCCTTTGCGAAGGAATGCAGTTTTGCATAATTTTTTGGAATCCTTTCAAGGTATTAAAATTTTGATTGGTTTGTACATTCCCACTATAAAATGCAGTAGATTGGTGTTTAAACCAAGTTTGTAGCTTAAACCAATTTTGAGTTTGTCTGTTAGAAAATAATAATAATAATAATAATAATAATAATAATAATAATAATAATAATAATGACAAACGGGCACTTTTGGGTCTTTCATTTTTCGAGTTCAGCGATGATGTCCCAAAAGTTTAATAAGTGTAATTGGATGGGAAATTCTCTGCAGATGACTAGGACGTAATTTATAGGTTCACAAGTTTTATCTCGGAAGATTTTTTTTTTGAGGATTTATGTTGTATTGAGCCAATGGAGTGTCCAGGCCATCCCTACAAAATAATTCTAGCGACTTCTTGATTACGCCAAGTGTTATTGAATGGGAAATTCTCTGCAGATGACTAGGACGTAATTTATAGGTTCACAAGTTTTATCTCGGAAGATTTTTTTTTTTGAGGATTTATGTTGTATTGAGCCAATGGAGTGTCCAGGCCATCCCTACAAAAGAAGTCTACCGACTTCTTGATTACGCCAAACTCCGCATCAACTTTCCCAATTGAAACAGCTCAGTATTTTCATATAATTTTGAACCAAACTCTCCTTGGAAGTCAATAAGCACCAGGATAAAGCAAGGAAGTTTCCTAAACAATGATCATTAATAACGTTTGTGGCATGATAACTCCTGGTATTCCTAGGGAAATGGGAAACAAGAGAAGAAGCTTCCTCAGTGATATGTGGTGAGCGTGGTCCACCTGGGCCGATGGGACTTCAAGGCATGCCAGGACCTCCTGGAAGAAACATCATCAGACACTGTAAAGGAGAGAAAGGAGAGAAGGGTAGTCCTGCACCATCAGACAGTAGAAAAGTGAGTGTCATTGCCATTCAATACCATCTAAATCTCAAAGGATCTTTTGCTCATCAGTTGGTAAATTATGTTCAAATTACTGTGGTGGTATATTTAATAAATCATCTTGTGTCATAATGAGTAAAATGTATGATTATTTTCCAGGGAAGGGAAGGTGAAAAGGGCACCCAAGGTCACGTTGGACCTTCAGGTTTAGTTGGATTACCTGGAACAAGAGGATCTCCAGGTCCTACTGGTCCACCTGGACAGAAAGGTTCCAGGGGCTACTCAGGGATGAAAGGAGCTCGTGGAGAATCTGGTAATCCTGGGCCTCCTGGCATAGTAGGCCCAGAGGGAAGACCTGGTCCTCCTGGTTTGCTGGGTCTGAAAGGTGATGTTGGAGAACGAGGTATTCCAGGGACTGTTGGCATGCCAGGTCCTCCAGGACCTGCTGGTCCAATGGGTTTTACAGGTGAAAAAGGGGATCCTGGTTTCATTGGATTACCTGGGAATCAGGGCCCACCAGGTAGGGATGGTACAATTGGATTTCCTGGGCCTCATGGTCCACCTGGTGAAATGGGGCTTCCTGGACCAGTAGGTTTGAAGGGCCCCCAGGGTCCTCTTGGTCATCCTGGCCCTGAAGGTCTCCAAGGCTTTCGTGGAGAACCTGGTAAGACAGGAATGCCCGGTCCTCCTGGATTTCAAGGTAGGAAAGGTGATTTGGGTCCATTAGGCCCCCCGGGTTACTCAGGCCCTCCTGGACCAGCTGGTGAACCTGGAAAATGCCTTCCTGGTGATCGTGGTCCACCTGGTACACAGGGAAACCCAGGGAGTCCAGGGCTCCAGGGTTGGCAAGGTGAGGATGGTCGACCAGGTTCTCAAGGTCCTCCAGGCCCAAAAGGAGAAATGGGTGAGTGTGTCTCAATGTCCACTCAATCAAGCTGTATCGGTGAAACTGGCAGACCTGGCCCACCTGGCCCTCCAGGATTTCCGGGAACATGTGACAATCACCAAGTGGTTCCTCCTAAACCATGTTCCCATGAAATTGATCCCAATTACAGGAGGTGGCTCGTCGTGAATCAACTGCAAAATATAGCTGTGAAAACAGCTGTATGGCCTACATCAAAGCATGTTACCCAGTCCCGTTCTAGTTTGTGGCCACTCCCTGCTTTCACCCTCCGTGTTCAGCAACTACATCCGAGATCTCCCATCATTTTTGATTCCATCATCTACAACGCTGGAGGAGTGTTGGATGAAGATGCCGCAGTTATCATCTGCCATGTGCCTGGTGTTTATGCTCTGGCCTACAGTTTAGAAACCAGGCGTAAAGCCTGTTTAGTTCTACGATGCAACAACACTATCATTGCTGAGAGTTGCAACAACTTGGAAAATGGCAACTCAAGTTATTTTCCAATCAGTCGTTTTTCCGAAAGTATGATCCATCAGGTCAGAGCAGGGGAGCACCTTTGGATGGAGTTTATTTCCCAAGGCACGGATGGTGGTTTCCCTGATGATGAAAGTCATTTAACTTTCTCAGGATACTTGATCCATCTGCAATCAGACAGTTAAAGATAATCTTGTCCAGAAGTTCCCTCCTCTAAAGTGGAATGATAAATTTGTTCAGCCCTTAAAATACCCACAATGCATTCCATACATGGTACTTGTTAATAATGGGTTTTCTCTAATTGTGTAGAAGACATAAGGGATTATCTATTAATTATGTATGCATAAGGGGTGGGGTTATGCCTGGTGCATGCATGGTGTATTGGTGTGTGGGAGAGAGGGAAGTCAAAAATTCCAGTATATTTGAGGATATAATCAACAGATGTTCCTTAGCATTACTCATCTGTATCATGCAATGATCAATTTCCTGGATTTGCAGGCAATCCCCTTATTTTGGGAAACAAAAAGGATTAGCGAACCTGCATTCCAAACATTTAATCTGATGTTTTGTTGGATACTTACCATTCAAGTAGTCTCCTCACTCTTGGGGTCACTGGAGACTGCTACAGTACAGGCAGCAAGGTGGTTGACCTCCCCAGACCTATACAGGGACTGTATTGTAGGTATACCAGCCTACATGTGTGCTCTTGCAAAATACATCACATGTTCTCCCACCACCTCTACATTTTATGGAAATAATATATTCCATTTCACTTATGAAATAATCAAAATTACTTCATAGGAAGAAGAACGTTAATTGTAAAGTCCTCTTTAGATCAGCGATTTAAATGTACAATCGTTGATCCAAATGTCTTTTGTCTGATCTCTGACGTTATGGTAAGGCAGGAATTTCGCATTTGTGGTATTATGAGAACCAAGGTGGAAAGTTTGAGTTCCTTGTGATAGGGATCGCACTAGTCCATCTGTATATACCTCTATCATACTCAACAGACCTCTTGGGGATGTCATGGATGCTGGAAGGGAGCATGCAGTGGAGAGACCACTGCATCCAAACATTCCAAAAAATAATGATGCAAGCTCTATTGTCATTTTGTTTTCCATCTTGTGTAAAAGGTCATGCTGTTCATTTACAAAATGTATGTTTTTGTTGTACTGCTACTACCACTACTACTACTACTACAAGTTTTTTTTTTGGGGGGGGGGGGAAATGCAGACAGCAACTTCACGACAATGTGTGATCGGTGTTCTTACTTGGGACATCCCTTTTTTAAAAGACAAGTGTCAGTATATAGATCCTCAAAAGGTTATCTTAATCAAATTAATAAATTTAGTACTTGAATGTGATTGTCACACCTCGTGCACGATTTTCAGGATAGTGATTGATTTTCTCATTAAAATGATGAATGATTGAGCACTTGTCTTGGAATTTGGAAAGAAAAGTCACTTGGCCTTGGCAATGAAAAAATTTCTTGTGTTGCTGCTGACTTTCAAAGACCTTTGCTACACCTGGCCTTTTCTTAAGCATTCACGTCCACTATTACATGGAATGTTCAAAATGTTCTTAGAACGAGATGCAATAGTCCGAGACTCGTCAAGGTTATTAATATATATATATATATATATATATATATATATATATATATATATATATATATATATATATTTTTTTTTTTTTCATGAGCAATTTTTTTTTCTTTTGCAGATGTAGTTATGGGTTGGCAGGATAGCCTAGCATTAGGTGCACCTGGCTTTATGCCGTCTAGTCTGGGTTCAAAACCTGACCCTATAATAAACTGTCACCCTGGCCTTCCATCAAGGTGTGTGCCATCCCTTGGATGGATGTTAAACTGGGCATCCTGTCTTGCTAGCATTAGTTGGTGGACGTTAAAGATCCCACAGTGCCTTTCACTAAGATTCGGTGAGTTATCATCGGCACCCTAAACAAATTCAAAATTTCTGCCCTAACTGACTGCTGGGAAGGCAGTGACAAACCACCAAGCATAACCCTCGCCAAGAGACTGCTTCGGAAACATCGCCGTTCTGTAAAGAGTATGTAGTATCTTTGAATGGAATGAACAGAACGTTGATCAATGTATGCCAACCGCCGTGGGAATCAACGAGAAGCTGACATTTCGGATGTTGACCCTTCCTCGGAACAAAACAGACGGTAAACCACCTGTTATTGAATGAAAGCTTTATCAAAGGATCCCGAAAATGATCATGAATAACACTTTTTTCTGAGTATCGTTTTGCCAATTAATTAATTAATTATTAATGACGAGCAAGAAAAATTAAGACAGTATTTCCAAAATACAGGAAATAAAAAGGCAAAAAAAAAAAATCTCAATATACAGAAAAAAGACGGTCACCGAAGAAACAAAAGGCCCCTCGGTACAATGATGTCACATTAAGAAACCCCATGAGACCAAGAGTCTTGTTTGACAGGAACAGTCTTTGGAACACAATTTGTCTGAAATGATGGCAACAAAAAGTACTATAACGGCACTTAGTGGAGTGCATACCTATCTCTGCCAGGCTGAACAGTTCATGTTTTGTATCCCACTGATAGGTCGTATCTGGATCCAGATTTTAAACAAAATCAAATTGGCTTGTTCTTGTCACCTACCCAACTCATCCACCAAATTTTGTCATAACTCTTCCAAAACGTTTTGAGATATTGTGCTAAAAGCCAAACAAACGGGTGAATACATAACCTCCGTCCGCCTTTGGTGGCGGAGGTATATATAAATAAATATACGGAGGAGGGCATCTTGTCCCACTTTTTGTATATGCCAGGGACATCTTGCCCGACCATTCTTGCGAGGAACATCGAGATCCACCTTTCCTGCTCGGAAAATCTTGTCCCACATTTCCTGATATACCATGGATATCTTGCTCCAGTTTAATTAATTTTAGTGAAATTTATTCCGACTTTCACGGAGACACACCTACATACAGAGAGGTCATCCGCACAAACAACAAACTGGATCTCCCAATCCATAGAGACCTTATAAATCTTCCCAACTCCCTGTCTGGTCTCCCGAAAACTTGTTTTTTGACACATGCCCAAACCCTTGAAGGACACGATAGTGCAGTGGCCTGAAGGAAAGTAGGGGATGAAATACCCATCCACAACAAACATCATATTTCCGACCTAACCTGCCTGGTTTGGACCTGCCTTCGAACATGGAAGACCCTTAATCGGATCCGAACGGGACATATAGTCACTGCGGCCACTTGATGCACAAGTGGTGTATTAGGAATTCCACAGGGTGTGCCTGCGGCAATCCTAATCAGTAATCATGCAATGGACCACATAACAAAAGTCTATCCTCTACACAAATTAGAGGGTGATCGTGCTGAGATAAATGTTCTCTCAATACTGGCTAACTAACTACAAACTATATTGATTATAATTGTTGCTCCAAACCCACAATACGAAAGAAAAGGAAGTGAAATTTATCTGAAAGACCATATCTACTAAAGTTAAACTGCAAGACATGCGCTCATTCACAGAAAGGATAAGTTCAGCTACTCTTCGAGGCTCACTCAAAAAGCCGGGCAATCAATGACGGAGGACACAAAGTGATATCCAGCAACTCCATGCTCAAAGCTGAAGTATAAAAAGTTAAAACATTCACCTAATGTAGCCAAAAGGAAGGCAGAAAGTTGTAGATGTTAAAAAGAAGGTTTGTCAGCTTCGAATTGTCAAACTGTCACCTCCTGAGGCTGGACCATTTACACCTCACTGGCAGTTGGTTTCAGGGCAACCGGCTGGGAGCTGGGATAGCCACAAATGTAAAGGCAGGTGAAATATAGTAGTGTTTAAAAAAGGTCACAACTTTACCGAAAGGTTGCAGAAGGTGATCTCAAACCAAGGGAAACCTCCATCAGCTGTGGGTGGATGGTTGCTGCTGCAGGCGGAAACGCCATGACAGGCTTGCCGTTAAAAGGTACAGCAAACATCAATCAGAAAGAAAAAAAACATGCCTTAGGGCCTTAATAGATCCTTTCAGCTGATGGTTCATAATGCCCATGAGAGTGACTCCATGGATGTAAGGTTGGCCAGAGTTCAGGCAGGAATTTATGATTTGTTCCAGGGTGCTGACGACTCTTTGTGAGGGATGCTTTAGGATCCTTAACATCCACCAACTAATGCCAGCAGACGGGACGCCCAGTTTAACGTCAATCCCAGGGACGTTACACACATTAATGAATCACCCTGCCTGCAAAACATAAGGATGACAGTTTATAGCTGGTTCAGGATTCAACCCCAGGGTAGTGACAGCTCTCTGGGGTTAAATGCAAGACTATAGAGACAGCTCAGATCAAATTTTGTAGTTAGGTTTCTTTGAATGGGATTTAAAGTAATTAGATAGGTGAGGTAGGTGCGTATCTTCAAAAAGTTGGACCACTGACAGCATGATAGCGCCACACCATCATGCCCATTGTGGGATGGGATGCATGCCGCAACATCATGCCCATTGTGGGATAGGATGCACGTTGCACCATCATGCCCATTATGGGATGGGATGCATGCCGCACCATCATTTCCGTTGTGGGATGGGATGCATGCCGCAATATCATGTACGTTGTGGGATGGGATGCACGTCGCACCATCATGCCCATTGTGGGATGGGATGCATGCCGCACCATCATTTCCGTTGTGGGATGGGATGCACGCCGCAACATCATGCCTGTTGTGACATGGGATGCACACCGCACCATCATTTCTGTTGTGGGATGCGATGCACATCACACCATCATGCCCGTTGTGGGATGGGATACACGCTGCAATGCTTTCCCGCAGAAAGTGAAGTCTCAAAAATACAGAGCTCGAAGGGTTATCATTTTTGGGTGTTTTCAGGCCATATGGCGATACAGCATCAACATGGCAGCATATAAAATACTATTTAAAGTGATTGAATTCGTCGAATACCAATCGAAGTTCGAGTTTAAGTTCAACTCACCAAGTGACTCGTGACAGTGAAGACCATATCAGAGAAGGGAACATAATATGGAATACACTATACACAGATTTGCAGACATCTACTTTTCTTTTTCTACTATTACAAGTAAGTTCATCATTAAGATCTATCCTCAAAGTTGCAATCGTGTTTGTGGTCAATACCCATGAGGGGGGGGTGGGGGTAGTAAATATGAGATACAATGTATGGGACACTATTTAAATGATCAAAAGTATGACATTTCAATCACAGGTAAACATAAGCCCGATACAGAATACAGTACAATGAGAGGATGTGATCAAATTTTTCAAATACATCTAGGCAGGTACAAGGAGCTCGTCGAAGAGCCAGGTATATGTTTCCTTCCTCTCGCAGGGGTGATTCATTTCCCACGCGATTCAGACAGGTATGACGTATCATGTGTGCTCACAGCACAGAAACTTCAACGGGATTGGGTTTTTCTATGAACGGAGCATGAACACGAAGCATGTTCGGTGAAACACGGTAACCAAGAAGACAGGACCAAGTATATAACAGGATCACCTCCAGATTGCGCAGGTTACAAGTCACACGTGATAGTGGGACAACTTAGCTAAATATAGCATAACAATTGTGAATTGTGTGAGGAAAGCGCCAAATTTGGCACACAAGTAGCCTATCATATTGTTGTAATTTTCCGCCCGTCGGCGTGCGAACAACCGCGTCTAACCATAGCGGTCGCTTCGCTCACCGAACGGAAAATCCAGTCGCGGCTTTCCGGATCAACGCCGGAAACCAGCCACGGGTGTGTTTTCAACCACACCACAACCTTGTCCGCACTCTATCCACGCGCTACAGGGTCCGATCGCCAAATCTTCGATTCACCTAATTATTCGCGCGGGTAGATTACCGAGAAATTGTACCTCAACTGGACCGCTTGGGAAAGAGCCGCTTACGCAGCTCGCTTCCTTTTGGGAAAACCGAGCGGGGTATTCTCGCGCAGTCCCGTTGGACCCGAACACTTTACCGGCTATTTAAAAACCAACTATATTCCGAGTGCAAGATGGGGCAGTTCAATGAGGGTATGGACGCAACGAACAGGTTTACATTCACACAAGGACATCTATTATAATAAAGCACGTATGCAATTAAACAAGGCAAAACACGTATGCAATTATACAAGCAACAAAAGCACGAAAAAAGAACTACAACCGTCTACTTATTATGTACAGTCACTTGCACTTAACAGCAGTTCCTACTTATTAGACGGGCCCACGGACACACGTACGCACACACACACATACCAAAGAAATGGTGGCAGAGGCCTTTAATAACGGGCTCCAGCTCGGAGGACAGGTGACCTGAAACCCAGAACCTATCTCGGACCTCTCCACCTCGTGTAGTCTTCAAGTTGTTCGGATCCGGGCTCCAGCGAGAGCGAGCTGGATCCAATCGCCGTGAGCTGCGATCCTTCCCGAGCTCCCGCGAATCCTCCCGCGCTTCTCAACACGTGCTGGTGAGACGAGGCGCCGATCCTTCCCGTCGATGCGTCGCTTCCCCGAGGAACCACCTCCACGAAGAGGTCGATCAGTCACACCAAGCCAGGAACCAAAATGGAGAACAAAGAGCTCCACAAACCAAGAAGAAGAATAAGCCACCACTCGCAGCTCGAGCCGGGCGACCGGCTTAACTTCCTTCCAAGCAATGCAGCTCGAAGCAAAAAGCTCTCCCGAGCCAAGCAGAAGCCGAAGCTCACGGAACCATCAAAGCAAAAAGCCTCCTCCCGAGCCAGGCCTCAGCCGAAGCTCACTGAGCCAGCCGAAGCAAAAAGCTTCCGAAAGCCTCAACCCTAACCCAAGCCAAACAGGACCCGAAGGTCTGCTGAACGGCTACTCTCAACTCCCTTCTCCAACTCTGCCCACGAACAAAAGAAAAGATCTCCTCTTATCCTTCTCCCACCCTTCCCCCGCTCCCGGCGTGACTCATGACTCATGCCCTCATGCTCCATCCCCCGCTCAGCCACGGGTGGGAGGGAGTTGTTGACATCATGAGTCACGGGACGGCAGGGTTCTTCTTGCTCTTCGCAGAAGAGGGGGAGGGATGTCTCCATTGTTCGTTCCCTAACTATTAAATCGATCCGCAGCACATCTAATCGATTTCTTAACATTTAAACAATGGAAGGTGAGCTATCTCGGGAACAAGCACTTATCGACATAGCTGACTAAACGAACCTGAATGTTGTGTGCAATCGAATTCCCAAATTCGTAACACTACCCCCTCCCCTTTTTACAGACTCGTCCCGAGTCGTCAAATTTTCGTGTGACCAGCATGTGTAAGTTTTCCCCTCATATGTTCTACCTTCGGATCCCTGAGTGCGACATTTCTTTATATGTGTCCCAAAAGTAAATAACCTAATCTGCTGCGTAACTACCTAAACAAACTCTCACAGACTCATTCAGACAACTTAACTCAAATTGCCGGTGTAAAAACAAACATGCTGTTGGGGTTACACGTATTTACAATTTTCACTCAACTTATCCATTACTTAACCATGGCCCAGGACTTGTGATCTGTGAAAGGGGAGAAGGTAAAAGTCATAACAAAGTCATTAGTGCAGGGGAGTGGATGGAGATGGTCGCAAAAACAAATGAACATAAAGGATGCACGGGCTGCCTGCAGGGCAGTCCTTTCAAAACTGGATGGTCCTGGTGCACATAGTGATGGATCGACACAGGGGCAAATGCAAACAAGGGCTAGCAGGCATGGGGTCATGGCAGAGGCAGGCAAACAAGGCATGGCAAGGCAAGCCTATGCAGAACAGGCGGCTGCAGCACAACAGGCCGGCAGGTGAAGCTGGCCAGCCTCTGTTGTGGTTCCATCAGGTCTGGAGGGAGTGCGGTGGTGCCGGCCGCTCTGAAGGTGGGCTCGGACCTAGGCTACTGTCTGCCCCCACTCTATCACCTTTGCCTGTCTCTGTCCATACTCACTCCCTTAATTTGCCACACAACACAACAAAATTTAGCCCCTCTTTATTTTTATGATTTTTACTTCCCTTTTATAATTGTCTCCCTAACTGCCTTTATCGTCTTTGTCTGGCTAATCTATCCTGTCAACCTAGCCTACTCCCAATCCCTATGTTCCCCCTCTGGAGGGGAATAGGGAGAGACTAGCGACCTGTCTCGAGGCCCAACAAAGCCTCAGAATGGCCTCCTCAGAGTTCAGCGATCTACCAAGGTGAGTCCAGCGGCCAACAACGAGCGAAGGGATGGATGGTGCGAAGGGGTACAACTCCTAACTACCCTAACATTCATTAACCTGAAACTACCCCGGGGCTTTCCAAAAACGCCTCACACTTTTAAACTATCGGTTCTAAAAACCATGATTCCCGTCGCCTGTTTTGGTGTCCATTATAAATTTGGGCCTTGCCCTCAAATTTTCATTCGTGCCCTCGCACAATTTCCTGGCTGGGCAGTTTGGTTCAACTGGCAGGAACTCCCCCTCTGCCGAACTCTAACCATGGCACCCCCAGGCCTGCAAGCTGCCTCCGAGCCTAGCTGCTCCCCACAACGCGGGGGTTGCCCTCTCTGGCATTGCCCCCTCCGATGCCCACGTGGCGTGTTGATGCCCCGGGTCCCTTTCTGAGGGTCGCCCGTGCCCACTACACTATCAAGGCCCCTCTTAGGCCCTTGGCCTACTCTGGCCGACTCGTCTGGTGCCCGGGGTGCCCACGAGACAAATACTCAACTTTCCACTCCCAGCCGGTCCATGTACTCTTGCACCCCTCCAAACTGGTTTCGTGCCTTCTCTCGACACCAACAACAAAACGACCTCCTGTTAGTAAATTTGAATAACCCATGAGCTAACATTAAACTGACCCCGGGGTCACTTGGGTGGGAATCACTCCTCCCCCCAACCAGTCATTTGCACCATGCATACCACATTCACTCCACTCGCACACTTGGGCCCTCTGTCCCACACTCATTTCTCACACACTTTCCATTTCGCAACTCACACCAACACTCCACACTGCAATCCTTCTAACTAAATCCCCTGACTCACTCGTGCTCCCTCGTCATCCCTTAAAACTCATGCACGTTCCTTTTACTCTACGTAGCTAAGCTACGTCTCCACTACACATTTCCAATCTGTCCATGCCTCCAAAAATCCAAAAATTCCCATTTCCTAAATCTAAACTGAAATCCCTCTAACTATTACATTCCACAGGCTCCATGAGGAACAACCAACCCATGTCCCCATGAAGCCAGTCTAACTATCTCTAACCCATCCCCCTAACTAGTAGTTACTGTGCCCGCTGACAGGGGGGTCTTCCACCCCTTGCCCAGGGAATCCTGTTCACCCGAAGCGAGGCTTGCTTTTTTTTTCATGAATGCACCAGCGCGGCAACTTGCAACCTGCGTTCCAATCCCCGTGACGTTATGGCAGCTGTTCGCGCATCTCATCCCTCCTCGGACGGTACCATGCGGCAGTGAATTCCCTTCTGCCGGATTCCAACCCTGCAGCCACGATGTCACCCTGCGCATCAAAAACAAGCCTCGCGTTTCGAGGGGTTCCCCACGCGAACACATGTGCTCTGCTCATCAGAGCTTCACATGCATGCCCGCCTGGAGAACCCATCCGGTCCAAATCCATTATCCAGCCTACCTTCTGTCCGTCCGCGGGATCGGCTAATCCACTGCGTGCATTTACGGACCAGGCTTCACTCCCACACGCGCGCACGTGGCGGCCTTGTATGTTGCACGGCACGGACCCCGCGCGCTCTGCTGTGCAAATCCGGCACGATCCCCAATGCAGCTACGGCCACTACTCGGCCTTTGTCCACCGTCAGGCACCGTCGTCATTGCACTCTCGCGCACAAACTTCCACGTGCCACGACGCTCACACACCTCGCCATGACACTCGGACATGCGGTTGCATGTTCGCGCATGCCCACCACCATCTCCCTCACATACAGCGCTCTCACACTTGCGGTCTCTTTCACACACACGGCGCTTCTCCCTTAAACACCTTTCCACTCGCTCAATGCGTGCTTTCCAGCACGCATTTCACCACACTCGTAACCACACACACCGGGACGACCATGCTGGGGATTTGCGCTACCTCAAGCACTCCCGGGGTCTCCATACCCCCCAAGCTCCATGTGCACCCATTCACAGCACTCGCCCCCTCTACCTCGCAAGGCTTGACCGGACTCACCTCGTCGCGATCCGCCTCAAGGGGGCACATTTACTCCCTTCGTTCCTGAAGGAGGCTATCCTGCTGCTTGCATCGGGTCCCAACACATTCCTCAAGCTCAACCCCATTGTCCCTCACTACCTCCATGTGTGTGTGTTCGTCCTTTGTGTCGTCCACTTCACCCCCTCTCTCCTCTATCTCCCGTGTCTCTGTTATTTCTATTTCCTGCGTCTCCGTCGTTGTCACCGCTACCTCCTTTATTATTTCCTTTACTTCCTCATTCCATTTTCCTTCCCATTTGAGTCGTTCTTCCTCTCTGAGCCTCTTTAGTTGTTCATTTTCTTTCCGGAGCTTTTCCATCTCCGTGGACTCAAATTTTGCTGTTTCCTTGAGTTGGTCAATTTCAAACTCATATTGTTTTTGTTTTCCACCCCACCGTCTCTCACGTTCTTCATTCTCCAATCTCATCGTTTTTTTCAATTGGTTAATCTCCCTTTCTTGTTTCATTTCTCCTTCTTTCACTACTCTTTCTTGCATCTCATTCTTTAGTCTTGCTTTGGTTTCTAATTGTTCGATCTGCACAGTGTGGTTCCTTAATGTTTCATTCTCCGTTCTCGTTCTTTCCTATCTTAACATCCTCAGTTCGTTTTGTAATTCTCTCTCTGCTTTGGTGTTCCTGTAACTCAGAATTTTTTTCCCATTTTTCCTTTCTGGCCTCATCACTTCTTTTCCATTCTCCCTTGCACAATTCGTTCATTTTCTAACCGTATTCCTTTAGTTCATCCAGGCGTTTCTCTTTCAATTTTATCATCTCTTCTTGGCCTTCTCTGTCCCGATTGCCTCTTCCTACCTCTTGCTTCAGTTTTTCTAATTCCAAATTGTGTTTCCGTTTTTCCTCTTCCAGCTCCGTTTTGCATTCTTCCTCCAATTGTGTCTGAAGCCCGCCAATGTCCGCCTGCCTCGCCTGCCATGACCACGTGGTTTGAAACGGTGCCTGGGAGCTCCCGCCTCGTGTCGTGCCGTTCGCTGTACTAATAACAGCAGCCCACTCTGTGTTGCGCTGAGGTGCGATCACGCCGCTATTTTGCGACTCCGTTTGCCGGCAAAGTTCGTGCTCAGTCTAGGGTGAGTGCTCACTGATTAAAATTAGTGGTGGGGTCATAAAAAGAACCATCCCGGGCGATGGATCCGACATTCAAACATTTCTAATCCACCCTGCACCCGTTCGCCCTGAACCGCCATCTTGCTTATCGGAATAAATTTTTAAGCCCGCAATTTAATGGGAACCGAGGGTCACTCCACACACCCTTGGTCCGATTCCCGTTAATTTAGTTTGCGGCGGGATGGATTTGAATCCCACACTCCTGAAAACCAGTGTTGTAATTTCCCGCCCGTCAGCGTGCGAACGACCGCTTCTAACCAATAGCAGTCGCTTCGTCCACCGAACAGACAATCCATTCGCGGCTTTCTGAATCAACTCCGGAAACCAGCCACGGGTGTGTTTTCAACCACACCACAACCTTGTCCGCACTCTATCCATGCGCTACAGGGTCCGATCGCCAAATCTTCGATTTACCTAATCATTCGCGCGGGTAGGTTACCGAGAGATTGTACCTCAACGGGACCGCTTGGAAACGAGCCGCTTAAGCAGCTCGCTTCCTTTTGGGATAACCGAGCGTGGTATTATCGCGCAGTCCCGTTGGACCCGATCACTTTACCGGCTATTTCAAAACCAACTATATTCCGAGTGCAACATGCGGCAGTTCAATGAGGGAATGGACGCAACGAACAGGTTTACATTCACACAAGGACATTTATTATAAGAAAGCAAGTATGCAATTAAACAAGCAACAAAAGCATGACAAAAGAACTACAACCGTCTACTTATTATGTACAGTCACTTGCACTTAACAGCAGTTCCTACTTGTTAGACGGGCCCACGGACACACGTACGCACACACACACATACCAAAGAAATGGTGGCAGAGGCCTTTAATAACGAGCTCCAGCTCGGAGGACAGGTGACCTGAAACCCAGAACCTATCTCGAACCTCTCCACCTCGTGTGGTCTTCAAGTTGTTCGGACCTGGGCTCCAGCGAGAGTGAGCTGGATCCAATCGCCGTGAACTGCGATCCTTCCTGAGCTCCCGCGAATCCTCCCGCGCTTCTCAACACGTGCTGGTGAGACGAGGCGCCGATCCTTCCCATTGATGCGTTGCTTCCCCGAGGAACCACCTCCACGAAGAGGTCGATGAGTCGCACCAAGCCGGGAACCAAAATGGAGAACAAAGAGCTCCACGAACCAAGAAGAAGAAGCCACCACTCACAGCTCGAGCCGAGCGACCGGCTTAACTTCCTTCCAAGCAAAGCAGCTCGAAGCAAAAAGCTCTCCCGAGCCAAGCAGAAGCCGAAGCTCACGGAACCATCAAAGCAAAAAGCCTCCTCCCGAGCCAGGCCTCAGCCGAAGCTCACTGAGCCAGCCGAAGCAAAAATCTTCTGAAGGCCTCAACCCGAACCCAAGCCAAACAGGACCCAAAGGTCTGCTGAACGGCTACTCTCAACTCCCTTCTCCAACTCTGCCCACGAACAAAAGAAAAGATCTCCTCTTATCCTTCTCCTGCCCTTCCCCCGCTCCCGGTGTGACCCATGACTCATGCCCTCGTGCTCCAATCCCCGCTCAGCCACGGGTGGGAGGGAGTTGTTGACATCATGAGTCACGGGACGGCAGGGTTCTTCTTGCTCTTCGCAGAAGAGGGGGAGGGATGTCTCCATTGTTCGTTCCCTAACTATTAAATCGATCCGCAGCGCATATAATCGATTTCTAAACATTTAAACAATGGAAGGTGAGCTATCTGGGGAACAAGCACTTATTGACATAGCTGACGAAAGGAACCTGAATGTTGTGTGCAATCGAATTCCCAAATTCGTAACAATATTATGAACAGATTTGGATATTGGGCCATCTCAAAATTTTTGATGGCAGTAGAAAATGGCTGCCACAGCCATCAGCGGCTGAATTTGAGATGCCCCAATATCCAAATCTGTTCATAATATGATAGGCGACTGGTGTGCCAAATTTGGTGCTTTCCTCACAAAATGCACAATTGTTATGCTAAGTTGCCCCACTATGATTAAGGAAACCCTACGATCACATTTTCTTTCTTTGTTGTTATTTTCTTGCGAATTCACGATGAACACGACGACTAAAAAACATCGACCTTTGTGATTTTTTTTTTGGAAGGAGGGGGGGTGGGTGCGTATCCCCCCCCTCACCTCCACATTCCCATGGATACGGGTCATGGAGACAACACAGGTGTTCACGAATGGGACTCAGGTTTGGGCCATTTGTCCAGCAAACTTGGATAAAACTCATGGAGAAGAAAATTCACCTGCCGTGACCTCACTTTCCTGAGATGTATCAGGAGAACCATCTGAGCCTGACACATTCCTCAACTGCAGCCATCACTGTTCGCACCTCCACGAGCTGATTAGCATCTCAAAGTTGAAAAACTACGTCTCCCCCTCTCCCCCCCCCCCACACCTCCCACATTCCAGTCGTTTGTCAGCTTTCATTGTCCTCAGAAAGGGGTTGCAGGTTACAGTATGTCATGCACATGCTTGGAATTCGCTCTTTGGATGCTCCAGTTGTCTCAAGGATGGCTCATTCCCTTTGAGAGACGCATCCATGCATCCTCTTGGGTTGGGAAATGTTTGGATTTTAAAATTCTTGCTTTTCCTGGCAGAGCGCTTGGATTCACTCCCGGTTGAGGAGTCACCTGTATATTATGTCCGCAAACATAGAGGAATTTTCGAGCCCTTACAATATCATGTGCACCGTATACAAGATCCTTCCCATCACCTAATTCCTCTCCACATACCACTCATCACACACTCACCTAACCTCCTTCCTCTGACCAGCCTCCCTGAAATTTGTTTTCTCAATAATTGGCAATTTTCTTTTTTTTCTAACAACCTCTACCCCTGCCACCAACCCACCACGACCCTTCCGTGTGTACGTAATAAATATATAGTACCTTATCCACTGAAATATTCCTTTATTGGAACCACACTTTCTTGGAAAAGTGCCGTTTTTTAAAAAAAGAATAGAGTAAATGGGTACACCATGCTTGTAGGAAATCCAGGTGTTCAGTTTTGAAGGAGAAATTGACATTACCGTTTTTAACCACGTCTCGAACGCTGGCTCTAAGAGAGCTCCGTGTTCTTCTTCCTCTTCCTCTTCCTCTTCCTCTTCCTCTTCCTCTTCCTCTTCCTCTTCCTCTTCCTCTTCCTCTTCCTCTTCCTCTTCCTCTTCCTCTTCCTCTTCCTCTTCCTCTTCCTCTTCCTCCTCCTCTTCCTCTTCCTCTTCCTCTTCCTCTTCCTCTTCCTCTTCCTCTTCCTCCTCCTCTTCCTCTTCCTCTTCCTCCTCCTCTTCCTCCTCCTCTTCCTCCTCCTCTTCCTCCTCCTCGTACTCCTCCTCTTCCTCCTCCTCATCCTCGTCGTCTTCCAGATCCTCCTCCTCCTCTTCCTCTTCCTCCTTCCTCCTCTTCCTCTTCCTCCTCCTCCTCCTCCTCCTCCTCCTCCTCCTCCTCCTCCTCCTCCTCCTCCTCCTCCTCCTCCTCCTCCTCCTCCTCCTCCTCCTAACAAAACCTTTAGGACGAGGCTCTTATATACAGGATCCGAATCTCCTTAAATACTAAACACCTGTACACATCCTTGCATTGAGGGTGCCTTTTGAGAGCGTCTATCATGAACTTTTAAATATATTCGGACATTTGCTTGAAAGTTTCGAAAAGTTCACGTTACTATTTAAAGATTATTCCATTTAATGTATTGTAATTTCGTAAATACATTATTTTCTCGTCATGAACGAGGAACCTCCATGACGGGTCTCGCTATTGGCTCCATCAAGGCACGTGACGAAATATCGGAAGTTGTTGTTGTTATTGTTATTGTGATCAAAATGCTGATGTTTCGACTTTCTGTTATGAATTTCTAGCCGTGTCGCGTTGCGAACGCTGGCTCTAAGAGAGCTCCGCGTTGTTGTTGTTGTTGTTGTTGTTGTTGTTGTTGTTGTTGTTGTTGTTGTTGTTGTTGTTGTTCTTCTTCTTCTTCTTCTTCTTCTTCTCTTCTTCTTCCTCTTCTTCTTCTTCTGGTGAAGACAAAACCTTGAGGACGCGGCTCTTGGACACATTTGTCCTTGTTCTCGATTGTTTACACACTGGAATTGGTGCTATAAAGCCAATGAGGAAAACTTTGAGTTAATGTGCAAAAAGAATGACAATTTCTTCAAAACTATGAACACATTTCGCTTGTTTTCACACAAATTTCAGTCTCATTTCACCATTTTCCAAAACACTTCACACAATTCTCCTCATTCGGCACAATCTTCACGAATAAAATCTTTTGTGTTCACATGGAAAACAATCAATGCCATTCAAAATACTAAACTTCAGTTATTATCAAATGAACACACTCATTCCTCACAGGTGAAACACCAGTCGCTTTAATTATTAAATCAGCAATCAGAGCTTGAACACAAATAAAAGGGCTACAGGTGAGCTCTCCTGTGTTGGAGAACAATGACTGACAACATTGTAGCAAGAGGCAGAGAAAGAGAGAGAGAATTCCTGGCTCTTTGTCTCTACCTGTCCGAGTTTACAGGTTTCTCTCTTGACTATTGTTGTTTCACTCGTCCCCTCGACCTTGCCCGTCATCATCACGGTCCGAACAGCCTCCACACTCCCTCTCAATTCGGTCATTTCCCCACGTAGAGTACTGATCTCATCCGCCATTTTCCGGTCCATGTTTTTCATTTCGCCTTTTACCTCTGCCAACTCCGCCTTCATTCCCTCCTGACCCGCCTTCATCGTTTGCATCATTTGCTTCATCATCTCCATCAACTGGTTCGTGCCCAATGGCTCCAGCGAGGCCGATCTGCTATGATCGGGTGTGGATCCGATAGGGATCGCCAGGTCCTCCGTGGGGGAAATTTGATGCAGAGGGTGCCCAAGCATTGTCGCTGTCGCAGTTGCCCCCAATGTTACCTCTGGGTATGGCTGCAGGGAAAGATCTCCCTCAAATCTGTCGTCCTGAGCCAAGGATTCCTCTATCATTGTTTCAGAACCCACCTGAACCAGCTCGTCTTGGTCCGCCATAGTCCATACCGATATTTACCTAAAATTTGAATCCTGCTCTTAATTTCAGGGGGAAGGGGGGGGGGGGTTGCGAAGCACACCCCTGGTTCGAATCCCGTTCCAGATACCAAATTGTTGCGGGTTCGAATCGCGTAAATTTTTATTGATCAATCCCACTCCTGACACTAAACTGTCGTGGGCCGGCAGGGTCGGGTGAGAAGACCACTAGGTGGGGGAAGCTGTGTCGATTCCCACCAGACTCCCCGGAATTGTGGGCCGTCGCTCACGTGATGCGGCGGGTCGCTTTACCGACCGTGGACGCCAATAACTCAACCGCGTGACTTAGGGTCCTCCCGCCTATGGAATCGGATTACCCAATTAACCATGTGGTTTAACCACTGGGGAACCCGCCCTCGGTACGCCTTGTCCGAACCGGATCACTCTACCGGATCACCTTTCCGGATCGGATGCAGCCGAGCGACACTGCCAATGACGTACCGGCGAGAAGGAACAGACCATTGGGAATAAAGACCCGGCCAATTACGACAATTATACAAGCAACTTATTAAAGCAGACACAGTGCAGACTTGACGTGAGATTATTCACAGTAACAACAATAAAAGATCTTCTACAAGCTTACTTATCAGACAGGCGCCAGCACACTCAGAAACACACAGAGAAAAAGAAGAAACCCCAAATGTGAAGGATTCTTGCAGCCAGAGAGGGAGGGGTGGAGGTTGTAGTTTATGGTACCTGGATGTTTCAGGGGTGGGATGCTCCATGGTGCGGCACCCAACAATAGCCACGTCGCTCTGGCCACGGCCACACGTGTGGAGATCATGTTCCGAACAGGAGGAGCTTGAGCGGAGAAGGGAGGAGTCCAGAGGGCGAAGGTGGAGCAATAGGCGGGACCAGGTGGGAAGCGATTCGTCGAGATCGTGTGGGCGGAGACGAGATGCAGGAACACTAACTGCTACAATTCTCAACACACTTCACTCCTTCAATTCCTCAATTCCCTCAATTCCTTCCATTCCTCATTCCTTCAAATTCCCTCCTTACACGGAGGATTTCTCTGTGCTTTATAGAGCCCGACGTTCGGGGAGGGGCCATGCCGAATCCGACGTCATCATCCGAGTCGGGCATTCCGACTGGCTCTGACCCCTCACGTGGTCCGCCTTCCTGGGCCGGGTCCCGGCTAGATGCCGGTACACTCCGCCCATGTCTGGTTTCTCGCCTGGAAAATGAGACTCCAGGTAGACGGTGGTACGCTGTGGTAAGCGAGACGAGGGGAGCAAGCGAGGCAGAAGGCACCGTGGATCGTCATGCTGTGGTAAGCGAGGCAGAAGGCACCTCAGGAGTGAAAAGAGGAAGAGTGGGAAGTGGAATGGAGGGGAAAATGATTTAATAAACCTAACTAATAGCCCATCGCAACACTCTCCCTGCTGTCCCGCTAGACAAAAGGTCGGGATCTAACTACACGTACACTAATGGGATAACTATCTTGGGACACATATGTTGTATGCATGTGGTTCCGAGAACCGCAACAATATATATCTTCTGAATTATATGTTATATTCCGTGTATATTGGCGTACCTGGCATGCTCGAGTTGGCGTATGTGTTGTTATGGGCTGGAGTTTGAGGTTCACTATGAGGGGAAGCACTTGAGTTTCTCCCAAACACCCGGTCCTGAAGCCACCGAACACAGATAACTATTTTTCTAATTGTTCATCACTCCGGCAGGTTGTTAAGCAACCATGAACGCCGATTGGTACCGCCAATCCTAGCAGGGTGTTATTACTTTGCTTGGTTACCTTACCTTTGGATGACAAGGGGGGCCCATGCCCTTGATGTGTACTTGCCTTGTCTTACGTGATCAAGTGGAGCTGAGTGGAGCTGCCAAATGCGCAGTGTGGTGACTAATGTGCAGAGCCAATTTGTAGGGTATAACTTCCCGGCTTACACTACGTGCAGATTATGCTAGACCAATGGAAGAAAAGACACAATGAACTGGGTACATTTACAATGCAAGCAATTTATTACAGCAAGGGTGAGGAAAGGTATGTGGACAAGCAAGCAAAGGTTTTATTCCAAAGAAAATACATACAGCAGGGGAAAGCAAGCATTGGTGAGGTGCAGCAAAATAAATGCAATTATTTACAAACACAAGAGACAGTGCAGAGTTGCCCCAATCCTAAAATTTCTTCAATCTCAATTCTGCTAACAAAACAGGTGCCATCAGAATCATTCCCTGGGGAAATGAGAGAGAGGAGAAAGAGAGAGAGGGGGGGGAGGGAGAGAGAGAGAGAGAGAGAGAGAGAGAGAGAGAGAGAGAGAGAGAGAGAGAGAGAGAGAGAGAGAGAGAGAGAGAGAGAGAGAGAGAGAGACAGACAGACAGACAGACAGACAGACAGAGTTTGAAGTGTTTGGCAACCACTGTTTACCAGGCACGGTCAACGGACTAACACAAACCCAGTCACTGAGGAGGGGAAAGGGAGGGACGAAAACTGAGGGTGTCTATGGTGTATGGCCGGATGGAGTAGTACGGTGATATGCAGGTGAAGTGTGGAGAGGAAGGTACAAAGATGTGGATCAAGGGGGTTGGAAACAAAGCAAAGAACGTGTGAGAAGATAGTCCAAAAGTGAAGTGCAGCGAGAAGGTCTGTACGCATAAATGCTAATGGACTAATACTCTGCTCGGTCTGGCATCTGGCTCTTCCGCATGTTCCACAATCTGCTCAGTGGGCTGCATTTTGTTTGCCCCACCTGCTCTGTTGTTCACTGCACCATGACCCCAAAAATGCACAGCCAGAGAACCGAGCTCTTCTTTATAATCCCCTAGTAAGGGCAGTGCTTGGGAGCGGATCATGCAAAGCAATGGGTGTTTTTCAGGGCCCTCAGTGTGTTTTTTTTATCTTGGCAGTTTTACAATGGATGATTATCCTGGCACTTGCTACTCCCATGTTAATATTCAGCAGCGGAAATGGTGTCAGTCACTCTGTGCTCTGCCACGTGATCCATCTCCGAGATTAACATGGTGCCAGGGTATTCAGTTGTGCTCTCCATTCTCGGGCGCTGGACACCTACTGAGAGCCCAAATTGAGTGGAGTGCTAGGGCTATCGACATGACATTGAACGGAGTCTCGCGCATGCTCGTTCCCCAAGTTAGATGCTAGAATGACCAGACTCGAGTATCTACTCTGGTGTGTGGGGCTCCCCCATCTCCTGCCAGTCCAGAGGGAAGTGGTGAACGTCGGTGGTGATGGTGGTTGAGCGATGGCAGCGGTGGTGTAGTATAGCAGTTGTCGTGTGGTGATTTCATGATGGAGGTCGTTGGTCATTCATTGTGGCTATTAATGGCAAAGGTAAGCGAGCTTGTGTTGTGGTCTGATGATTTTTATAAAGGTGTTGTGGTGGTCCATGAAATGCTCCAACGTTGGGGTTTGAGTCTGGTGAAGTCTGTGGTGTAACGTCTGTGAGATAATGGCACATGATTTGAATGGGAAATGGTGTGCGCATGAAAATGGCTGTGGTGTGCATGCATGCATGAAGGAAGGAGATGTTTGTGTATGCAGAAAAGCAAAATAATGCAAAAAATGAAAGATGGGTAAAGAATGGAAAGACAAAGACCTGGCATGCTCGAGCCCACGCAACGCATACTGTCCCATAAACTCATTACACATCAGGGAAGGGCTATCTAAAACGAATACTAATTAAATAAATGTCTTGGGACCACTATATGTTGTATGTCATTGCCTTGGGGGGGGGGCGATGGTTTTGCAGAACCATAACAATATATTCTGCTTCTGAATTATGATTATAATCACAAGGGTGCCGATTTGACCTGTGCCCCCACTGCTTATTGAAAAGCCCCAAACGAGGTATTTTATATTCTCGAGTAGAGGGTTCTGGTTAACCTTGTGTATCCTTTTCCTTCTCTTGCCCAAATCTTCTACATTCCATCTGATGCCTCCAACTTCTTTCCTTCCCTTACTTTTCAATGACAAGCTTCGCAATTCCCAACGCCTCGATTTATTTGAATATGTAGATGGACATATAATAACAATCCAGTACCTCAAAAAAGAAAAATGTCTAAAACACCGAATCCAAAGAAAGAAAACGGTTTTGTAAAATATATGCTTTACATTAACTTTGTGTGATAACTTTTGTGGAAAATATTTTGAGAAAGATTTTGCAGGTGTGATGCGCTCACTGTCTGCCCCCAGCCCCCTCCTGCACACAAGGATCAGATTTCGAACCCCCACCCAGTTTACTCCTTTTGCCAACTCGTGGAAAGGAGTAGTAGTCCCATGTGGAACCCCAAGGCCTCATTTTCTATCACAACAGGTCTTGGGTCCATGTGGACCACATCTCCAAGCTAACTCCACCCCCTCTTCCCACACCCCATCCAACCTTGGTCAAACTACATGTAACCACAGAATCCCACACCTGGTTACCCTCCCAAATTTGAATCTGTAGGTTCATCCCCATTCCTTATTTCGTCTACTCCTTGTGTTTGTTGTCTTGTGCCCATCCCTCCAGTTTTCAAAAGTGCTGCCCATTGTCACGTCTTGCTTTCTCCCATCCCCATCCAAGCCCTCTCACATCTCTCCTTTATGCCACTCATTCACTCTGCTCTCATTTGTCGATTATCTCCTCCATAACCCTCGGTTTCTGCATTCAAATAAATAATAAAAAAATTACAAAACTCTCTGACAAGGACTTTACAGGTGTGGTGTTCAGAAATCGTCCTGAAATGTTTGACTCTCAGAACGGGTTTTGGTGGAAAATGATACGAGACGGTTAACTGGCATTGTTTTCAAATGCATCTTCGGACAAAGGACCGGCTGTGACATGCTTGGCTGGGCATAAAGCTCGATATCAAATCACGTATTATAGTTTTGGTATTGTTATAGTAAATGTGTGTCTGGAATTCTCGCAGGTGACCTTCCAATCTGTCAACAGTGTGAAAAACCTTGAGAAGGTTCCAATAGCATCCGGCGTGAGTTTCCATATACAATACAGTATGAACAATGGTGGGATGGATGCGATAAAATTCCACCAGGTACCTGCTCCGGATTTTTCTTCGGGTTCCACGGATGCTTCATTTGAGGATTTTGCAGTGGAACAGTTCCGGGGGGATGACCGATGGAACAAGACCCTGAGATGAGCAAAACATATAGATAGAAAACCCAGCATTAAAAATTGCAACAAATAGTAGTTGTTGAACATTCTTAAACCTTTTTACAATGGCCTAAACCTTCTTACAACAAAGATTTGTAATGGAAGTTGCAATATACAATACTTGTAAATCAGGAAAGCTGCCGCCAAATCCTGAGTGAGACCTCATGTGGAATACTGTTCAAGTACTTGGGACCCCACTCCAAATCGGACGTCCGGAGATAGGAGAATATCCAACGTCGAGGGGCCAGGTATGTTGCAATGACGATGGCAAGACAAGCAACGTTTCCAGCAAGATTCACAACTTGAAATGGTAGTGTCTTTCCCAGAGACACACTTCCAGCAGACTTGCATTAACAGGGAATGACAAGGAAATTAGATGCAATAGGAAGCAATTCAGCTAATCATGCCTGTGCCTCACCAACATGAGAAGCCTGGTGGTGGCTTAATGGTTAGGGTAGCTGGCTTAAGGTCGAAGGTAGCTGGCTTCAGGTCTAAGGTAGTTCGCTTAAGGTCTAAGGGTCTTAAGTTCAAGCCCTTGTCATACCAGTGAATTAACACCAGGCGGGTTTACTCAGCCTGATCCTCCTTACAAGGTTGGTGAAATGAGTACCAGCGTGCTGGTAACGGAGTGTTGCATCGGTGGCATAGCTGCGCCCTCAGAAAATGATGCAGCCAAACAGCCACAGGCTGTACAGATAGGATAGCAGCATCCACAATGTCATTGAAAGCCTGGATCTTAGTTTTGACCCAGGAAACCCATAATCCCAGCAGCTCGACTCCTCATTCAGTGCCTCGAGGGCCCCCAAAAGGATATCCAGAGTCTCCGCAAAGATGACTGCATCATCAGTGAAATCAAGGTTAGAGATCTTTGTGTTGCAGTCCTGGCGATCACCCTTCCTTTTCCAGAGAGGGACAACAAGACCCCTCTTCCAGTCAGTTGGGATGATGCCTGTGTTCTCGGCAGAGCACAGAACTGCATGCAATGACACGAGTGCAGCATTTCCATCAGCCTTGAGAAGTTCAGCATGGATGCCACAGATCCCTGGAGATTTACCCCATTTCAATCGGTTCAATGTAGTCTGTGTTTCCACAAACGAAGGTGCAGCACAGTTGTTGGAGTTGATTGGAGGGTCAGCAATAGGGATTGGAACACCCCTGACATCCAACTCAACAGCTGGTGGATCAGCCTGGTACAGCTGCTCAAAGTAACCGGCCCAGCGGGCCTTCACTTTGGACTCCTCCGTCAAGAGCCGACCACCCTCTGCTCGAACTGTAGTACACCGAGGGATGGGCTTGGATGGACGCAATGCATGAATTCCCCTGTAAGCAGGAATGAGAAACACTTGACCACAGGTGATGCTCTACCCCTTCAACTGAAATCCCCAAAGACAAAAAGAATACCTCACCTGTGGAACCAGTCAACCACAGAGTCAAACACGGCATAGAATGCATCCTTCACAGTGAGATCAGTTACCTCAGTCGGAGCATATATGGAGACCAGGGAAATGACGCCCAAAGAGTGACGGATCTTAAGTCTCATAAAACGCTCGTTGACTCATGTTACCTCAGTTATCATGGGAGTTAACTTATTGGACACAGCTACATCAACCCCATGGGTATGGTAACAATCAGAGCGACCAGACCAGTCGTAGTAGGTGTAACCAACCACCATGATCTCTTCAATATCTGGTCTCCGAACCTCGGAGAGTGCTGCAATACCGATGTTCAAATGCTGGAGCTCAGATGACGGCAGGGACAGGTGATCATCCTCTCTTAGAGTGAGGACACTCCAGGCACCCACCCGAAGGGATCGCCTCAGGTTAACCCAAGGAGACCGCCCTCTGGTAGAAGACACCTCAGCACCACACACACCAACACAATCTGACTCATGAAGTTTATCCCATGTTTTTCCTCCTATCATCAAAGAATGGGGGTCCCGAAGGCCTTGCCTTAACTCGCCTCTTCGTTACTCTCAGGCTATGGCCTCTGGTCCTGTCACTGCAGTTTATTCTGCTGAATAACTAATCTGCACTTTGTCTTTACCCTTTGTTATATTAAACATCTCCATCATATCCTCTTGTAACCACCTCCATTCTAATGTGTGAAGTTTTGCCTCCTTCAGCCTCTCCTAATAGCTGAGTCTAGCTAGGCCTGGAATCAATCTAGTAGCCCTGCGCTGAACCCTCTCGATGGCATCTATGTCCTTCCTGAATTGTGGTGACCAAAACTGCACACAAATTATAGATGTGGCCCTCACTAAGTTCCAATACAATGTTAACACCACCTCTTTTCATTTATTCATGACCCCCCTCCGAATACAACCTAAACCCCTATTTGCTTTACCTTTGGCTACCTGGCATTGTGCTGCCTGCTTACCTCCCATATCTATTACCACCCCCAGATCTTTCTCCTGTGTGACACGCTCCAAAATTACACTGAACCCTCTGCACGGCAGCTATGTCTTTCCTCAGATGTGGTGACAAAAACTGCACACAATATTCTAGACTAGCAAGGACCTATGGAAACAACCGCGCAATGTAAAATGTAACTTCAAGTCTTAAACTCTCGCCCCACCCCCTCAAAAAAAGCAAGTCACCAACTTCCGCCTCCCAACCCCAAGTCATCACCCTCCCCCTCCCAAACATCAGGCGCTAATTCCCTCTCCATTCCAAGCCGTCAAGCCCCCTCCCCTCAACCACAACTGCTCACCCCCCCTGCCCCCCATTGAAAATCCTCAATCACCCCTCACTCCCCCACCAAAGCCGCAGCCTCCCCTCCCCAACTCTGTCCCAGTTTCCCCCCCCCCCGCCCCCGTTCCAACCCCAACTCTGTCCTCTCTTCCTCACTCCTCCCACTCATAAAAGCAAAAGGGTATTCCCACATAGATAATTACATATTTCGTCATTATCTCATAGATGTAGAGCAATATTTTAAAATATAGCCTGTTGGCTTTGTGGTAAGGCTGGTGGGCTTGGGATCCGAGGAAACCGAGTTCAAATCCCACTTGGAGGTTGAATTAATACCAGGTGGGGTTGACTCTGCCTGTCATCCTTCTGAGGTTGGCAAAATGAGTACCAGCTTACTGGTATACTGCGTTGGAGTGGCGACCTGTCCAGGATTGTGTCCAATAGTTAAGGAGACTGCTTTGGCAACACCAACGCTCTGCACAGAGTATGGTGCCAATGGATGGATGGATTATTTTAAAGCTTTTCCCTTCCCTATCATGCTATCTCTGACTTCACAAATACTACGATCGAAGCAGCTCCTGCATGGCATGTCATAACCTGTCACGGTCACCTATCCAACTCACAATCCTGCGAGATATACATCCATACATACATGGGAAGCAAGCACTGCAGCACGTTGCTGTGTCCACTTTCCATTGGTACTCCAAGGGCCTCCGTCTGGCCATTCCCCAGGCAGATGCCTGGCCCATCCCCATCACTTTGGGATAGGACATTCCAGGCACCCACCCAAAGTGCCTGCCTCAAGTTAACCTGAATGAGACGACCGCCCGTTGAACGACACCTCAGCACCACCCTGCCACACACATCAGTGTGTTTTGCGGAATGAAGTGTTCTGTAGTGGCTGGAGTGCAAATCCTGCCACCAACCTCCTAGGGAAGGTAACTAATTGCAGGAGGACATCCGCAGACACAGTTGGCATGAGAAATGGATGGCCGTTAGCTCCCAAGGAGCTCCTCCGCCCTTTGATAGGTTTTATTTCTTAGTCCTGTTGGGTGTCCATATCCATACACCCTCCTCACCAGGAGGATGTGGTGGGGGGAGCCGATTTAGTCGCTGACACTCGACCATGGACAGGTTAGTATAGGTTTTACATACTTGTCGCAGGTCACATATCTGATCTGGCCTAACCAGACAATCTGGATTGAGTGCCACCATCTCGGCCAGGTTGTTGCAGTGTTATTTTTCATTACTTTTCCCCTACTTTGTGTTTTTGTCACAATTTTATTGCTATTTTTTCACTATTTTCCTGGACTGATCTTTTTTTACACCAAATTTGTTGCTTTTTTTTCACTATTTTTGGAAGCTTGGTTCTGACTTTACAGTTAAGGTGGCTGGCTTGAGATCTTAGGGTCCTGAATTTGAGTCCTTGTGTCGTTGTTGAAATAACACCAGGTGGGTTGACTCAACCTGTCATCCTTCAAAAGTTGATAAAATGAGTACTGGCTTAC
>NC_140975.1:28387863-28520363 GCF_056783735.1 Eptatretus burgeri | reverse complement strand
AAGCGATTACTGGAGGAGGGAATTATAGAACCGAGCGATTCGCCATGGCGCGCACAGGTGTTAGTAACCAGCAGTCAGAACCATAAGAAACGAATGGTTGTCGATTATTCCCAAACGGTCAATCGCTTCACCCAACTCGACGCCTACCCCCTGCCGCGCATAGATGAGATGGTCGAACGCGTGGCCAATTATAAGGTATTCAGTACCATCGACTTGCGAAGCGCCTATCATCAAATTCCCATCCGAGAGGAAGACAAACCTTACACTGCATTCCAGGCAGGGCGGCGCCTCTACCAGTTCAGAAGGATACCATTCGGTGTCACGAATGGAGTAGCTTGCTTCCAACGGGTTATGGATGACATCATCTCAGATGAAAACCTCAAAGACACTTTTGTTTACGTGGATAATGTCACAGTGTGCGGTAGGGATCAGAGGGAACATGATAGGAATCTGGACAGATTCTTGAGCATTGCTAGAAAATATAATCTGACTCTCAACTACGAGAAATGCGTATTCTCGGCAAGGTCAATTGACCTTCTCGGCTACACAATAGCCGACGGCACAATTAAGCCTGATCCTGAGCGATTGCGCCCGCTCCGTGAGCTTCCACCACCTCAGGACTTGCAAACAATGCGCCGGGTGATCGGGATGTTCGCTTACTATGCGAGATGGATTTCGCAATACTCCGAGAAAATACATCCCCTAGTGCATTGCAAAAACTTTCCACCAGATGCCGCTGTTGTAAGAGTTTTCCACAACCTCAAGGATGATATCAGTAAGTCCGTGGTTTTATCGATCGACAGCTCGGTGCCCTTCGTGGTGGAGACCGACGCTTCAAATCACGCCATAGCTGCTACACTTAATCAGTCTGGGCGGCCGGTCGCGTTCTTCTCGAGAACTCTCTCTAGAAGCGAGCAGAGACACTCAGCGATAGAGAAGGAAGCGTACGCCATCGTTGAAGCGCTGCGGAAATGGAGACATTATTTACTGGGAAACCACTTCACGCTCGTTACGGACCAACGATCCGTGGCATTCATGTTTGATGGGAAAAATAACGGGAAAATTAAGAATGAAAAAATTATGAGATGGCGGATAGACCTAGCTTGCTACAGATACGACATTGTTTACCGGCCCGGGAAAGAAAACCCTGCTGCAGATACCTTCTCCCGGGTCTACAGTTCGGCAACAATCAGTCAGGCTTTGCAAGACCTCCATGTGTCTCTGTGCCACCCAGGGGTAACCAGGATGGCACATTTCGTACGCAGACAAAATCTTCCCTATTCTGTTGAAGATATTAAACAAATGAATGCTTCATGCCCTGTTTGTGCTGAACTAAAACCCAGATTCTATGGCGCGGCATCTGGCAGACTGATCAAGGCCACTTCCCCCTTCGAGAGACTAAACATCGACTTCAAAGGGCCCCTGCCGACCGAGACAGACAACAGATACATATTCACCGTTGTTGATGAATATTCAAGGTTCCCTTTCGCGTTTCCGTGCTCGGATATGACCTTGGGCACTGTCGTAAAATGTCTCTCTGACCTCTTCGCTATGTTTGGGAGACCTTCGTACATACATTCAGACAGAGGGCCGTGTTTCATGTCGGCCGGGCTAAAACAATTCCTATTAGAGCTCGGCATAGCAACTAGTCGAACGACGGGTTACAACCCACAGGGAAACGGGCAGGTGGAACGGTATAATGGAGTTATTTGGAAAGCCGTAACTCTGGCGCTGAAATCGAGAGGACTGGGCCCCGAGCGATGGGAGGTTACTCTTCCCGACGCTCTGAATTCCATACGCTCTTTGCTCTGCACGTCCACAAATGCCACTCCTCACGAACGTATGTTTACTCACCAACGACGTTATGTTGACAGTCAAACGGTGCCCAACTGGCTGACCCAACCCGGTACAGTGTTCATGAAACGCCCGGTACGACAAAGCAAGTATGAACCGCTGGTGGAGGGGGTCGAACTCATTGACACTAATCCAGAGTATGCTCATGTCAGGCTCCCGGATGGCAGGGAGACCACTGTGTCGGTTCGCCATCTGGCTCCCTCAGGTACTCCTCCCGCCTGTACACCACCTTCTGGCACTCCTCCTTCTGACATTTCCCCCCCCAGGAACTCCGCCAGGCGACGGGGCTGCCGCGTTCCACCCGAGAGCGATCGAGGAGTCATCCCCGGCACAAGTCGAGGCTCACCAAGAGGATCGGGAGTCTCCCTCAAGTGAAACTGCCGTTTACTCCCGGAGAGGTCGACGAATAAGGCCCCCTCGACGACTCAATCTGTAAAGGGGATTATCGGCATTCTCGCTGCTCATGCTCCTATATGCCCATTATATCATATATCGATGCTCATTTCCATGCTCCTACAACTCAAAATAATCACTGCTTGGCATGTATGCTTCTGTAGACCTATTAGTCCGCGTTGCTTGAAATGTATACTCCTATAGTGCTAAAGCAATCATGGTGTGTAAGATGGGCCCCTAGTTACATTTTAAAGGTGGGGAGAATGTGGTGAATTGACGTGAATCGAGGGACATGACGCGGGATCACATGTTGTGCGTCTCGCGTATAAGGGGAGGTCTCCGCGGCACGAGTGATTGTCCCCGGGGCATTGCTATTGACATCGGCTGTTCACTTGATGCTCGTTAACTGAAGGTGCTCATTGACTGGTGAGAATGGAGATTATATCGAACTCCGTGCTTACGCGGATTTAGTCTGCAATGGTTAACTGCACATGTATACGTTACTGCTTATGTACTCCTAGCTGAACCTGTATTCCCCGGTGTGCCCACTGAAGCGGCTCCAATCAAATGGAATAAAGCCTAAACTCTGAAGGTTCATCTCTCGCTCTCATTTCACGAGCGTCGCGGAAACGTGACGTGGAGGTGTCGACACGTGCTTTTACGTGCAAACGTCGCGAAAACCCCAAAAGGGAGAAAATAGTCAGAAAGTGTGAATTAAAGAAAAGAAAACACAATAAATAAGATTAATAGTTTGATTAAAACAATAGGATGTAAGTAAAGCGTACTATCATGGAAGTTTCCGTAGTGTAGTGGTTATCACATTCGCCTAACACGCGAAAGGTCCCCGGTTCGAAACCGGGCGGAAACACGGTTAATGTTTTGGGATTAAAGATTGTTGGAAGATCTTGTTTTTTCCAATCCAATCGAATTCGTCTCAACAACAAACTCAGTCTGGGGCTTCTCATCCGCCGACTCTTTTCCTTTCACGCACACGAGACAGCCGGCAAAATGTCCCCTCCGACAGATGGCGCACTTATTAACTCAACACCCCGCTTCACCCCCTTCCTTTCCTTCTTCGTCTCGCATGTACAGCACAGCACTCGACTGTTGGTTGCATCATTTCTGCGGCAAGGCGAGGGCATCGACGCAGTCAGTGCTTCTGAACATTAAAAGACAATCATTTGGAACTTGTTTCGGGAACCGGCGCAAAATGGTCTCTATTGTTGTAAAAACATGTTGCGGCGTCATTTTGCCTTGAGGTCAGTCTGGGCTGGTTGTTGTCCTGATAAAGGGTGCTCGCTCAATGTGGGTTGTGTTGTCTCCGTCGTGTGTGAGTGCTGAACTTTTGCTCTCTCCACTTGGGAATAATGACTTGTCCCAACCTGGGAGGATCCGACAACAAAAATGACCGTCAAGGTGACCCTGCCTCTTTGCACAAGGGACAGGATGGAGATGATTGTTTGTCACTGGGTCTAAATGGTCGTGATGAAGGTCAATGCAACCGCTGCTGGGGTTCGGATCAGGATCAGATTTGACGTTGTTGTTGTTGTTGGGTTCCTGAGATAAATAACTTGTTAATAGGCCGTGGGCTGTCCGCCGCTGTCATTCCGTGAAAAAGGGTGCGACTTATTTTCACTCACAATATTGTCTAAATGGTATTTGTTGTAACGTGTAAAAAGTTCTCCATTTAAACAACGCCCAAGTCTGAGCATTAATTACAAGTTACACGCACTATTTTTCAAAGTATAATCGGCGATTAACTGCGTACGTTGGCCGATAAGTCGGCCAGCTGGCGTAGTAATATCAGCTGCAACCAATCAGCAGCCGTATTTTTGTAAACACGGGTACTACTTGTACTGTCATGGCAGCTTCCACGTCGGCCTTAACTTACTGATGTCCCGAGCAACATCCCAGGAGAAGTCGCCTTCATTGTGTGTGTTGCATCCGTCATCGGTACAAGAACAGAACGTACGTCCATTTACTGAGGTTAGATGGGGTAAATATCGCGAGTGGTTGGGAAAATGGCTCGATTTACCCGGGGAAAGGGGTGACATCGCCCGGTCGCGTTATCACAGCCATGCTGGCATTGGCTTCACCAATATTCCACCCAGTGCTGGTTACCATCCGACGTGCTGCAGACGGTTCACCGATAAAAAGAGACGGCTTCGAGTCAGAAACGATGCTTGCACGCTTTTGAGGGAGCTCCTGAAGTATCTGCAGGAGATGCTTGTGTTCAAAAGCCTGGTGTGCTGTCATCACCAAACAAGAGTCTGCGATCAAGATCGACATTGCCACTCTCTTCACAAGGCCACATCCTCCCACGTATTTGCATCATTTGCATGAAAGAGTCACGTTATCTTAACCGAGTCCACGGGCCAAAGCGTGATAAACTAGTTAAAGCTGAAACACTCCACAACAGGTATGTACCGAGCTATTTGTTATGAGCTAAATCAAATTTGATAATTTTGATTTGCCATTCGGGCTTTGTTTAAGAATAATTAATATTCTTCCCACATCTTAAGTCCTCATATTATGCCTGGTGTTGGCGCAGTGGTTAGGGCAGTGGCTTGGGACCCAAAAGGTACTGAGTTCAAGCCCCGTTGGGACACTGAATTAATATATGTATATATATATATATATATATATATATATATGTGTATATATAAACCAAGTCGAAAACACCAGGGGGTTGACTCAGCCTGCCATCCTTCCGAGGTCGGCGAAATGAGCACCAGTTGTACTGGGCCCGGTGTATGCCCCGGTTAGAATAGGTGTACCATATCCCTGTGTGTCGTAAGAGGCGACCAGGGTTGCGTCAGGAAGGGCATCCGGCGTAAAACATATGCCAAATCACTATGCGGATCATACGGATGATCCGCTGTGGCGACCCCTACCGGGAGCAGCTGAAAGAAGAAGAAGAAGAAGATCTTAAGTCCTCATATTATATTTCAGGACGTCTGATTGAAGCTGCCAAACTGAAAAAAGATGAAAGTGTATTGGTCCACATTCGGAGATCTGATTGTGTTGCTGCAGAAGTCGGTTACCATAAATTATGTTTTGTACAATACACAAGATTCCTCAGCAAGGACAGAGGGCCAGCAGTCGGTACATCTCCAAGTGAAAGGTATGACTACATATCACATCAGTTGTGCGAAATAATTCCTTCTCATTTCTTCCTGTGGGACCTTATTTATTCAAACTGACGGATGAATCACTTTTACTTTTCTCACAGCACCTTATATGAAGAAGCTTGCAGAATGTTGTGCCAACATGTGATACAGACAAGAATCATCAACAATGGAGAAGTATTCAGACTGACAAAACTTGTGGATACATTCACAAAAATGGTGAAAAAAACATCATGGTGTCATATTGTCAAATATGAGGTGAGTGTAGTTTGAGTCTGGATGCTTGCTCATGCTGTCATTTTACTGCAAAGTGTAAAGTTGTATAAGTCATGATGTGAATTTATATTTTATCCTTTCCAGGAATGATCGCATGAAATCCCTACTGATGCAGACATTCCCACAACTGATTTTTCATCAACCACCACGACGGAATATATCACTGCTGGTGTTTACAGACACTTTTACAGCAAATACAGTAGCCAGTCAGTGTACATCAGGATCATCAGACAGTAGTAAATCTGAAAATAACTAATGCACGGATTCAGGATAACTAATGTCACATACCACAGCTTTTCGTCGACATCCATCTTCCTAGTCCTTCCAGTAATAATCCAGTCGTTGCATGGCATTTCAGTAACGCATTGCCTTGATGTAGCAGCAATTGTCTCTATGACAAATAAGGTTCATTATCCATTCACTTGAGGCTCATTAAACATATCCCGAGGACCAATAAGGTTCTACCTTGCCATTGCGAGATATTGATAATTTTTGATTTGGTTTCCCACTGATGTGTGAATTTCCATTCGTGTTTCAGTGAGATTGACAGATTGTGATACACGGCTTAATCAGTCATAGGAATATAATTAAGAATTAATTAGTAATTTTGTGAAGATGATTCTGTGTAGCCTTCCTCCGGAAGCAGAATGTGGTGTGGGTTAGTTAACAGCTTCGCTGTTCACATTTCCATTTCTGTTTGCACAGAAAGTGTATAAGATGAGAATGTTATCCGTCTTTTCATGACGAAGTGCCTAATTACTGTTTTTTTTTTTTTTGTTTTTTTTTGTATACCTTGGTCGAGGCTCGTATGAGAGCTAACACACAACTCACAGCAAGGAGGCATGAGACAAGAGGGGCGGGAGTGGAAGGGACAAAACAGTGGGGAACAGACACATTAGGTGAACTGTGGAAGGGAGAGGGATGGGGATGGGACGGGGAACATGGCGAAGAGAAGATGGACATTACAGGGACTTTCAGGAAGGAAAGCAGGAGAATTGAAGGAAGTGGGCTTGGGTGGATTATCGGGGGTAGAAAAGATCGAGGATTTGGATGGGGGAAGATAAGAGGTGGTGGTGAACAGCTGTTTTGAAAGCCTGGAGGGAAGAATGGGAAAGAATAGAGTGAGGAAGTTTATTCCAAAGGCGGGAAAAAAGAGGAATGAAAGAGTGAAGATGAGCAGTGATTCGTGATTTTGGTAGTTTTACCAGAAGGGGGTTGTTGGCGGACCTTGAGCGCCCTGTGGAAATGTGGTGGGGACAAATCGCAGAGAGAGTAGGGGGGGCAAGGCTGGAGAGGAGTCGGTAGAAGACAGAAAGACCACCGACCAACCTGCGGTGATTGAGTGAGAGGCCCAAAGACTCAGCTTCATTGCGGGAGATGCCAATGATCTTAAAAGCCCTGGTTTCGACAGCGTGAAGCCGAGAAAGGTGGGAGGCAGGAGCACCAGCCCAGAGGGGAGAGCAGTACTCCATCAGGCTACGGACAAAAGCTTTGTAAGTAGTCAGGAGCTCAAGAGGGCCGAGGAAGGACTTTGCACGACGGAGGATTCCCAGTCGGCGACTGGCTTTTGAGGCAAGGTTGGAAATGTGACTTTCCCAGGAAAGGTCATGGCAGATAGTGAGACCCAGAAGCTTGAAAGAAAAGACTTCTTCCAGAGGATTGTTGAGAAAGTGGATGGGGGGGTTTTCTAAACGGTCCTTTCGAAGAGACATAGTGAGAGTGTGAGATTTGTGTGGATTGAAAGACATGTTCCACGTGTTGGACCAGTTTGTGATTTTATCCAGATCTGCAGTGAGTGAAGAAGCTGCTGCTTGCCGGTCTGAGGGATGACAGATGGTACGGCAGAGGGTGGAGTCATCGGCAAAGAGAAATAGAGGATTTTCCAGAGAGTCCGAGAGATCATTGATGAAAACCAGAAAAAGAACAGGGCCCAGAACGCTACCTTGAGGAACTCCAGCCTGCACAGGAAGAGGGGATGAAAGAACTCCATTTAGGGCCACACGTTGACTGCGACAGGAGAGGAAGTCTGCGAGCCATGAGTGGAGATGGCCTTGAATACCATGGGAAGAGAGTACTGTTAGATTATGATGGCGATAATCCATTAATGTTAAGTAAGCAGGTGGTTGTATCCGTACGTGCAGTTTCAAATCTCAAGGTTAGTCAATGTGGAAGATGAAGCCTTGTCAATATCGAGATAATTGGTGATAATAAAAATATTTGATCGCGCTCGGGCTAAAGTAACGATTTGCATTGTTTATATTTTCCACATTGGCCACCCCAGGACCACGATATTTCCTAAAGTGGAAGATAGTAGTACGTTCTGTGGGCTTCAGTCATTTCAGACATCTCGGTTGGTATTGGAGGTAGATACAGGCTCGTAAAAATGAAGGAATTCCTCAAAAATCGCTTTTTTCTGAATGATTCACCTTGTTGCAGTTTTCATTATCTTGACAATAAAGTGTTTACATGGTCGATACTTCTGATTCGTGAGCTATGTTGTTGTGTCTGACGCCCCCGTAGAGTTGAGGCTTGGGAGATGTATATTCGTCAAGATATACAATCGGCAAAATGGGAAAAAACACCAAAATGCCACTTTTCGCACCCTGGCGACCAACTTCGACAGCTCACTGTGCCTTATTGGAGAACTTTTGTCCTAATGTCCACCATACACATGTCTACAAGCAGCCCAAAGTTCACCTCGTACCCCTTCCTCGGAACGAAAAGTGTTTTTCGGGCCTTCTCATAGGAACTGCCCAAGGTCTACCAATGTTTTTATGGTTTGTGCATGAAAAACAAAACAAAAAGTTCGTATATCACAACAAACCATGTGCATGAACCACAACAAACTAGGTGTATGTGCTTTTGGAGAGGAAAGCGTTGGAATCACATCTTTCAAACCCAATTTATGTGGCGAATCACACTGGATGCTCAACAATGCGAGCCATGAGACATGATCTTCATTAATTGTAGTTCTTCGTCTGTTCTTTATGATCTTCATCTTGGAAAAAGACCGTTCGCAACTGCAATTGGACACCATCAGCACCAAGTAGGGGAGAGTGGGGCAAGATGGCCCCTTTTTCGGTTTTGTCCATTTTGCTGTCAGATGATTTGCCAGCCAAACACCATTCAATTGCCATTCGTTAGTCCATCTATCACCCCAAGTAACTGCCCAATTTCGAGATTAGAGATCATTGAATGTCTATAGAAGGCAATTCAAAATTTGTGGTCGAAATGCTCAACTTGCCCCACCCCCCTCCCAGGGCAAGTCGATCATCACTATGGGGAAAGATGATCATGGTCCTTAGGAAGCATGAGGACAGTCTAAAAAATAGCTCTGCAAAGCGGGCGTAACCCCTCAGCCCATGCATTGTAAAATGAAGCAGTGATATCATGATGATGCAGTCAGTTAGAGCACGTTGGACGTCATATCGAAAATCAATCAGACTTCACGATGGCTACCGTGGCGGCTAGTGAAAATCGCAGCGCGCCCATTTTCGAAAGGAACCTTCCTCTGCTCAACTCCAACACACCCTGCAAAAAATGGATTTAATCGGACAAGGCGTTCTCCTTGAAATCGACGGAAACCAATTTCAAGATGGCTGCCATGGAGGCCACATTGAAAATCGCAGCGCACCCATTTTCGAAAGGAACCTTCCTCTACTCAACCCAAACATACCCTGCAAAAATGGATTTAATCGGACAAGGCGTTCTCGAAATTGATGGAAACCAAAAGTTGACAGACGTCCGGACAACGCCTGTGACGACAATACCCCTTAGCCAATTCAGGCTGAGGGGTAATAATAAGCGATGTGTTGGAATTTTAATGAACGGAAAATAATTCTTCATTTATATATATCCATCGAGGATGCCATCATAATATTTCCAAAACATTGTCCCATACACAACCGGATATGAACATCCATTTTCATGTCATTTATCTTTGTGTTCCAGTCTTAATGTCTAAATTCGCAACTCCCACTGACAGATCAATTTTGAATACCAGTTGCTTTGATTTTCACTTGCTTCCCTTTAAAAATTCGGGTGGGGGTAGTTTTTTTAACGATGTCCTCCTTGGAAAAGTCCCACAATCTGTCTCGTCTACGATGAACGTAGGTCGATCGAAGTTCATATGAGAAGGTACTTTGCGGAGAAAGACTCCCTCATATCCATTGTCATCGATTGCCTCTACACGCGCTATGTACAGAATTGATCGCGCTTTTTCCCCATCTACTTTTGTAATTACAAAGTCTCCCTCAATAATATCATTATTATCATCTGGCTCTGAATCTTTGTCTAGAATCTGGAAATCGCCAGCATCAGCATCATCCGATGATTCACTGTCTAACTGTAGGCCTGCACGTTTTCGTGATTTCATTTCCTTGAACAGCTTTTTAGGTTTCGTCAGGGGAGATTTGGCGTCTTTACGGGCCTTGGCATCGCTCTTTTTCTGCTCTTGTTGTTTTCTGGCTTCCGTCTCGGCGGCGATTGCATTTCTCACGGGTGTATCATCTTTACTCTTCAAGACACAATGAATGAATACCGTAAGAAAACAATGAATAAAAACAGGACAAGATGATTGTGGTGTGGGGCAAGATGATCACCTGATCAACTTGCCCCACAACCAAGTGATCATCCTGCCCCACCGCCGCCATTTTTACAAAATCGTCTGGCATTCATAAATTACAGCAATGAGCGAGGCAAAACATACACCCAATATGGGCATATGAGCTACGTATCTACCTATATTCAGATACCATTACTACTACACTTATTCATAGAGATAATACGTACTCACCGATGATTCGAAAATTTTCTTTTTCAGGAGGAAAATGATGTTTTTCTGATAAAACAAACGCAGCGTTTTTTCTCATCATGCGCCTTCCACAGTGGAATTGCAGTTAATTGATCTATCGTTGAGTGGCACCACTGTCCAATGTGAGATTTATTGGAGTCGTGAGAAGGGGGTGATCATCATGCCCCAGTGATAATTTTTGCCCCACTCTCCCCTAAATTCTCAGAGCAATTTCAACATCAGGCAATGGAGCTTTGAAATCTTTCTCACCAAGAAATTTGTAGAAAAACAGGTCCTTTGGCATATTGTTAATGTAGTCTTCTTTGTAAGGATTCATAATGGCAGCAAACTGTATATGCTGAAAAGATTGGCCATGGCAGAGCACAGATCAGAAGCATCCAGATTTTCCAACTGACGAAGGAAGCCAAACCAATCACAGAAAATGTCATTGCCAGCTATTCTTTCTCTCTCTCTCCTCTCTCCTCTCTCCTCTCTCCTCTCTCCTCTCTCTCTGGGATACAACAAACTGATCGATAACCGGAATGAAGCTTTCTGTGCGGAACTTCTCTCTGGATGTCAACTGGACTTCCTCTGCTTGACCGTAATCCAATGGGTTGAGCCGCACGTTTCTTAGGCGTGGACAAACCTGATCATACTCTCCTGTTCCAGACATTCTTTTCCCACATCCTCATATTCATCGAAGTTATCTCTCTTTGACTCCACAGGTCTTTTCAGAGACTTCAGTGCCATTACTGCAGACTGGAGAACCATTTTTGGATCCTACTTTCTGCTTCTCTGCGCCACTTTCATACAGCCATGGGGTTTTGTCGGTCATTCATGTTTACCTGAAAAACAAATGAATGGCTGGCAAGGAAATAATTTTTAAAATACAGTGGTGGCCAAAACTTCTGCAACACCTGCATAAAATTTGCCCAAAAGTATTTGCTGACCTCAGAAAGATGAAAGGCTGAGTCAACCCCACCTAGAATTAATTCAATGGCACAGCAGAATTTGAACTCTGGACCCCAGGATCACAAGCCCCCCACCCTAACCATTAAGCCAACACCAAGAATGATTTGCGATTGTGGAGTAATAAAGACTGGACTTGGAATCCAAACGTCTCGGATGTCTTTTCTTCTACCCTAAATTGGTGACCTCGACTTGATCCAAATGGATGGACAGGAAGTTGTTCACGTGAAACCAGTCATGCCCTTCCCGAACGCTCAACCAGCTTCGTCGGTTTCGATAAAGTTCCAGTTCCGGGTTGCTTCACATGTAGGTTGCATCTGAAACTTTTCCCTCCACATCAATCAAAGCTAAGTTTTCCGAACCGAATCTGTTACGTTTTTCTGTTACACTTTCGTCCCTGTGTTGCTGTTTGTATTTGTGTCTAATTTTCCGTGTGAAATTGTACCTTGTTGTGCAGTATTGTCAAATTTGTTTTCGTGTAACTCAGGTCTACCTACTCCCCAGACAGCTGGTGAGCAATTGGGGATGTTGATTTTTTTGCAGGTGTGCCAGTGGATTCTACAAACCCTTTTATGCCTTTGTGTATACAGCTGTTCTGTCATGAGTTATTTATATCCCAATAGGAGGTGGTTCGTACTTTCTGTTTCTACCTTGTAAAACCGACACTTGTCCGAATGACTCGGTCCCACCCTTTTCTTAAAGACATTCATGTAGTGTCCCTGGTCTTGAACATTTATTATGATTTGTTCTGTCACAGTTGAGCTGACCTCTTCTTAGCCATTCCAAAGAGACTTCTGTCGACGCCCAATCTGTCCAACTCTCGTTTTTGTTTTTTTTATACCTTCCTGTTCTTTTGTCGTTTTCCAAGTTGTCAGTGTATCTCTGTTGCTATTTCATTTTATATTTTTATTTTGTATTTTTTTTTTTTTGCAGTCATTGGGCCACAAGAAATGATAAGAAATCAATACCTCTGAGACTCATCCACGGATATTTCTTGTATTTCCTCGAGTCTGATCTAAATTCAGGAACAAAACAATTATGGTTTACCATCTTGAAATTGCCGCTCTTTTATCTAAATGCTGAAAATTACGTTAAAAAGACGATTTGAATCACAGATTTCGCCCTAACATCGGCAGGTTAAAAATGCCTGGCGAGATGAACCGAGTTACTATAAACACACACAGCCCATGTGCAAAAGAGCTCGATTAGCATTTCTACGTCATTTCAAAAGTCACATATTGCTTAACCCTGCATGTTGTTCCAGGCATGCAGGGTAATCTATATTCAAGATATATTTTATATGTATATATAAATAAAAAGACAGAGGGTCTATATTGGTTGCACATGATCTCAGCTATCGCTGCGAGTAGGGAGTTATCCTTGCCAAGGTAGTGCAATTCATGGTTTGCTCCACATTTTCTCCCAACTTCGATGAAGAAAACCTCACCTGAAATCGTTTTTGACCTGTTTCTTGCCCTACTCACCATACATCATAAGTTGTAATGAGGAATTGAAACTGTCCATTAAGTATGTGTTATTGAAATGTACCTTTTAGACCTTTACAACTATTTTCAATCTTTGTACCCGTTTTTGAGCTTTAGACCGATTCGACCCCTTTACACCTTTTTCAGAGCTTTAGATCTTCAATGTGCAAACTTCACCTACCATCAGGGTGGAGGGGGTGAAGAGGTTAAGCCTCGGTAGAGGTTTATGCGTGTCACCTCAGTCGACCGATGCAAGTATTGGTTCACGAGTCAGTAAGTTCATGAGTCAGTAAGTGACCACTATATTCGTTATTGGTGTGTGTCTGTCTGTCTGTCTGTCCCGAGCATAGCTCCGTGGGCTTTGATCCGATTCTGATAAAATTTTGGTGGGTTTATCATGATGTAGTTGTGTTTTCCTGAGAATGGGCGGAGCCACGCCCCAAAAACATGTGTTTTAAGGGGGTAGCCGATTTCATTTTGCATCTTCTCCTAATAGCCCAGGAGTAATAGGTTTAGACCCAGAAAAAATTTATAACAAGCTGAAATTTTCAGGAAATGTTCAGAAAACTGTCAGGAATAACATACTCAAAGTCCCCAAGAATCTCCCTTGGGGCTTTTGAGAAATTAAAGACGGCGTCCAAGACGGCCACCGGCTTGAGATTTTCTCATATTTCAGGCTTAAAACATCATAAAAATGCAAATAATGAGTCTAAATACATGTTTTTTGGGGCAGGGAATTCAATTTCAACAATATTTTGAAGATTTAATGAAATCCTTGTGCAGTTATACATAGGTCTAAACCTATTACTCCTGGGCTATGAACAATTTTCACCATATCTGTGGTAATACTATAGAAACCTTAAAAAATAGAGTAAAATAAGAATATTCATGTATTGTATTAAATACATTAACAAAAAACAATTACAAATGTTAAAACTTGTGAAACATATTTACAACATGACGCTTGTTCACCCTCAGTCATCATCCTCATCATCAGTTTCTGGAGAAACAGGAGTTGATTCTTTAGTTTCTCCCTCAGCATCCAGCAAGGATGGCATTGGTGCTGCATTGTTGCAGGTTTGACCAGTGCACTTTGTACACAGGGCAGAGCAGTGCACCCCCATCTTCCTGCAGCCACATGACACTCCACAGCCATCTGCTCTGCAGCCACAAGAGATCATGTTGAGCAGTGTCTGGAGCAATGGGACGGTCAGTGTCAACTGGAGTCAGGATGTCCTCCAGTTTCCATCGCCATGCTGTTGGCTGCAAGGGCCTCCCCATCCATTCCTGAATAGTGAGATATGTTCTGAAGGAATGTTGCTTGGCTGCAGCACTTGTTGGAGGCAAAGTTGCCAACTGGAACGTTGAGGAAAGTGACGTTCTGCTGATTGCCTTGTTGTAGGCAAAGTAGCGGAACACGTCCAGTGATGCACAACTGGATGCACCATAGAGTTTCAGAAGGAAGCTTTCACCTGCTTCTTGTACTTGCTGATGAGTGCTGTCCACGTTGATGAATGTGTTGAGTAGGTCATACTCCTTATTGTTATGCACCAGATTGAATGCCTTGCGCTTCCCTTGGCGATACAGAGCAGACACGTTGTCGCATCCAGTTATGGCATGCAGCACCATCAGATATTTACTTGTGTCACCAATGCTTGCTTGAATGTCGTGAACTCTGTAGAGTGTTGTGGGGTTCTTGCAGCATAACATGTACAGGTAAATGTTTGTGGTTGCTAGAGTCACCAGCATTACCAGCAGGTCAGTGTCAGTTCCGACAACAACCACCGGTTTGCCAGGCGCTGCCATAGACAGAGCAGTTGACACAATCAAGGCATCTGCATCAGCTTGCGCCTGCTTCACCTGGATGCCTGCTTGATTCAGCAAGCCACTGAGCATCTCTATGAGATGCTCCTTGTTATGGTTATTTGCCAGAAATGCTGCCTGAGTAGTAGTGGTTTGCAAGTTCTGGTCAAATAGGATGTCACCGGATGTTGACTTCTTTGCCCTGCGTAGTTGCTCTGCTGCCTTGGTGGAGACGGTTCTGTAGCCATCGAACACAGTAGTAGTGCCAACCCCATAGTGCTTCAGGATGTAGGCAATGTAGCACTGGCACACACATCCATAGGTTGATGGCTATGGCCAGACTACTGACTGCAACAGATGGCCTCCATCTATGACAAACTGGCAGTTGTTTGGAATGTTGGGTTGTACAGGGGCAAATGACTTGAGGAGAGTACCTAAGGCACTCTTGGTTGGTTTCCGCATGGCACCATCATGAAACAGGGATGGAGGTTGAGGAGCCAGCTCATATGACATGAACTGCTTCATGTCAGAACTTGTCTTGAAAGGACACAAGTGATCCTGTTGAAGAAGAGAGTGGGATTCACCTCTGTGTTTTGCCCCCTGACGATGCTGTTCTTATCTCCCATAGTCTTGACTTTGTCACTGCGATGCAGGGTGATCTCTGTGAACTGCTTCCCTGTTATTTTAGATGCTGCAGCTTGACCAATCTGCACGGCATTGTCAGTTGACAGATGTGTCAGCTAAAACACCAGTGGAAATAGATACTAGGCGATCAGGCTGGTAACCTGCAAATGGTGGATGTGCCTGCAGCCACTGGAGGAAGACATCGTAGTCTTTCTTGTCTGTAGCCTGAGTGGATGAACGAAGATCTTTGTGTTGTTCAGAGGTAGCAGTGTGTACACCAGTGAACTTCTCCAAAGCATCGCACAAAGGAACACAGTGAGGCAGTGCATGCACCCATTTGGTTAAGGTGCTGTCTGTTATCCCTCTACCATGTGTCATCCCTCCACTGGTTTTCAGCATCCTCATCAGGAACTGCTCGATTGTCTGGTCGGAGAAGTTGCCAGACCAGAACTCATTGGCTCGGCGGATGGTGAAATACCCCTTTGCAGAGAACAACGTGTACTCCTCAGGTGGCATGACTTGTGCAATGGAGTTCATCTGCTGCAAGTACAGTCTGCCAGACTTGGCATACGGTAGATGACCTGCTGCATGGAAATGCGGGATCATCTCCTGCACAAAGTGAAGATGAAGCTTCCAGTTGCCAGTCCTCTCAGCTCTGATGAAGTTGAGCATGAGCAACACCTGGTGGATGTACTGCACCCATAACTTCCCCGTTCTGCTCTGTGTGGCAGCTTGATCTAGGTGGTGAGTGAGAAACTGTTGAAACTCTTGCAGACTTTCCTTTTCATCTATCTCAACAGCATCTTCATCTTGGTCCACTGTGTCCTGGTACAGACTGACCAGATGTTCCTTGTTCGTCTGGCTCTCCCAGTCTGACTTGTCCAGCAGTACATATATGAGGGCCAGCAAGGTCAGAATGTGGGCACGCACTGCTCGAGAGAAGGCATGACCTGTGAGCATATGCACCACTGAACCTTTGGCATACACTCGTTCCCACAGGTTTTCCAACCCGCTCCCTGTCATGATCTTCCCAATGCTGCCTAGGTAGGACATCAGCAGGTGGAAGCCACCAAGTCGCACCACCACTTTGTCCAAGTCTCTGGAGGCAGCAACAATTTCAGAAGCCTTTTCATACAGAGGGTGATCAAATGTTACTGGGCAGATCTTGAGGTTGTGCTTGTCACTTTGTGTCTGTGCAAAGCACAGTGCATGTATATAGTGCTGGGGTTGCTTGGTTCCAGATTGATGAATGGGAGAGTCTCAATTCTGGAGGTTTGGAACTCATCACTTTTCAGAACAGTTTTCATGAAGCCACTCCAAGGCAGACACGGTGTTAAGTTCAACATGTGCCCAAGCATCCAAATGGAATCAAGAGCTGATGCTTGCAGTCTGTGAGCGTCAGAGATCTGCAGAGGCTCTACTGTAACTGACTGCAAAGCAGGAACTGCAGGTTTGCTGTATGTCTTGATGGGTATGTGCCCAAAAGTGCCAACTGCTTCAGCTGGGGGTAGTTGCATTGTGCGCTTGACAGGAGACTTTTCTACTGTTCCGGGTGGTGTTACACAAGCTATGCCACCCATGGCATGGAAAGTGTTGTGCCCAGTTAGTGTAGCAACATTGAAACCTGCATTATCAAATACACACTGGGTGAAACCATTGAGGCCATAGGAGGGCTCACCAGCGGATATGAGGCCGTTTTCAAATCGCTGGACCTCCTTGTAGTCATCTGCAAAACTGATGCTATTGAGGATGTCTATCAGCTCGCGAGAGGCATACTTGCGATGTATGTACACTGCTATGGCAAGTAGCACTGGTGAAATGAAAGACCTTGGTCTGCAGGCAGAAATGACAGAATGGGCAATGGCAGTGCATTGCCGACTCACTACAGCAGCATTTTTGCCCTTTGGGTCCAACAACTTGTGGAAGAAGAGCTTCAGAGACTCAGGAATCATCAAGGAACCATTTTCAGTTTCTTCCAAGGTTGGATATTCACCGAGATCATACACTGACAAACGAATCTCATCACGAATAATTGAAGCTGCCATTTCAATTATTCTTTCATTTTCACAAGCTTTGTCAGCTGCTTGATCTGCCACCCACCTCTCATGAAGTATCCGGTGAGCAGATTCACGGACACTGACTATGCTGGATTTTCCAGGGAGGTTTGTTACAATGATATCATCTTTGTATCGCTCTTTCAGTTTCTGTTTGGAGTACTTGAGAGAATAGCCTTCCTCACCATTCAAGAATGTTTCCATGTGCTCCATGAGGTCAGAAACTGCATATGGACATTCATCATTGTCATCTATATATGCACATAGCTCATTGAAAGCTGAAATCCTTTGAACATCAACTGGTTTGCCAACAGGTTTCAACTTTTGTGGGTTAGAAAGAAATTCCTGGGCACAGGCACGATGGTATTTTGCCTCTGCGGCAACCAAATCAATGTTTGCTTCTATTCTTTTGGCAACCGCCTCTCCCCACTCATCACCCCTCTATGTTGCCCTTTTCAACACATTGTTCTTGAACTCTATTGTCTCGACATTGCTTGTTAACTTTCTGCGTTTGGTTTCAAGTCTGCTGCGAGTAATCAGTACTTCAGAGCAGAAAAGGCAGTGTGTAGTCATGTCAAACAAAGGAGTTATGGACCGCAGAGTGGGTTGTTCAAATTCCTCATCTGCCGCTGATTTTTCAGACTTTCTCGTCTCAGATCTGATGGATGATTCCCGGGTGTAGGCTTTTCTACAGGCAATGTGAAGTGCCAGTGACTCCTGTATCTGTAGAAGTTCATGAAGACTATCCTGTCTCTCAAGGCTTGCAGCTACTAGAGTTGTCCTTCTTTTGGGTCCAACTTGCACAAATTCCTTAATGCATAAGTCCTTACAAATGATGCACGACTCCATCTCCTGCTCTGAAAAGAAAACATTGTATTGTGCATGTCAGCCATATTAAATATGTAATAAGTTGATTTTATCTTAAAAATAGCCATAATAATTGATTCTTTGTAACTTAAAATCTATGTTTTGACCCATTATTTTTAATATGATGATTTCAGCTTAAAATATGAGAAAATCTCAAGCCGGCGGCCATCTTGGACGCCATCTTGAATTTCTCAAAAGCCCCAAGGGGCATTCTTGGGGACTTTTAGTATGTTATTCCTGACAGTTTTCTGAACATATCCTGAAAGTTTCAGCTTGTTATAAATTTGTTCTGGGTTTGACTCAAATTTGACTTCATACTCCTGGACTAGAAGGGGTTTGTCGAATCTGGCAGGGGTTTCAGTATTTGGTAAGCCCAATGACATCTGCATAGCCCCACGGAGCTCGATTTTTCATTTTCGTCCCAAGGTCAAGGTCACGAACTTAGAAAATTGCGAATTTTGACATAAAAATCCATCTTCTCCGAGGGGGTTTGTTGAATCTGGCAGGGATTTCGGTATGTGGTTATCCCAATGGCACCTGCATAGCCACACAGCTCGATTTTTCATTTTCGTCCCAAGGTCAACGTTACCAGGTCACGAACTTAGAAAATTGCGAATTTTGACACAAAAATCATACGACCGCCCAAACTTTGAGAGCGAGGATGACAATATTTTTTCTGCATAATCTTGAGGTCATTCCCCACGTAAAGTCTTGAAAACATTTTGCTCGATCTCGAACACCTTGCCCGTGGCGCCCCCTTCAAGTTTGTTTTTACGCTGATTTCATCAAAGTATGGATAATCCGAGGAGTGCGAAATGCCATATAGCCTATATGACGTTGTATTGTTCCTGGAATGTTCCAGAGGAAGTTTTGCACCAAAGGTCATAATCCTTGACTTTTGACCTTTAAAGTTCACAAAGGTCAAATTTTCAAAATTGTGGGAATCAAACCGGGTTTTCGATCTTCTTCGACGAACTAACTCCAATTAGCTATAGCACGTATCCTGTTTCCTTATTTTAATGTCCACAACATTGTTTTGTGACCTTTTAAAGGTTATGTATGCAAAGGTCAAATTTTGAAAGTTGTTGAACGAAACCGGGTTTTCGACATTTTGCAGCTAATAACCTGTCACTCGTACCACATCATGTTGATCATTTTTATAACTTGGTCAAAATTATCACATTGTCTCATCCTTGACTTCTGAAACAATCTACATCGTCAAATACCGCTCGTGAACCATCGTCGTCTTCAGACTTGTGTCCACTTAATTTCAATTGAATGTCAGATTTCAAACACAAATCAGAACATGAATCGGAAAAGGAACCTGCAGTTTAGCAGTACTTTGGCTCTATATTTGTCTTGATTGCACATAGGAGAGAGAGAGAGAAAGAGAGAGAGAGGAGTCAGATAATTTTTTTTTTATTCTGTCTGCCTGTCTGGCAGTCAAACAAAATTGAAAATCATTCCAAACAGAAAGCAAACTGTTCTTTGCGACGCCATAAAGGACACAAACAACAGGCACGAATAACTATTGTAACATGTTAAATAAGGTGGCGGCACAGATGCTGCATCAACAGAAGTAAACTTCCGATTTTTTTTCCACAACTTTCAAAATCTTTATTTTATTTCAATTGAATTATATACTTGAACACTGGAGAACACAAATCACCTTTTTGGCACTTTCAAAAACCTTTCGTTTTGCAGTATTTGGGAAAAATATGGCATTTAACATCATCTCGACAAATCAAATTTTCTGCTGGGAGACCCTGCCCATGTCCATTTTTCTCAAGACTGGGCAGGGTCAGGTGTTCTATGAACTCTCGAGTTACCTAATGTTTGAACATGACTTGGACAGTCTTATCTATTAATTACATAGAATTGGAACATCACTTTTAGACCGATGGACCCCTATGACACCTTAAACTCCTTTAGTCCTTTACACCTTTGGGATTGAGACCCGAGAGAGACCTAAAACCTTCTTCAAATCTTGATACTTTTCAGACCAATAGACCTTTTTATGACCCTTTAGACCAGGGGTCGGGAACGTGTGGCTCGCGAGCCAGGTGTGGCTCTTTTGATGATTGCATCTGGCTCGCAGATAAAATTGGAGTTTGAAACTTTGAAAGCCTAATATTTCTCGCGGAAGCTTTACCTATAGTTTGAATGGTGTCGTGCTTCATTCACGTGCAGGGCTGAACTTGCCAGAAGGAGAGAAGAAAAAACGCCTCCGAATTGGCTGAAGCGGTTTTTGTTTCGTCCAGTCATGCGGCCGAGGTGACTCGTGATTTCGGTTCCTCCGATGACGTGCCGCCGCCGACACGCGTAGCGGAATTCATCTCGACCAATCACGTGCCACCGCTGAGGTGACAGCATCCCAGAGTCGGCCGGCCGCGCCGCACCTCTCGAGTATATAAGCCCGTGCGCAGGCCAGCCAGACTCACTATTTGCCAAGCCTCAGTTGGGTCAACATCTCTCTCTCTCTCTCTCTCTCTCTCTCTCTCTCTCTCTCTCTCTCTCTCTCTCTCTCTCTCTCTCTCTCTCTCTCTCTCTCTCTCTCTCTCTCTCTCTCTCTCTCTCTCTCTCTCTCTCTCTCTCTCTCTCTCTTTGTCTGTCTGTCTGTCTCTCTCTCTCTCTCTCTCTCTCTCTCTCTCTCTCTCTCTCTCTCTCTCTCTCTCTCTCTCTCTCTCTCTCTCTCTCTCTCTCTCTCTCTCTCTCTCTCTCTCTCTCATTTGCTCAAAGCTAACCCTTCGACGAAAAAGATGGCGAAAAGAAAAAAAGATGAGGAGTATCGTACATTTCAGGACGAATGGGCCGAAGAATTCGCCTTTGTGGAGAGAGCAGGTTCTGTGGTGTGTCTAATTTGCAATGACAAAATTGCATCGATGAAACGGTCGAATATAAAGCGGCACTTCGACACACGCCATGCTACCTTTGCATCAAAATACCCTGCAGGAGACAGCAGAAAGAAAGCGTGCCAAGAGCTACTGAGCAGGGTGCAAGCCAGCCAGCAGCAAACTCCGCGTATGGACCCGGCAAGGTGACTATAATTCCGCTCGCTTTGCTGGATCTTTAGCAATAGTGAGGAACGGAAAACCATTCACAGATGGCGAGGATGCTAAAACGTTCATGCTGGATGGAGCCAATGAACTTTTTGATGATCTTCCGAACAAAGACAAGATAATCAAACGGATACAAGACATGCCTCTGTAGGCAAGAGCTGTTCATGATCGTACCATCATGATGGCAAACCAAGTGGAGGAAACGCAAGTGAAGGACATAAATACAGCGCCGTTCTTTTCCCTGGCTTTGGATGAGTCAACAGACATAAGCAATTTGTCGCAGTTCAGTGTGATTGCAAGATATGCTGCTGGTGATACACTGTGCGAAGAAAGTCTTGCTGTTCTGCCAATAAAAGGGTCCACAAGAGGTGAGTATTTATTCAAGTCTTTCATGGAGTTCGCTCAAGAAAAAAAATCTACCTCTGGATAAACTTATCTCAGTGTGTACTGATGGTGCTCCGTGTCTTCTCCTCTTCTTCTTCTTTCGGCTGCTCCCGTTCGGGGTCGCCACAGCGGATCATCCGTATGATCTGCATAGTGATTTGGCACATGTTTTACGCCGGATGCCCCTCCTGACGCAACCCTGGTCCCCTCTTATGACACAGGGATATGGTACACCTATTTTAACCGGGGTATACACCGGCCCAGTACACTGGTACTCATTTCGCCGACCTCAGAAGGATGACAGGCTGAGTCAACCCCCTGGTGTATTAATTCAGTGGCTCAACGGGGCTTGAACTCAGGACCTCTTGGATCCCAAGCCGCTGCCCTAACCACTGCGCCAACACCAGGCTCACTGATGGTGCTCCGTGTATGGTGGGGAAAAACAAAGGATTTGTGGCGCTTCTCCGTGAACATGAAAATAGACCCATCCTAAGTTTCCATTGCATTCTACACCAGGAGGCACTTTGTGCTCAGATGTGTGATGGGCAGCATGGCGAAGTGATGTCGCTGGTCATTCGTGTGATCAACTTTATTGTTGCCCGAGCCTTAAATGCTCGCCAGTTTAAAACACTGCTGGATGAAGTTGGAAATAACTATCACGGTCTGCTTTTGCACAGCAATGTGCGTTGGTTGTCAAGAGGGAAGGTGATTAGCCGTTTTGCGGCTTGCCTGAACGAAATCCGGACTTTCCTTGAAATGAAAGGGATTGAGCATCCTGAGCTAGCCAAACTGAGTGGCTCCTCAAGTTTTACTATCTCGTGGATATGACTGAACATCTGAACCAGCTCAACGTGAAAATGCAAGGCATTGGAAATACAGTGTTATCGCTTCAACAAGCAGTGTTTGCTTTTGAAAACAAGCTGGAGCTCTTTATCATGGATCTTGAAACAGGTCGTTTACTACATTTTGAAAAACTGAGACAATTTAAAGATGCATGCACAGCAAGTGAGCCCACTCAAAACTTTGATCTCCACCAGTTAGCTGGCTTCACATCCAGTCTCCTCCAGTCATTCAAAGCACGCTTTGGAGAATTTCGTGAGCACACTCATCTTTTTAAGTTCATCACTCATCCAAACGAGTGTTCACTGAACACAGCCGACCTGAGTTACATTCCTGGTGTCTCCGTCAGAGATTTTGAAGCAGAAGTGGCTGTCCTGAAGGCCTCAGACATGTGGGTGAATAAGTTCAAGTCACTGAATGAAGATTTGGAAAGAATCGCACGACAGAAAGCAGAGTTGGCGAGCAAGCACATGTGGACAGAAATGAAAAAACTTCAACCCGAAGACGAGCTGATTATCAAAACTTGGAACGCGCTTCCTGTCACATACCTCACACTGCAGCGTGTGAGTATTGCTGTATTGACCTTGTTTGGATCTACGTATGCATGTGAGCAGTCATTCTCGCATCTTAAAAACATCAAGTCCAACCTACGATCACGTCTAATGGATGAAAGCCTCAACACTTGCATGAACATTAACCTCACCAAGTACCAACCAGACTACAAAGCCATCAGCAAATCCATGCAGCATCAGAAGTCCCATTAATGGTGAGTATTATAACAACATTATTTAAAAGAATAAATTCAGAGGCTTATTATACTCACATTTAGTTGAATTCAGTCTTAAAATATATTATATGGCTCTCACTGAAATAGATTTCCAAATATTTTGCTTTCATGGCTCTCTGAGTCAAAAACGTTCCCGACCCCGACTATTTAAGACATTATATGCTCTTTTGCCCTGAGACCCTTTTTGACACTTAAGACCTCATAGCCCTTTTCATCTCTTACACCATTTTTAGAGATTATAGGACCCCAAAGACACTTTAGGCCCCTTAGAAAAATCGGGGAAAAAATCCCCCTGGAAATCGTTTTTCCAACGTTTTTCGTGCTTCATATCACAAGTTGCAATGACAAATCAAAACATATCCCAAAGTGAAACTGCTGTTGAAAAGCGAAACTGAAAGTACTGATCTACGGCTCATCAAATGGAAAATCAGAATGAAATGCTGTGAGAAATACAGAATGGAAATTGCCAAAAAGCAAAGCTATGGGGAGAATCAAGAGAGAGGGGTGGGTGGGGGGGGTGGGTTAGGGTTTAATAAGTGACGTTGCGAGGGATAGAAAGTGGCTGGTTGGCATGGGACAAAAACTTTGGTGATCTTTGGTCAGGTGGTAAGCCCAAAAAGTGCCGAAATCCATTTCCCAGCCCAGCATCGAAAATTTCACCCTCAGTCCCAAACAGTACTTTAGAGCAATAACAAACATGAATTGGAAATCTTCGCTGGTGGAATGGAATGAGGTTGCCAATGTTACCAGATGCACCCAATGCAATATTTCCCGACCAAATATATTGTTATGAATTCGCGCCCGCCGGCGTACGAACTGCCGCTTTCCACTAATAGTAGCAGCTCGCCCACCGGACGGACAATTCAGTCGTGACCTTCCAGAGCAACGCCGGAACCCTGTCATGGGTGGGTCTTCAACCCCACCACGGCCTAGCCAATTTTCTACCCACGCAGGATAGGGTCAATCGCCGAATCTCGATATACCTAAGTACCCATGCGGATAGCTAACCGGGAGACCGTACCTCGGCGCAGGTCGGCTTGGACACGAACCGCTTGAGCGGTCCATTCCGTTCTGTAGTGATAACCGAGCGGGTATTATCGCCCCACCTCGCCGGATCCGATTATATTTAACGGGTGTTTAAAACCCAGCTATTTATTCCACGATGCAAGATGGCATTTCCAATAGGGAGAAGACGCAATGAACGGGGTACATTTGAACAAAGCACATTTATTTATTACAACATGTTTGAGGCAAGGCAATCATGCAATATACAGGCAAACAAAAGCAATCACGTGACGTATGCAAAGGAAAAGCACTACGACCGAATAAAAGCAATACTCATTTACAGGCACTTAAGCAGTTTTACTTATGGACATGGCCCCACATCATTCACACAAAAGAAGAGAAAAGACCACCCCCCACAGACAGGGGGGTCAGACTGGGCCCGTGGGCCTTTATGGTATGGGACTTGTCTGACCGAATGGGTCCCACGAGACCGACGCTGGCTACCTGCACCCTCGTGGTGCGACAGTTGGCGAGCTCTCTCCGGCACTCTCCTCCCGCCTGCGTGGCAGAGCTGGTCCTCCACGCACAACCCTCGTGACTTTGCGCCCAGAGGGAAAGGCAGCACCTCTTCGATGTCCACCCCAGAAGGCAAAACCACCAAAGCCCCGATCCACACGAGCTTGAACCACACCAGCTTGAAAGAAAAAAAAGACCAAGAAAAAAGACAAAGACACCGCCCGAAGCTTACGTCTTGTCCGCCTTATATCTCCTGGGGCTCTGCGCTTCGCTCCTCCCCGTTTTCGGCTCCGCCTCCCTTAGAGAAACTTCTCAAAAAGGGGCGTGCCCTCTCGCCCTCCCCCCTCTCCGCACGCCGTGCGGGGGATGGAGGAAGTCAGTTTTGGCCCAGGTCAAAGCAAATCATTCCCCCAAAAAGAGGCTCCCACCCTTTCTCACCTTTGACCTCTGCTCGGATCGCACCTCCCCCCAGACCAAGCGCGGAGAAAAACAGGCGGAAAAAGTCCGTGCACCCTCAAGTTCCTTCCTTTTGCTCGGGTTTATTGATTGAATGCGGAGAGATGGTTGTAATGTGTCCGTGGAGAAGAAGGGAATTGATAGCTAGCGTCGCGGTGAAGGTGGTTAGGTGGTTGGCGATCGTGGTTGTGGGGTTGGTGGCGTGGTTGTTAAGGGGAGCGATGTTGGTTGTTGTAATGGTGGTTGAGATGTGGTTGGTCCAAAATAACGATAGAAAAAGAAAAACACTACCTCAAAGGATCACAGCCCTGTGACACGAATAAAACCCATTAAACAACGGTGGGGAAATCTAACTGAACACAGACTTATCGATCTAACTGAAGGAAGGAACCTTTATGGTGTTCTGCGAATTTCCACAGCCGTAACAATATATATATATATATATATATATATTTAAACATTGAATTCCCACTTCTATCAATACACACGACAGAAAAATTTCTCATTTGAGGTGAGACATCCACAAACCCGTCAGAGAGATGTATCCCGACGAGTAATGTATATATATATACACACACACACACACACACACACACACACACACACACACACACACACACACACACACCTCTGGAAAAAAAATATGAGACCACTCCAAAAATTTTTTTAAATCAGCATCTATACATGTATGGCAGCCATTCCATTCCAGTGTCTGTTGAATTCCAACACAGGCACACATCATTCTCCTTCGTGAGGAACTGATTAGGTGATCACCTGAACCGAATCTTATTTAACAAGGAAAAGTATAAAAACCACTGCTGTGGCCATCACTATCCTCATCATCACTAACAGCTGGGATGTCATTAAGTACAGTGTTAGGCTCGGCCTCTATGGATGTGCACATCATCCTGGCATCCAGCACTCAACCCGTCCCATCACTTTGCGGACTGTCACATTCTGCTGGGTTGGTTACTTTCAGCGGCTGCACCAGGCTGATCCACAAGCTATTGAGTTGGATGTCAGGCGTGTTACTATCCATATTGCTGACCCTTCAATCAACTGTGGTCCACCTTCGTTTGTGGAAAAACACAGGCTATGGTGAAATGGGGTAAAGCCCCAGGGATCTGTGGCATCCACACTGAATTTCTCAAGGCTGGTGGAAATGTTGGACTCACGTCATTGTATGCATTTCTGTGCTCTGCCTGGAACACAGGCATCATCCCAACTGACTGGAAGAGGGGCCTTGTTGTCCCTCTCTGGAAAGGGAAAGGTGATCACCAAGACTGCAACAAGTACGGAGGGATGATGCTGCTCTCGGTGCCAGGCAAGGTCTTTGCTTGGATAATTCTTGATTGGGTTCGCCACCATCTGCTGGAGCAGCAGCACCCAGAGCAGTCAGGCTTTTGCACCAAAGAGGTCACGATTGACCGTATCCTTGCCCTTCAGGTCCTCACCAAATACAGATGAGAGTTTCGGCAGGGGCTGCTTGCAGCCTATGTTGATCTCTGCAAAGCATTCGATTCAGTGAATCGGGATGCCCTCTCGAGGTTTCTTTGTCTTCGTGGGGTACCACCAAAACTGAAAAATCTGATGTCTGAACTATACTCTGCTGTGAGATGTGGTGATACCATCTCTGACTTATTTATAGATGCTACTCGAGTTTGTCAGGGGTGTTTACTGGCCCCCACACTTTTCAGCGCTTGTATGGACTGAATTCTGGGGAGAATTTCAGAGAGATCAAGCTGCGGTGCATCGTTTGGGAATGTCAATATCTCTCACCTCAATTTCACAGATGATCCAGTCATCTTTGGGGAGACTGGATATCCTTTTGGGTCCCTTGAGTTGCTTTATGAGTAGTCATAGCCACTGGGATTCTGGGTCTCCTGGGTCAAAACTAAGATCCTGGCTTTCGATGACATATTGGAAGGTGCCATCTTGTCTGTACCTGTGTGTAATGAGGATGTTGAGGTCACAGAGAGATTCACTTACCTTGGCAGTGATATTTATGTCTCTGCTGGCTGTGAGCCAGAAGTCAATAGACGTTTGAGTCGGGCCTGGAAAGTCATGGATTCACTGGATTATGGGGTGTGGCACTGTCGGTATCTGTGCAGGAAGACTAAAATCTGAGTCTTCAGGTCCTTGGTGCTTCCCGTCTTACTCTCCGGATGTGAAACTTGGACTCTGACCAGGATCTGTAACTTAGACTTGATTCCTTTGTTACGAGCTTTCTTTGGAGAATCCTTGGCGATCACTGGTCAGACTTTGTGCCCAATGAGCGGTTGATGAGAGACTCAAATGAGATTTGTTACCTGCATAATCTGAGAGCGTCAGCTGCGGCTGTATGGACATGTAGCTCGTTGTTCTGATGCCAATCCTATTCACCAGATTCTCTCAGCGAGGGAGCCTCGTGAGTGAAGGAGGCCATTGGGTCAACCACGTGCCTTGTGGTTGCAGCAGGTTGATCGGCATCTCAAGGAGATGGGGATGGGCCAGGCATCTGCCTGGGGGATGGCCAGACGGAGGCCCCTGGAGTACCAGCGGAAAGTGGATGCAGCGACGCGCTGCTCCGGTGCATGCTCCCATACTTCACCTGACCTGAGTTGAACAACATTAGCCATATATCTGACTCTCTGACATCCATAGGCAATGGGCTGACTGTCAGACTCTCGGCAGCAGGATGACAGATTTATTAAGATGGCGTTATGTCTGGGACATCACGTCGACCATGAGACGAGACCTTTACAGTGGTGTATTATTCAAAACAAGGAAATTGCATTTTGCTACTTGAAAAAATACAGACAACGTGACGTCTGGGCCTTGGCACCATAAAGCGAATTCATAATATTTGTTTTCATGGTGAATATTACTATGATTAACACTGGGGTGGGAGCAGTAAACAAAATGTTTCTGGAAAAAAAATTAAATATATATATATATATATATATATATATATATATATATATATATATATATATATATATATATATATATATATATATATATATAAACAATGCAAATATTGTCTGTCAATAAACTGTATTGCTGTACTGTAACATATATATTATGTTGTTCAACTACCAACTGCGAAGCGATGCATTCAATGCTATTATATTGTGATGTCCACGGGACTTGAACAGTCCCGCCAATGTAGAATGAGCCGAAACGATGGAGGCGGTTTATTTATTTATAACCCAAACATGGCGGTTTCAATCGCTCTACCGCAAACGGGACGAGGAAGGTGGCACAAGTCGCTTTTCACTGAGTTGATAACGTTTATTTCTCCAACCAGAAATAACAAGACTCGGCAAGAAGAGGGATCCGGGGCGATTCGACGGGATGGTGGTGTGGGTTCGGGCGTGGGGAAAACACAGACAATTCCAATGAATATACAAATCTCAAACCCTCTAAGGCGCCAGGTACACACACACACACACACACACACACACACACACACACACACACACACACACACACACACACACACACACACACACACACACACACACACACACACACACACACACACACACACACCGTAGCTGGTCCTGGTGGTCAGGCTGGACCATGGTGCAAACGCAACAGTCCCTGGATTGGCGTCGGACGAGCTGTTGTTGCGCTCGTCAGGGGCAGGAGACACCGTGGTGCTGTCGACCTCCTGGTCCTGGCCCAAGTCCGCTCACAGCCGCCAGGGAACCAGTTCTGGCGCCAAGTTGCAAGCAGGAGAGGGAGGCAGGTCCGCCCGCCGTTCGACCCCGTACTCTGAGCCAGCAGAACCCCAGAGCCAACCAAGGTGAGGCACGAGGCTCAGGAAGGCCTCGAGACACGATCAAACCAGGGCCGAATCAGCGCAACAACACAGCACGCTCCCAGCACCACAGCCTCCACCAGAACAGTTTTTCTGTCCCGATCTTCTTCCTCTTCCTTTTCGACCCCGAACAGAACCTTTTTATCCTCCCGTCCTCGTCACTTCCAATCGAGCCGTTTTATTGGCCCTGCGCCGTCGCGTTCCGCCAATCGTGATCACGGGGCGGAGCCATCCGCAGCACTGTCCTGTGACGTCACGGCAAGCCTCCAGGGATTACTAAAAGGGGTTTACGCAGACACACTTACCCTATCCCGTGTCCCTATCTAATTATGTGACAATTATCATTTCCCCCTTGAAGAAATGGACATTTACTAGACAACTTATCACCACTGAATTGCTACTTATTACATCGAGATCCTGGTACAACTCGAACAGCATGGCATACCTAATTAAACATCCTAATTACCCTTTGAATGCATACCCCCCCTCAAACGTAACAATGCCCCCTCCTCTGGTACCGCAGCTCCTGCAAGGTATATCACAGGCGCTACTGTACCAGCCTTAACACTTACTGACTCACACCTAATTAACCTAACGAAATAAAGTAGGAGGGGCAATGGGCAGCGAGTCGCAGCGAACTTACCTATCCTGCTTAATGTACTACCCCCTTATGGCCTTATCCTCGCCTAAACAATCATTCGTTTTTTTTTTATTATTTTTTATTTTATTTTATCACATGATAGCACTGAGCGAAGTTGCACTCCATCCTCCGGATCATCGCTCTTGCCCAACACTCTTCCAGTGATCTGGGGAGGGGAAACAAAAGGTTCCACAAAAACACAACACTTATACTTTACATTCCTACTCTAAGCCTTAACGACACTATTCATGGGATATTTACACTTGAACGCATCCCCCAGTGGATGCTAATAGACCCAGCGTTACCTGGGGAGCCAATTTTCAAATTTGCTTGCCCCAAAATTATGCGGACATCATGCCCTTGCTGCACTTGTCAAGTTGTGCGGGATCGAGTGGGACTCACACATCTTCACAACACTCACACCATGCTCATCATCACATTTCTAGGTCATGGTCCCCATTTTAATGATGCAGGCTGAACCCCGTCATGGCCGTGGGGTGGGTTACCACAAGATGATGGGGGCATCTCAGGTGCAACCATGCCCACAGGTAAGCTTTAGTCCAACCCGGACGTTTCTCCGCCCCGCTCCCTTTGATTCCCACCCCCCTGGTAGCCATCAGCTCTAACCCCGTACAACACACTGGAAGGGGTCTCACTGGCTCCTCTGGCCTTCCTGGGTCGCCAAGGTCCTACCCGCCTTGGTCGCCCAACCAGACCCTCTCCCAGTTGCCTCCAGACACTGTCACCGTTAGCCACCAGGGGTGAATCTCCTTGAAGGGGGTCGCAATTCCCGCTCACCGTGAGCTTCAGCAATCCCTGCGGACAAGCACATCTTCCCCACCCACAAAACCCACATGACTCCCCCACCCCATCAGCCTTACATGTGACACCTGCATTTCTAACACTTCACCGACCATGACCTTCCCTGTTACCACACCATGTCCAATAAAAATCAATGTGTGCACCATACATGTCACTTCTTAACTTGAAGCAACTCACACAGCACTTCTCCTCACCCGATCCACGCACCAGCCATTGGACAGCCACTCGTGCCCGCTTTGTTACCAATTACCCATTGTCCCTATTGTCACTCTAAAACCCAGCAGCACTTACAAACCCATGCCAATTTTTCCACAATTCACTTTTTTCACCAAAGGAGGGCACTTCGCCACAATCTCAGCAGCCGAGCATGGCCGTATATGCTCAGCCCAATCTAGTCTCCCCGACCCCCGACAGTGATCTCCGGACCCGACCAAAGAAAGGGAATCTCGGATAGACCTGGCGGTTCAGCAGGAGGATTCACCCTCTCCGAGTCTAAAAGTCTATTGGAGGGTCCCTCCATCGCCGGGTACCGGCAATATCGTTGCATGTGTCCTCTTCCCCCGCACCAGAAACAACTCCCCATAAAAGGCCCCTGTGAGCATCGGTGAAATGTCTCTTCCGGTTCCGGACCCCCTCGGCCATAATCGAATTGCTCTATTGGCTGGGCTGGACCCCGCCGCTTTGGCGCACTAACTACCGGATTACCCTTTATCAAACTTGACAGTTTCTGGCAAATTTCCTGAAACATTTGGGTAATGCCAATTTCTCCCAGCCCCCCTCCCTGATCCTGGATCTCCGCCTGTCGGATCGTCACCGATGGCCTCTCTGGAACCCGACCTGGCCGACTCCACGAGGCCAGCCTGGCCGCGCACTCGGCCGCTCAGTGAACGGTGGGTGGATCCTGTAACTCCACTAGCGCTCGGACCTCAGGGTCAGGAAGAGCAGCTAAAAATTTCTCTCATGCCAGTCTGTCCCATGCCTCCACTGTAAGGTCCCGATACACGATCCTGACTGATTGGTAAATGTCCTGTGCCAGCTCCTGCACTGTCTCACCCGGCTTTAATCTGCGGTGCTGGAGCTGGGCCCGCACCAGATCACAGTTCGCTGCAAACCCAAACTGACGGCTCAACGCCTCGCAAATGTGGGAGCTGGTCAACATCCCCTTCGCGATCACGTTTAACACATCTGTGGCTGGTCCCCGCAACGTTGCCACCAAATTCCCTGTACGTTCCCGCTCATTCCACCCGTTTAGTCCGGAAATACACTCAAATTGCGTCAGAAAAGCTTCAAGGCTCCCTGACCCGTCAAAATTTACCAGGGGGATCACTTTTACGGTGGCCCGCTTCTCAGTTTCTCCCTTGTCCGAATCCAGCCCAGGGATCAAACACCCTTGTGGCTGCGTATCCAATTTCGGAGCCCACTGTGGCCAAAGATGTTTTGTGGTGAGGGTCTCATGGGTCAATTTTGCATCCTGTTCCAAACGTTGAATGGACCGATTCACCTCTTCCCGCAGGATCTTCTGGGCCCGCACAACCTCCTCCAAGGCTCCGTCGCGAGTTTGTAGCTGCTCCTCAACCAACCCGGACACTCTACTTACAAAAGACGGCTCTACCAGGCCTTTATCCAAGACTTCATCTTGGCTCATAATTTTATCTTGTTCGTCCAAACGAGCCTCCAATCCTTTACCTCCTCCGCCAAATTCATCCCTTGCTTCCTCAGCTCTCCCCACTCTTCAACTTGCAGCTGCATACGAGCATCCACACAGGCACGATGACGTTCCAGGCTTTCATCCACTTTATCAACCCGAATGTTCGTTGCATCAATTTTATCTACCAATTTTTTCCGTATATTTTCCCCCTCCAATGTAATTTCTACCTTTGTTTCCTCCAATCTATCCTCGAATTTACTTTGTATTTCTCCCAATTTAACATCCACACACTCCTGCATCTCAGTTTTCATTTTCTCCATCTTTTCCCCCAATTCATCCCTCATTAAATCAATCCGTGCACCCAACTGTTGCCCCATTACCCCCAATTGATCTGTCATTTCTGCCATTTGTGCCCCCTGTGCCGTCATTTTTGCCCCCTGTGCTGTAATTGCACTCATTAAACGTTCCAACATTGTCCAGATCGTCATCGTGCTGGTTTCCGGCGCTGCCGGCTCCGTTTCGGGCGATGAAGCACGGTCCACGCTCGGAATGGGGGAGGTTCCAACCCTACCCCCGTCTCTCCCTTCTTCCCCCGACTCGCTGCCAGACACGTGGCCTTCCTCCTCAAACATCTGCACATCCGCCATGGTGCAGAAGTCCCGTTTGCCGCCAATTAATTTTAATTTGAAAAATCGCGCCAAAATTTTCCCGCGCTCGCGCGCTTTTCTGCAGTAATTTGATATTCCAATTCGTGGCGAGATTTCAGTTCTGGTATATTCTCCCGATACCAAATATAATTTAGAGGGGTTCGAACATCCAACACCCTGACAACAATGTGACGTCCACGGGACTTGAACAGTCCCGCCAACGTAGAATGAGCCGAAACGATGGAGGCGGTTTATTTATTTATAACCCAAAGATGGCGGTTTCAATCGCTCTACCGCAAACGGGATGAGGAAGGTGGCACGAGTCGCTTTTCACTGAGTTGATAACGTTTATTTCTCTAACCAGAAATAACAAGACTCGGCAAGAAGAGGGATCCGGGGCGATTTGATGGGATGGTGGTGTGGGTTCGGGCGTGGGGAAACACAGACAATTCCAATGAATATACAAATCTCAAACCCTCTAAGGCGCCAGGTACACAACCACACACACACACACACACACACACACACACACACACACACACACACACACACACACACACACACACACACACACACACACACACACACACACACACACACAACGTAGCTGGTCCTGGTGGTCAGGCTGGCCCGTGGTGCAAACGCAACAGTCCCTGGATCGGCGTCGGACGAGCTGGCGTTGCGCTCGTCAGGGGCAGGAGACACCGTGGTGCTGTCGACCTCCTGGTCCTGGCCCAAGTCCGCTCACAGCCGCCAGGGAACCAGTTCTGGCACCAAGTTGCGAGCAGGAGAGGGAGGCAGGTCCGCCCGCCGGTCGACCCCGTACTCCGAGCCAGCAGAACCCCAGAGCCAACCAAGGTGAGGAACGAGGCTCAGGAAGGCCTCGAGACACGATGAAACCAGGGCCGAATCAGCGCAACAACACAGCACGCTCCCAGCACCACAGACTCCACCAGAACAGTTTTTCTGTCCCGATCTTCTTCCTCTTCCTCTTCCTCTTCCTTTTCGACCCTGAACAGAACCTTTTTATCCTCCCGTCCTCGTCACTTCCAATCGAGCCGTTTTATTGGCCCTGTGCCGTCGCCTTCCGCCAATTGTGATCACGGGGCGGAGCCATCCGCAGCACTGTCCTGTGACGTCACGGCAAGCCTCCTGGGACTACTAAAGGGTTTACGCAGACACACTTACCCTATCCCGTGTCCCTATCTAATTACGTGACAATTATCATTTCCCCCTTGAAGAATGGACATTTACTAGACAACTTATCACCACTGAATTGCTACTTATTACATCGAGATCCTGGTACACTCGAACAGCATGGCATACCTAATTAAACATCCTAATTACCCTTTGAATGCATACCCCCCCTCAAACGTAACAATATTTTGCTTGTACCTTCTGTTCGATTAATGCACAAGTAGTCGTGGCAGTGTGGCAGCATCATTTTGCCTTTGGTGTCGTAATAGGTTAATATGCCTTAGTTTTGGTTCATCTGGTGGTTATTTCTTGTACAAAATTTCCGGTGGGGGTTTTGGCCATTACGTGAGGGTTTACCATTGCCAAATCATAAAGACTGGATTCAGAATCCGACAATCTCAGATGTCTTTTCTTAAATGCTAAAAATACATGACCATATTTTTCATATCAACCAGTGAATGCTAGGGCGTAGGACAACTGGCTTTTTATGCTCACTGAAGGCCAACAAACTCCATCATATAATCCCTCAATTTTGCAAAAAGATTAGAGCCGAGTTGGGCATCGAACCCAGACTTGCCTCAAAAGTCAGTGTAATCCTTCCGAGCTATCGTGGCAACCCCAAACCTCTTCCGTGATGTTGTGCTCCATCGACTATGATGATTTGACATCATAAGCATGCAGCAGGTGTAATACCGATTCAGGGAAATGGATTAAAACAAAAATGGGGGCAGTCAGTACATATTTTGGTCAGAAAGGTTGGGATGGGGTAAGAAAGGATCAGAAAAGTCTGCCATTTTTTTCCCACAATACCAAACTGCTCCCTTTAACCTGGGGCTCAAGAGCTCCATCAGGGCACTACCTATTTAATGAGTGAAGCAAAAGAACAGCCACTCCTTGGATACTGGTCCCCATATCTCAAGGACAGTTCCACTATCCAAGACCCTCCCAACACCTGTGGGTGTTGAACCTGCTGGGCTGAATTGGGTGGATTGAAGAGAAGGAAACTAACAAAAATCATGGCAGTCCACACGGTCTTAGTCTTGGGTCGACAGGTGGCTAGAAGGAACTAGGACTGCAAGTTACTGATTTTCCCTATTAGGGGTTATCATCATGGCTGGAGGTGGTGAGGGAGGTGGGGTCTTCTTTGCAAGAGAGCATATGGACAGGAGGTTATGCAGAAGTGGGTATCTAAGAGTGGTCTGGATATTTGAGGGGGCCAAGACATCAGTCAGAACTACAAATGTTTGCTTGGAGGCATTTGAGATAAAGGATAGTAAACATCAAGGGTAATTTCTTAGTCCTTTTTCTGTTTGTGGTGGTGATGGATGTATTGAGAATGAGCAAGTATATGGCAGATGATTTGAAAATGCATCAGAATATGACAGACTTAAGGATACAATGGTTGCATGGGTGGAGGGTTTGAAAAGTGGGGCACTGGTGATAATTGTGAGGAAACAGATCATGGTGAGCAAGAGAAAAAGGAGGCAGAGGATGTGGATATTATGACAAAGGGTAGACAGGGAGTGATAGCAAGTGGGAAGTTTGGCCCAAAAAAAGTACAGTACAGTTGTCATAATAGTTTCATGGTCCTGCAAAATGAATCATGTGACAAACATAGGACCTTGCTTTGGAGGGACACATCTCTGAAGACCTCGAAACTTTAAAAACGTAATTCCAATGAATGAATCATTACATTGCATTTATTTCCACACATTAAAAAACCTGTGATTGTTAAAACTTCACTGAAAGGCACTGAAAATGCAATTTATAATTGTGTGTGTGTGTGTGTGTGTGTGTGTGTGTGTGTGTGTGTGTGTGTGTGTGTGTGTGTGTGTGTGTGTGTGTGTGTGTGTGTGTGTGTGTGTGTGTGTGTGTGTGTGTGTGTGTGTGTGTGTGTGTGTGTGTGTGTGTGTGTGTGTGTGTTTTGAAAAGTAATTCCTCCTATTATTTTTCTCCAAAACAGGTATTCGAATGTAACAAAGAAAGATACTAACAACAATCTTTATTCTACCTTGCTGTATTTACATTTCTTAACATAATCACCACTGTGGTCCACACATTTCTGCCAACGTTTAAGTGGATTTGGGATGCTGTCATGATAGAACTGTGCATCCTGATCACTTAACCAGCGCTTCACAGTGGCTTGACATCATCTTCGGAAGAAAAATGTTCTCTACAAAGGCCTTCCTAAGGTTTGGGGAAGAGAAGAAAATATGACGGAGCCAAGTCAGGGCAGGTGATCCCTTGTGGCGATACTCCATTGACCGTCTCTTCCCCTCAGAATCATATTGGTGCACCCAACTCTCATTCCCAGTCAATCATCCCACTTCTCATCTCGTGTTTTATTCTTAACAGCACTGATAATATTGTGCGCCCTCTGCCATTTGACTAACATAGCATAGAAGTTTGGAAAAATCTCACATCACAATCAGGAAACCCCACATCCAGTGGCAGGAAGAACTATTTTGTGGACTGCGCTTTGCTTATTTCGAATATCTTTACCTGTTTTGGAGAAAAAAAAGAATAGGAAGCATTACTTTTAAACACGTCCTTATATATAGGTCGGTGGTTCAAACTCCGACCGCGCTATACCAACGACTTCAAAAATGGTACATGCTGCTCCCTTGCTTGATGCTCAGCATTTCAAAGGAAAGAGCATGGGCAAACAATGCTCAGAAGGTAATGGCAAACCACTCAGTATAACTCTTGCCAAGAAACTGCTTTGGCAGCTCTGTAAAAAATAAATAAATAATAATAATGGTTTGTGTGTGTATATGTGTGTGAGCGAGTGATGTAGACAGTATCACGAAAGACCTGATGTACACGGCATTTTGGCATCTTGCGGACATAAATTACCAGATTTCCACCATAGTCTATCTACCATGACATCCATAAAGTGTAAATCCACAAAATTTATACACATTGGAGAGAAACCAAAAATACAAAAAGCAAATACGATATGTATTCACACAATTCTAAGGCACAACTATTTATTTTAAAAAAAAGAACAACTTTTTACCAGCGAAGTGTCGCAGGTCTACAAGAGCCCCGCATGGTTGTTGTTGTTGTTGTTGTTGCTGTTGTGGTTGTTCTTGGGGGTCGATTTTTGAAATATGCACCCATTGATCAGACAGCTGCCAGACTCCACCCACCATGGTATCAAACAAAATATGGCCACCACCTTGGTTTTCTGGTGGGCCGATGAAACCAGGCCTGTAGGCCTCTGCTGATTACGGTATACACTGCCTGGGTGTGTTGCATCAGATTTCCATTGGCTTTGTCTGGATTGAGTGTTACTCACGATGAAGGACCCCAAAAATATCCAATCAATGTCGAAAATAAATTACAAGTAAGGTATAACCAAGCCTGGAAACCCATACGGGACACGCCTCCTTTCAGAAAAAAAAATTAAAATAAAAAAGCATTACGTAATTCTTGAATGGCCCCAAATTAGGGTTAAACAATCCGTGACAATGAGAGGAATCAACTCGTTCTGATATAACCGTGGTGGAGGCTGACATGGATGAGAGGTGTCGAGTTAAATATTCTTTTCAGAGTGCCTTTTTGCGCGTTTCCCAATCATCCTGTCACCGGATTAAATTGTCGCAGGTTGTGACCACAGTGTGGTCATTCCCAAGTCATTCAGGGCACCTTACAACTGAGAGTAAAGGTGGGAGATGAGAGAGTGAGGTATGCACCATGTCTCTCTGGAAGAGAAAGCAAGGTGCACGGGAGGAATGGGAGCGGAGAACATGTCATCACCCACGAGATCAGAATTATGACGCTGATGCGGAAGAGGAGCGATCAATCACTCACATCAATAATCTGTTTTCCAACCCTTCTAATATTTACGCGATTGTTGAGTGCAATTTCTTTGATCTTCAGTGTGCCAAATGAGAATCGAAGAGTGCATTCTTCCGCATGTCATCATCCACATGATTAGAATAAGGATCCTTTTCCAGAAGAGCGATTCATCATTCATGACATCGATTTGTTGTTTCAAGTTGGACTTTGTGTGAACTTTTTAAATAAAGGTGCACTCCTGCACAAGCATATTTTTATTTACTTTTTCTTAAAGAAAATTGGCATGCGCCTTCCATTTGGGGGTGCCTTAGAATTGTGCAAGTACAGTAACAAATCAACATGAACGATATCTTGTTCAATGTATGGTTACAAAACAAGATGGCAGGCAAAAATAAAACACACAAACCTCAGGAAACTGAGCTCATCTCGGTAGATGAAACAGTCATGATTGGATTGTCAATAAAAAAAAAACACAAAAAAACCCAGCACCTCACGTATGTTTTAAGTATTACTAACACCATAGGGGAAGGATCGAGCCCAAAAACCAAGAGGGCCCCCGTGGGTGAAAAAAAAAAATGAGAAAATGCAATAATTTAATGACATCAAGAGGATCGATTCGTAAATTTAATTGTTGCAAGTAAGGGCTTTAGTCTTTGTCAAAGCAACAAGAGCAAGCCCAGAATGTCAGCACCTTTTCATCTTTCACGACGGATAAATCAACCATTTTCTTGTCGTTTATATTTTGAACCAGTCCTTGTTAACATAGCGGCTTGGTGGTGGAGTGGGTAAAACGGTGTTGCGTTGCTCTCACTGGTGTGGCTGTTCGATTCCCATGGCTGTTCAGGTGGAGCGGTGACCTGTCAACTCGTTAGTAGTCACAAAAATGTTCACTTGTCTTGAGTGCCCAGATGTTCTGTCCCTCCCATAATAATACCACATTGTGAATAGCAACAATAATGGGTTGATCACGGATTAGGAAGAAGAACAGGTACTATTTGGCTGAAATGGTGACGACTCAGATTCCGTTTGTAAAGGTGTTGGTGAATGAGAGACGATCATGTACCCGCAGCCTCGGGGGAGCCAACACCGAGGCACCTCAATTTCACCGTACTCTCCCATATGTTCGTCTCCCACATGTCCTGGCATTCCATCACCTTGCAAACGAGATCACTGTTCACACGACGCAAGGCAAACTGTAGAATGGAATCCAAATATGATAGGCACTGCTTTGGTGTCGGCATCGGTATGTTTTCAATGTCACCGACATCATCAATGTCATCAATATCACCACCCTTATCGCTATCTTCCTTCCGACGCTTCTTGAAAAGCTCCTCCTCTAAAAGCCGTGCCGTCGATTTGGAAGTAACCAATTGTGCGTCGCAATTTATGAAGTCAACCCATGACATTCCGTTCATCGCCTGCAGAACCGCAGAGTACAGCTCGTCATTGTCGTCTTCAACGGAAGGGCTTGCTGGGGAATCTGTGAGTTTGCACTTCTGAAAGCACCGCTCAATTGTGCTCACACCAATGTTTTTCCAAGAATCGCTCAACCACATCATGGCGTCAATAGCATTTATCCATTTTGCAAGATCCAAGGCAGTGTTGTACCCATCCATATTTAGTATTATATGGCTGATGAGGCTTTTGCGGTAGTTCTTCTTTACAGCCCGAACAATTCCAATCTCAAAGGGCTGAAAACTGGACGTAATGTTCGATGGAATAAATGCTAACTTTACATTTGACAGACACTCGACTGAGTGCACCAAACATTCGTTCAGGAATACGATTATTTTTCTTGACTGCAGCTGCATTTTATTGTTGAGTTTCTCTAACCAGAGGGAAAAGACGGGAGATGTCATCCACGCCTTGTCATGGGATTCATAGGTAACGGGGATTGTCGAGTTATTCATTCGGGAATGAAATCTTGAACTCTTCCCAACGATAACAGGATCCAACTTTTCGCCTGCAGCCGAGCAGCACAATAACACTGTAACACGGTCAGTGGCGTTTCCTCCTTTCTTGGAATTCCTGACTTTTGCTTCCAGTGAAGACAGGGGCAAGTCTCTGAACAACAAACCGGTTTCACAAGCAGCAAATATGTTTTCCTTTTCATAGCCTTTACACAGTGCAAGGAAATCGTGTGAACAATCGACTGGTAGATTCGCCTCGACTTTCGGCAACTCCTTGGGCACATTTGGAAGGTGAACATTATACCGAGCTTTCCAAAGGGTCACCCACTTGTTTGATGGTGCGAACTTGATATTCATCTCATGAATAAGCAATCTTGCTTTCTTCTTGATCATTTTCCTCGTCACTGAATGGGAGGAGGGCAAGATGGGGAACAGGAATAACAAAAAAAAAGAAAAAAACAAAGAAAACAAAAAAACTTGCTGAAAATACAAACCACGTTTATGAGAGACACTCTAACTCCTGGGAAAAAAATGCTTCAAGGATCATTTCAAGATAAAGAGCAAACAACGTGAGACACTTAGATACAAGACAGATAATGGGGGCGAGGGGCGGGAGCGGGAGCGGGAGGTCGGGGTGAGGAGCCGGAGCGGGAGGTCGGGGCGAGGAGTTGGAGTGGGAGCAGGAGATCGGGGCGAGGGGTGGGAGCGGAAGCGGGAGGTCGGGGCGAGATGTCAGAGCGGGAGGGGGAGGTGAAAGCGAGGGGCTGGGGCAGGAGGTCGGGGCGAGGAGCCGGAGTGGGAGCTTGGTGCGAGGAGCTGGAGCCGGAGCGGAAGGTCAGTGTGAGGAGCCGGAGCGGGAGCGGGAGGTCGGTTGCAGGAGCCGGAGCCGGAGCGGGAGGACGGTGCGAGGAGCCGGAGCGGGAGCGGGAGGTCGGTTGCAGGAGCCGGAGCGGGAGCGGGAGGTCAGCGCGAGGAGCCGGAGCGGGAGCGGGAGGTCGGCGCGAGGAGCTGGAGCGGGAGCGGGAGGTCGGTACGAGGAGCCGGAGCAGAAGCGGGAGGTCGGTGTGAGGAGCCGTCGCGGGAGGTCGGTGTGAGGAGCCGTCGCGGGAGGTCGGTGTGAGGAGCCGTCGCGGGAGGTCGGTGTGAGGAGCCGTCGCGGGAGGTCGGTGCGAGGAGCCGTCGCGGGAGGTCGGTGCGAGGAGCTTGAGCGGGAGCGGGAGGTAAGGGTGAGGGGACGGAGCAGGAGCGGGAGGTCAGAGCGAGATGTCAGAGCGGGAGGGGGAGGTGGGGGCGAGGGGCCAGGGCGGGAGGTTGGTGCGAGAAGTCGGAGGTCAGTGCGAGGAGCCGGAGGTCGGTGCGAGGTGCCGGAGCGGAAGGTCAGTGCGAGAAGCCGGAGCGGGAGAGGGAGGGCGGTGCGAGGAGCCAGAGGTCGGTGCGAGAAGCCGGAGCGGGAGCCGGAGGTCGGTGCGGGAAGCCGAAGCAGGAGCGGGAGCAGGAGCAGGTCGGGGCGAGGGGCCGGAGCGGGAGAGGGCGGTCGGGGCGAGGGGCCGGCACGGGAGCGGGAGGTCGGGAAGAGGGGTCGGAGCGGGAGGTCGGGGAGAGGGGTCGCAGCGGGAGGTCGGGGAGAGGGGTCGCAGCGGGAGGTCGGGGAGAGGGGTCGCAGCGGGAGGTCGGGGAGAGGGGTCGCAGCGGGAGGTCGGGGAGAGGGGTCGCAGCGGGAGGTCGGGGAGAGGGGCCGCAGCGGGAGCGGGAGGTCGGGGTGAGGGGTTGGAGTGGGAGGTCGGGGTGAGGGATCGGAGCGGGAGGTCGGGGCGAGGGGTCGGAGCGCCAACGGGAAATTGGGGCGAGTGGTGGGAGCAGAAGCGGGAGGTCGGGGCGAGATGTCAGAGCGGGAGGGGGAGGTGAAAGCGAGGGGCCGGGGCAGGAGATCGGGGCGAGGAGCCGGAGCGGGAGCTTGGTGCGAGGAGCCGGAGCGGAAGCGGATCGGTGAGCGGAGCCGGCGCGGGAGTGGGAGGTCGGTGCGAGGAGCCGGAGCGGGAGCGGGAGGTCGGTGCGAGGAGCCGGAGCGGGAGCGGGAGGTCGGTGCGAGGGGTCGCAGCGGGAGCGGGAGGTCGGGGAGAGGGGTCGCAGCGGGAGCGGGAGGTCGGGGAGAGGGGTCGCAGCGGGAGCGGGAGGTCGGGGCGAGGGGTCGGAGCGGGAGCGGGAGGTCGGGGCGAGGGGTCGGAGCGGGAGCGCGAGGTCGGGGAGAGGGGTCGCAGCGGGAGCGCGAGGTCGGGGAGAGGGGTCGCAGCGGGAGCGCGAGGTCGGGGAGAGGGGTCGCAGCGGGAGCATGAGGTCGGGGAGAAGGGTCGGAGCGGGAGCATGAGGTCGGGGAGAAGGGTCGCAGCGGGAGCGCGAGGTCGGGGAGAGGGGTCGCAGCGGGAGCGCGAGGTCGGGGAGAGGGGTCGCAGCGGGAGCGGGAGGTCGGTGCGAGGAGCCGGAGCGGGAGGTCCGTGCGAGGAGCCGGAGCGGGAGGTCCGTGCGAGGAGCCGGAGGTCCGTGCGAGGAGCCGGAGCGGGAGCGGGAGGTAGGTGCGAGGAGCCGGAGCGGGAGCGGGAGGTCGGTGCGAGGAGCCGGAGCGGGAGCGGGAGGTCGGTGCGAGGAGCCGGAGCGGGAGCGGGAGGTCGGTGCGAGGAGCCGGAGCGGGAGCGGGACGTCGGTGCGAGGAGCCAGAGCGGGAGCGGGAGGTCGGTGCGAGGAGCGGGAGCGGGAGGTCGGTGCGAGGAGCCGGAGCGGGAGCGGGAGGTCGGTGCGAGGAGCCGGAGCGGGAGCGGGAGGTCGGTGCGAGGAGCCGGAGCGGGAGCGGGAGGTCGGTGCGAGGAGCCGGAGCGGGAGCGGGAGGTCGGTGCGAGGAGCCGGAGCGGGAGCGGGAGGTCGGTGCGAGGAGCCGGAGCGGGAGCGGGAGGTCGGTGCGAGGAGCCGGAGCGGGAGCGGGAGGTCGGTGCGAGGAGCCTGAGCGGGAGCGGGAGGTCGGTGCGAGGAGCCTGAGCGGGAGCGGGAGGTCGGTGTGAGGAGCCGGCGAGGGAGCGGGAGGTCGGGGCGAAGCAAGGAGCCGGAGCGGGAGGTAAGGGCGAGGGGTTGGAGCGGGAGCGGGAGGTAGTTGTGAGGGGACGGAGCAGGAGCGGGAGGTCGGGGCGAGATGTCAAAGCGGGAGGGGGAGGTGGGGGCGAGGGGCCAGGGCGGGAGGTTGGTGCGAGGAGCAGGAGCGGAAGGTCAGTGCGAGAAGCCGGAGCGGGAGTGGGAGGGCGGTGCGAGGAGCCAGAGCGGGTGCGGGAGGTCGGTGCGACAAGCCGGAGCGGGAGCAGAAGGTCGGTGCGGGAAGCCAGAGCGGGAGCAGGAGGTCGTGGCGAGGGGCCAGAGCGGGAGAGGGAGGTCGGGGAGAGGGGTCGCAGCGGGAGCGGGAGGTCGGGGAGAGGGGTCGGAGCGGGAGTGGGAGGTCGGGGCGAGATGTCAGAGCGGGAGGGGGAGGTGAAAGCAAGGGGCCGGGGAAGGAGATCGGGGCGAGGAGCCGGAGCGGGAGGGGGAGCTTGGTGCGAGGATCTGGAGCGGATCGGTGAGCGGAGCCGAGACGGGAGTGGGAGGTCGGTGCGAGTAGCCAGAGCGGGAGCGGGAGGTCTGTGCGAGGATCCGGAGCGGGAGCGGGAGGTCGGTGCGAGGATCCGGAGCGGGAGCGGGAGGTCGGTGAGAGGAGACGGAGCGGGAGCGGCAGCGGGAGGTCGGTGCGAGGAGACGGAGCGAGAGCGGGAGGTCGGTGCAAGGAGACGGAGCGGGAGCGGGAGGTCGGTGCAAGGAGACGGAGCGGGAGCGGGAGGTCGGTGCGAGGAGACGGAGCGGGAGCGGGAGGTCGGTGCGAGGAGACGGAGCGGGAGCGGGAGGTCGGTGCGAGGAGACGGAGCGGGAGCGGGAGGTCGGTGCGAGGAGCCGGAGCGGGAGCGGGAGGTCGGTGCGAGGAGCCGGAGCGGGAGCGGGAGGTCGGTGCGAGGAGCCGGAGCGGGAGCGGGAGGTCGGTGCGAGGAGCCGGAGCGGGAGCGGGAGGTCGGTGCGAGGAGCCGGAGCGGGAGCGGGAGGTCGGTGCGAGGAGCCGGAGCGGGAGCGGGAGGTCGGTGCGAGGAGCCGGAGCGGGAGCGGGAGGTCGGTGCGAGGAGCCGGAGCGGGAGCGGGAGGTCGGTGCGAGGAGCCGGAGCGGGAGCGGGAGGTCGGTGCGAGGAGCCGGAGCGGGAGCGGGAGGTCGGTGCGAGGAGCCGGAGCGGGAGCGGGAGGTCGGTGCGAGGAGCCGGAGCGGGAGCGGGAGGTCGGTGCGAGGAGCCGGAGCGGGAGCGGGAGGTCGGTGCGAGGAGCCGGAGCGGGAGCGGGAGGTCGGTGCGAGGAGCCGGAGCGGGAGCGGGAGGTCGGTGCGAGGAGCCGGAGCGGGAGCGGGAGGTCGGTGCGAGGGGTCGCAGCGGGAGGTCGGGGAGAGGGGTCGCAGCGGGAGCGGGAGGTCGGGGAGAGGGGTCGCAGCGGGAGCGGGAGGTCGGGGAGAGGGGTCGCAGCGGGAGCGGGAGGTCGGGGAGAGGAGCCGGAGCGGGAGGTCGGTGCGAGGGGCCGCAGGGGGGGTTCGGGGAGGGGGGTCGCGGCGGGAGGTCGGGGAGAGGGGCCGCAGCGGGAGGCCGGGAAGAGGGGTTGCAGCGGGAGGTCGGGGAGAGGGGTCGCAGCGGGAGGTCGGGGAGAGGGGTCGCAGCGGGAGGTCGGGGAGAGGGGTCGCAGCGGGAGGTCGGGGAGAGGGGTCGCAGCGGGAGGTCGGGGAGAGGGGTCAGCGGGAGGTCGGGGAGAGGGGCCGCAGCGGAAGCGGGAGGCCGGGGAGAGGGGCCTAGCGGGAGCGGGAGGTCGGGGAGAGGGGCCGGAGCGGGAGCGGGAGGTCGGGCGAGGGGTCGCAGCGGGAGCGCGCGGTCGGGGCGAGGGGTCGCAGCGGGAGCGCGAGGTCGGGGAGAGGGGTCGGAGCGGGAGGTCGGGGAGAGGGGTCGCAGCGGGAGCGGGAGGTCGGGGAGAGGGGTCGCAGCGGGAGCGGGAGGTCGGGGAGAGGGGTCGCAGCGGGAGGTCGGGGAGAGGGGTCGCAGCGGGAGGTCGGGGAGAGGGGTCGCAGCGGGAGGTCGGGGAGAGGGGTCGCAGCGGGAGGTCGGGGAGAGGGGTCGCAGCGGGAGGTCGGGGAGAGGGGTCGCAGCGGGAGGTCGGGGAGGGGGGCCGCAGCGGGAGGTCGGGGAGAGGGGCCGCAGCGGGAGGCCGGGGAGAGGGGTCGCAGCGGGAGGTCGGGGAGAGGGGTCGCGGGAGCGGGAGGTCGGGGAGAGGGGCCGCAGCGGGAGCGGGAGGTCGGGGAGAGCGGCCGCAGCGGGAGCGCGAGGTCGGGGAGAGGGGTCGCAGCGAGAGCGCGAGGTCGGGGAGAGGGGTCGCAGCGGGAGCGCGAGGTCGGGGAGAGGGGTCGCAGCGGGAGCGCGAGGTCGGGGAGAGGGGTCGCAGCGGGAGCGGGAGGTCGGCGAGAGGGGTCGCAGCGGGAGCGGGAGGTCGGCGAGAGGGGTCGCAGCGGGAGCGGGAGGTCGGGGAGAGGGGTCGCAGCGGGAGGTCGGGGAGAGGGGTCGCAGCGGGAGGTCGGGGAGAGGGGTCGCAGCGGGAGCGGGAGGTCGGGAAGAGGGGTCGCAGCGGGAGGTCGGGGAGAGGGGTGGCAGCGGGAGGTCGGGGAGAGGGGTCGCAGCGGGAGGTCGGGGAGAGGGGTCGCAGCGGGAGGTCGGGGAGAGGGGTCGCAGCGGGAGGTCGGGGAGAGGGGTCGCAGCGGGAGGTCGGGGAGAGGGGTCGCAGCGGGAGGTCGGGGAGAGGGGTCGCAGCGGGAGGTCGGGGAGAGGGGTCGCAGCGGGAGGACGGGGAGAGGGGTTGCAGCGGGAGGTCGGGGAGAGGGGTCGCAGCGGGAGGTCGGGGAGAGGGGTCGCAGCGGGAGCGGGAGGTCGGGGAGAGGAGTCGCAGCGGGAGCGGGAGGTCGGGGAGAGGGGTCGCAGCGGGAGCGGGAGGTCGGGGCGAGGGGTCGCAGCGGGAGCGCGAGGTCGGGGAGAGGGGTCGCAGCGGGAGCGCGAGGTCGGGGAGAGGGGCCGCAGCGGGAGCGCGAGGCCGGGGAGAGGGGTCGCAGCGGGAGCGCGAGGTCGGGGAGAGGGGCCGCAGCGGGAGCGCGAGGTCGGGGAGAGGGGCCGCAGCGGGAGCATGAGGTCGGGGAGAGGGGTAGCAGCGGGAGCGGGAGGTCGGGGAGAGGGGCCGGAGCGGGAGCGGGAAGTCGGTGCGAGGAGCAGGAGGGGGAGCGGGAGGTCGGTGCGAGGGGTCGCAGCGGGAGGTCGGGGAGAGGGGTCGCAGCGGGAGGTCGGGGGGAGGGGGCGTAGCGGGAGGTCGGGGAGAGGGGTTGCAGCGGGAGGTCGGGGAGAGGGGTCGCAGCGGGAGGTCGGGGAGAGGGGTCGCAGCGGGAGGTCGGGGAGAGGGGTCGCAGCGGGAGGTCGGGGAGAGGGGTCGCAGCGGGAGGTCGGGGAGAGGGGTCGCAGCGGGAGGTCGGGGAGAGGGGCCGCAGCGGGAGCGGGAGGTCGGGGAGAGGGGCCGGAGCGGGAGCGGGAGGTCGGGGAGAGGGGTCGGAGCGGGAGCGGGAGGTCGGGGCGAGGGGTCGCAGCGGGAGGTCGGGGAGAGGGGTCGCAGCGGGAGGTCGGGGAGAGGGGCCGGAGCGGGAGCGGGAGGTCGGTGCGAGGAGCCGGAGCGGGAGCGGGAGGTCGGTGCGAGGAGCCGGAGCGGGAGCGGGAGGTCGGGGAGAGGGGTCGCAGCGGGAGCGGGAGGTCGGGGCGAGGGGTCGCAGCGGGAGCGCGAGGTCGGGGAGAGGGGTCGCAGCGGGAGCGCGAGGTCGGGGAGAGGGGTCGCAGCGGGAGCGCGAGGTCGGGAGAGGGGCCGGAGCGGGAGCGGGAGGGCGGGGAGAGGGGTCGCAGCGGGAGCGGGAGGTCGGGGAGAGGGGTCGCAGCGGGAGCATGAGGTCGGGGAGAAGGGTAGCAGCGGGAGCGGGAGGTCGGGGAGAGGGGTCGCAGCGGGAGCGCGAGGTCGGGGAGAGGGGTCGCAGCGGGAGCGGGAGGTCGGTGCGAGGGGCCGGAGCGGGAGCGCGAGGTCGGGGAGAGGGGCCGCAGCGGGAGCGGGAGGTCGGGGCGAGGGGTCGGAGCGGGAGCGGGAGGTCGGGGCGAGGGGTCGGGGCGAGGGGTCGGAGCGGGAGCGGGAGGTCGGGGCGAGGGGTCGCAGCGGGAGCGCGAGGTCGGGGAGAGGGGTCGCAGCGGGAGCGCGAGGTCGGGGAGAGGGGTCGCAGCGGGAGCGCGAGGTCGGGGAGAGGGGTCGCAGCGGGAGCATGAGGTCGGGGAGAAGGGTCGCAGCGGGAGCGCGAGGTCGGGGAGAGGGGTCGCAGCGGGAGCGCGAGGTCGGGGAGAGGGGTCGCAGCGGGAGCGGGAGGTCGGGGAGAGGGGTCGCAGCGGGAGCGCGAGGTCGGGGAGAGGGGTCGCAGCGGGAGCGGGAGGTCGGTGCGAGGAGCCGGAGCGGGAGGTCCGTGCGAAGAGCCGGAGCGGGAGGTCCGTGCGAGGAGCCGGAGCGGGAGGTCCGTGCGAGGAGCCGGAGCGGGAGGTCCGTGCGAGGAGCCGGAGGTCGGTGCGAGGAGCCGGAGCGGGAGGTCGGTGCGAGGAGCCGGAGCGGGAGCAGATCGGTGAGCGGAGCCGGAGCGGGAGCGGGAGGTCGGTGCGAGGAGCCGGAGCGGGAGGTCGGTACGAGGAGCCGGAGGTCGGTGCGAGGAGCCAGAGCGGGAGCGGGAGGTCGGTGCGAGGAGCCGGAGCGGGAGAGGGAGGTCGGTGCGAGGAGCCGGAGCGGGAGCGGGAGGTCGGTGCGAGGAGCCGGAGCGGGAGCGGGAGGTCGGTGCGAGGAGCCGGAGCGGGAGCGGGAGGTCGGTGCGAGGAGCCGGAGCGGGAGCGGGAGGTCGGTGCGAGGAGCCGGAGCGGGAGGTCGGTGCGAGGAGCCGGAGCGGGAGGTCGGTGCGAGGAGCCGGAGCGGGAGGTCGGTGCGAGGAGCCGGAGCGGGAGGTCGGTGCGAGGAGCCGGAGCGGGAGGTCGGTGCGAGGAGCCGGAGCGGGAGGTCGGTGCGAGGAGCTTGAGCGGGAGCGGGAGGTAAGGGTGAGGGGACGGAGCAGGAGCGGGAGGTCAGAGCGAGATGTCAGAGCGGGAGCGGGAGGTCGGTGCGAGGAGCCGGAGGAGCGGGAGGTCGGTGCGAGAGCCGGAGCGGAGGTCGGTGCGAGGAGCGGGAGCGGGAGGTCGGTGCGAGGAGCCGGAGCGGGAGCGGGAGGTCGGTGCGAGAAGCCGGAGCGGGAGCGGGAGGTCGGTGCGAGGAGCCAGAGGTCGGTGCGAGAAGCCGGAGCGGGAGCCGGAGGTCGGTGCGGGAAGCCGAAGCAGGAGCGGGAGCAGGAGCAGGTCGGGGCGAGGGGCCGGAGCGGGAGCGGGAGGTCGGTGCGAGGGGCCGGCACGGGAGCGGGAGGTCGGGAAGAGGGGTCGGAGCGGGAGGTCGGGGAGAGGGGTCGCAGCGGGAGGTCGGGGAGAGGGGTCGCAGCGGGAGGTCGGGGAGAGGGGTCGCAGCGGGAGGTCGGGGAGAGGGGTCGCAGCGGGAGGTCGGGGAGAGGGGCTTCAGCGGGAGCGGGAGGTCGGGGAGAGGGGTTGGAGCGGAGGTCGGGGTGAGGGATCGGAGCGGGAGGTCGGTGCGAGGAGCCGGAGCGGGAGCGGGAGGTCGGTGCGAGGAGCCGGAGCGGGAGCGGGAGGTCGGGGCGAGATGTCAGAGCCGGAGCGGGAGCGGGAGGTCGGTGCGAGGAGCCGGAGCGGGAGCGGGAGGTCGGTGCGAGGAGCCGGAGCGGGAGCGGGAGGTCGGTGCGAGGAGCCGGAGCGGGAGCGGGAGGTCGGTGAGCGAGGAGCCGGAGCGGGAGCGGGAGGTCGGTGCGAGGAGCCGGAGCGGGAGCGGGAGGTCGGTGCGAGGAGCCGGAGCGGGAGCGGGAGGTCGGTGCGAGGGTCGGAGCGGGAGCGGGAGGTCGGGGAGAGGGGCTTAGCGGGAGCGGGAGGTCGGGGAGAGGGGTCGCAGCGGGAGCGGGAGGTCGGGGCGAGGGGTCGGAGCGGGAGCGGGAGGTCGGGGCGAGGGGTCGGAGTGGGAGCGGGAGGTCGGGGCGGGGGGTCGCAGCGGGAGCGCGAGGTGGGGGAGAGGGGGCGCAGCGGGAGCGCGAGGTCGGGAGAGGGGCCGCAGCGGGAGCGCGAGGTCGGGGAGAGGGCCGCAGCGGGAGCATGAGGTCGGGGAGAAGGGTTTAGCGGGAGCATGAGGTCGGGGAGAGGGGTCGCAGCGGGAGCGGGAGGTCGGGGAGAGGGGTCGCAGCGGGAGCGGGAGGTCGGGGCGAGGAGCCGGAGCCGGAGCGGGAGGTCGGTGCGAGGAGCCGGAGCGGGAGGTCGGTGCGAGGAGCCGGAGCGGGAGGTCGGTGCGAGGAGCCGGAGCGGGAGCGGGAGGTCGGTGCGAGGAGCCGGAGCGGGAGCGGGAGGTCGGTGCGAGGAGCCGGAGCGGGAGCGGGAGGTCGGTGCGAGGAGCCGGAGCGGGAGCGGGAGGTCGGTGCGAGGAGCCGGAGCGGGAGCGGGAGGTCGGTGCGAGGAGCCGGAGCGGGAGCGGGAGGTCGGTGCGAGGAGCCGGAGCGGGAGCGGGAGGTCGGTGCGAGGAGCCGGAGCGGGAGCGGGAGGTCGGTGCGAGGAGCCGGAGCGGGAGCGGGAGGTCGGTGCGAGGAGCCGGAGCGGGAGCGGGAGGTCGGTGCGAGGAGCCGGAGCGGGAGCGGGAGGTCGGTGCGAGGAGCCGGAGCGGGAGCGGGAGGTCGGTGCGAGGAGCCGGAGCGGGAGCGGGAGGTCGGTGCGAGGAGCCGGAGCGGGAGCGGGAGGTCGGTGCGAGGAGCCGGAGCGGGAGCGGGAGGTCGGTGCGAGGAGCCGGAGCGGGAGGTCGGTGCGAGGAGCCGGAGCGGGAGCGGGAGGTCGGTGCGAGGCGCCGGAGCGGGAGCGGGAGGTCGGTGCGAGGAGCCGGAGCGGGAGCGGGAGGTCGGTGCGAGGCCGGAGCGGGAGCGGGAGGTCGGTGCGAGGGGAGCCGGAGCGGGAGCGGGAGGTCGGGGCGAGATGTCAAAGCGGGAGCGGGAGGTCGGGGGCGAGGGGCCAGGAGCGGGAGGTCGGTGCGAGGAGCAGGAGCGGAAGGCCAGTGCGAGCACCCGGCGCGGGAGTGGGAGGGCGGAGCGAGGGGCCAGAGCGGGCGCGGGCGGCCGGTGCGACACGCCGGAGCGGGAACAGGAGGGCGGTGCGGGAAGCCGGAGCGGGAGCAGGAGGACGTGGCGAGGGGCCAGAGCGGGAGCGGGAGGTCGGGGAGAGGGGCGCAGCGGGAGCGGGAGGTCGGGGAGAGGGTCGGAGCGGGAGCGGGAGGTCGGGGCGAGATGTCAGAGCGGGAGGGGAGGTGAAAGCAAGGGGCCGGGGAAGGAGATCGGGGCGAGGAGCCGGAGCGGGAGCGGGAGGTCGGTGCGAGGAGCCGGAGCGGATCGGTGAGCGGAGCCGGAACGGGAGCGGGAGGTCGGTGCGAGGAGCCAGAGCGGGAGCGGGAGGTCGGTGCGAGGAGCCGGAGCGGGAGCGGGAGGTCGGTGCGAGGAGCCGGAGCGGGAGCGGGAGGTCGGTGAGAGGAGCCGGAGGGGGAGCGGGAGGTCGGTGCGACGAGCCGGAGCGGGTGCGGGAGGTGGCTGCGAGGAGAGCCGGAGCGGGAGCGGGAGGTCGGTGCGAGGAGCCGGAGCGGGAGCGGGAGGTCGGTGCGAGGAGCCGGAGCGGGAGCGGGAGGTCGGTGCGAGGAGCCGGAGCGGGAGCGGGAGGTCGGTGCGAGGAGCCGGAGCGGGAGCGGGAGGTCGGTGCGAGGAGCCGGAGCGGGAGCGGGAGGTCGGTGCGAGGAGCCGGAGCGGGAGCGGGAGGTCGGTGCGAGGAGCCGGAGCGGGAGCGGGAGGTCGGTGCGAGGAGCCGGAGCGGGAGCGGGAGGTCGGTGCGAGGAGCCGGAGCGGGAGCGGGAGGTCGGTGCGAGGAGCCGGAGCGGGAGCGGGAGGTCGGTGCGAGGAGCCGGAGCGGGAGCGGGAGGTCGGTGCGAGGAGCCGGAGCGGGAGCGGGAGGTCGGTGCGAGGAGCCGGAGCGGGAGCGGGAGGTCGGTGCGAGGAGCCGGAGCGGGAGCGGGAGGTCGGTGCGAGGAGCCGGAGCGGGAGCGGGAGGTCGGTGCGAGGGGCCGGAGGGGGAGCGGGAGGGCGGTGCGAGGAGCCGGAGCGGGAGCGGGAGGTCGGTGCGAGGAGCCGGAGCGGGAGCGGGAGGTCGGTGCGAGGAGCCGGAGCGGGAGCGGGAGGTCGGTGCGAGGAGCCGGAGCGGGAGCGGGAGGTCGGTGAGCGGAGCCAGAGCGGGAGCGGGAGGTCGGTGCGAGAGGGGCCGGAGCGGGAGCGGGAGGTCGGGGAGAGGGGCCGGAGCGGGAGCGGGAGGTCGGGAGAGGGGTAGCGGGAGCGGGAGGTCGGGAGAGGGGCTTAGCGGGAGCGGGAGGTCGGGGAGAGGGGTCGCAGCGGGAGGTCGGGGAGAGGGGTCGCAGCGGGAGGTCGGGGAGAGGGGTCGCAGCGGGAGGTCGGGGAGAGGAGGTCGGAGCGGGAGCGGGAGGTCGGGAGCGGAGGTCGGGGAGAGGAGCCGGAGCGGAGGTCGGGGAGAGGGGTGCCAGCGGGAGCGGAGCGGGAGCGGGTCGCAGCGGGAGGTCGGGGAGAGGGGGAGCGGGAGGTCGGGGAGAGCCGGAGCGGGAGCGGGAGGTCGGGAGAGGAGCCGGAGCGGGAGCGGGAGGTCGGGGAGAGGGGCCGGAGCGGGAGCGGGAGGTCGGTGCGAGGGGCCGGAGCGGGAGCGGGAGGTCGGGGAGAGGGGCCGGAGCGGGAGCGGGAGGTCGGGGAGAGGGGCCGGAGCGGGAGCGGGAGGTCGGTGCGAGGGAGCCGGAGCGGGAGCGGGAGGTCGGTGCGAGGGGCCGGAGCGGGAGCGGGAGGTCGGGTGCGAGGAGCCGGAGCGGGAGCGGGAGGTCGGGGAGAGGGGGAGCGGGAGCGGGAGGTCGGGGAGAGGGGTCGCAGCGGGAGGTCGGGGAGAGGGGTCGCAGCGGGAGGTCGGGGAGAGGGGTCGCAGCGGGAGGTCGGGGAGAGGGGTCGCAGCGGGAGGTCGGGGAGAGGGGTCGCAGCGGGAGGTCGGGGAGAGGGTCGCAGCGGGAGGTCGGGGAGAGGGGTCGCAGCGGGAGGTCGGGGAGAGGGGTCGCAGCGGGAGCGGGAGGTCGGGGAGAGGGGCCGGAGCGGGAGCGGGAGGTCGGGGAGAGGGGTCGGAGCGGGAGCGGGAGGTCGGGCGAGGGGCCGCAGCGGGAGCGGGAGGTCGGGGAGAGGGGCCGCAGCGGGAGCGGGAGGTCGGGGAGAGGGGCCGCAGCGGGAGCGCGAGGTCGGGAGAGAGGGGCCGCAGCGGGAGCGCGAGGTCGGGAGAGGGGCCGCAGCGGGAGCGGGAGGTCGGGGAGAGGGGTCGCAGCGGGAGCGGGAGGTCGGGAGAGGGGCTAGCGGGAGCGGGAGGTCGGGGAGAGGGGTAGCGGGAGCGGGAGGTCGGGGAGAGGGGCCGCAGCGGGAGCGGGAGGTCGGGTGAGAGGAGCCGGAGCGGGAGCGGGAGGTCGGGGAGAGGGGTCGCAGCGGGAGGTCGGGGAGAGGGGTCGGAGCGGGAGGTCGGGGAGAGGGGTCGCAGCGGGAGGTCGGGGAGAGGGGTCGCAGCGGGAGGTCGGTGCGAGAGGGGGAGCGGGAGGTCGGGGAGAGGGAGCCGGAGCGGGAGGTCGGGGAGAGCCGGAGCGGGAGCGGGAGGTCGGTGCGAGGAGCCGGAGCGGGAGCGGGAGGTCGGTGCGAGGTGCCGGAGCGGGAGCGGGAGGTCGGTGCGAGGAGCCGGAGCGGGAGCGGGAGGTCGGTGCGAGGAGCCGGAGCGGGAGCGGGAGGTCGGTGCGAGGAGCCGGAGCGGGAGCGGGAGGTCGGTGCGAGGAGCCGGAGCGGGAGCGGGAGGTCGGTGCGAGGGGCCGGAGCGGGAGCGGGGGGTGGGTGCGAGGAGCCGGAGCGGGAGCGGGAGGTCGGTGCGAGGAGCCGGAGCGGGAGCGGGAGGTCGGTGCGAGGAGCCGGAGCGGGAGCGGGAGGTCGGTGCGAGGAGCCGGAGCGGGAGCGGGAGGTCGGTGCGAGGAGCCGGAGCGGGAGCGGGAGGTCGGTGCGAGGAGCCGGAGCGGGAGCGGGAGGTCGGGGAGAGGGGTCGCAGCGGGAGGTCGGGAGAGGGGTCGCAGCGGGAGGTCGGGGAGAGGGGGAGCGGGAGCGGGAGGTCGGTGCGAGGAGCCGGAGCGGGAGCGGGAGGTCGGGGAGAGGGGTCGCAGCGGGAGGTCGGTGCGAGGAGCCGGAGCGGGAGCGGGAGGTCGGTGCGAGGAGCCGGAGCGGGAGCGGGAGGTCGGTGCGAGGAGCCGGAGCGGGAGCGGAGGTCGGTGCGAGAGCCGGAGCGGGAGCGGGAGGTCGGGTGCGAGGAGCCGGAGCGGGAGCGGGAGGTCGGGGAGAGGGCCGGAGCGGGAGCGGGAGGTCGGGGAGAGGGGCCGGAGCGGGAGCGGGAGGTCGGGGAGAGGGGCCGGAGCGGGAGCGGGAGGTCGGGAGAGGGTCGCAGCGGGAGGTCGGGGAGAGGGGTCGCAGCGGGAGGTCGGGGAGAGGGGTCGGAGCGGGAGGTCGGGGAGAGGGGCCGGAGCGGGAGCGGGAGGTCGGGGAGAGGAGCCGGAGCGGGAGCGGGAGGTCGGGGAGAGGGGCCGGAGCGGGAGCGGGAGGTCGGTGCGAGGAGTCGGAGCGGGAGCGGGAGGTCGGTGCGAGGGGCCGGAGACGGAGCGGGAGGTCGGGTGAGAGGAGCCGGAGCGGGAGCGGGAGGTCGGTGAGAGGGGCCGGAGCGGGAGCGGGAGGTCGGTGCGAGGGGCCGGAGCGGGAGCGGGAGGTCGGGGAGAGGGGCCGGAGCGGGAGCGGGAGGTCGGTGCGAGGGGCCGGAGCGGGAGCGGGAGGTCGGGGAGAGGGGCCGGAGCGGGAGCGGGAGGTCGGGGAGAGGGGCCGGAGCGGGAGCATGAGGTCGGGGAGAGGGGTCGGAGCGGGAGCGGGAGGTCGGGGCGAGGGGTCGGAGCGGGAGCGGGAGGTCGGGGCGAGGGGTCGGAGCGGGAGCGGGAGGTCGGTGCGAGGAGCCGGAGCGGGAGCGGGAGGTCGGTGCGAGGAGCCGGAGCGGGAGCGCGAGGTCGGGGAGAGGGGCCGGAGCGGGAGCGGGAGGTCGGGAGAGGGGCCGCAGCGGGAGCGGGCGGTCGGGGAGAGGGGTCGCGGCGGGAGCGGGAGGTCGGGGAGCGGAGCCGGAGCGGGAGCGCGAGGTCGGGGAGAGGGGCGGAGCGGGAGCGCGAGGTCGGTGCGAGGAGCCGGAGCGGGAGCGGGAGGTCGGTGCGAGGAGCCGGAGCGGGAGCGGGAGGTCGGTGAGCGGAGCCAGAGCGGGAGGTCGGTGCGAGGAGCCGGAGCGGGAGGTCGGTGCGAGGAGCCGGAGCGGGAGGTCGGTGCGAGGAGCCGGAGCGGGAGGTCGGTGCGAGGAGCCGGAGCGGGAGGTCGGTGCGAGGAGCCGGAGCGGGAGCGGGAGGTCGGTGCGAGGAGCCGGAGCGGGAGCGGGAGGTCGGTGCGAGGAGCCGGAGCGGGAGGTCGGTGCGAGGAGCCGGAGCGGGAGCGGGAGGTCGGTGCGAGGAGCCGGAGCGGGAGCGGGAGGTCGGTGCGAGGAGCCGGAGCGGGAGCGGGAGGTCGGTGCGAGGAGCCGGAGCGGGAGCGGGAGGTCGGTGCGAGGAGCCGGAGCGGGAGCGGGAGGTCGGTGCGAGGAGCCGGAGCGGGAGCGGGAGGTCGGTGCGAGGAGCCGGAGCGGGAGCGGGAGGTCGGTGCGAGGGAGCCGGAGCGGGAGGTCGGGGAGAGGAGTCGGAGCGGGAGGTCGGGGAGAGGGAGCCGGAGCGGGAGGTCGGGTGCGAGAGCCGGAGCGGGAGCGGGAGGTCGGTGCGAGGAGCCGGAGCGGGAGCGGGAGGTCGGTGCGAGGAGCCGGAGCGGGAGCGGGAGGTCGGTGCGAGGAGCCGGAGCGGGAGCGGGAGGTCGGGGCGAGGAGCCGGAGCGGGAGCGGGAGGTCGGTGCGAGGAGCCGGAGCGGGAGCGGGAGGTCGGTGCGAGGAGCCGGAGCGGGAGCGGGAGGTCGGTGCGAGGAGCCGGAGCGGGAGCGGGAGGTCGGTGCGAGGAGCCGGAGCGGGAGCGGGAGGTCGGTGCGAGGAGCCGGAGCGGGAGCGGGAGGTCGGTGCGAGGAGCCGGAGCGGGAGCGGGAGGTCGGTGGGAGGAGCCGGAGCGGGAGCGGGAGGTCGGTGCGAGGAGCCGGAGCGGGAGCGGGAGGTCGGTGCGAGGAGCCGGAGCGGGAGCGGGAGGTGGGTGCGAGGGGCCGCAGCGGGAGGCCGGGGAGAGGGGTCGCAGCGGGAGGCCGGGGAGAGGGGTCGCAGCGAGAGGTCGGGGAGAGGGGTCGGAGCGGGAGGTCGGGGAGAGGGGTCGCAGCGGGAGGTCGGTGGGAGAGGGGTCGGAGCGGGAGGTCGGTGCGAGGAGCCGGAGCGGGAGCGGGAGGTCGGGGAGAGGGGTCGCAGCGGGAGGTCGGGGAGAGGGGCCGGAGCGGGAGCGGGAGGTCGGGGAGAGGGGCCGGAGCGGGAGCGGGAGGTCGGGGAGAGGGGCCGGAGCGGGAGCGGGAGGTCGGTGCGAGGAGCCGGAGCGGGAGCGGGAGGTCGGGGAGAGGGGTCGCAGCGGGAGGTCGGGGAGAGGGGTTGCAGCGGGAGGTCGGGGAGAGGGGTCGCAGCGGGAGGTCGGGGAGAGGGGCCGGAGCGGGAGCGGGAGGTCGGGGAGAGGAGCCGGAGCGGGAGCGGGAGGTCGGGGAGAGGGGCCGGAGCGGGAGCGGGAGGTCGGGGCGAGGGGTCGGAGCGGGAGCGGGAGGTCGGGAGAGGGGCCGCAGCGGGAGCGGGAGGTCGGGGAGAGGGGCCGGAGCGGGAGCGGGAGGTCGGGGAGAGGGCCGCAGCGGGAGCGCGAGGTCGGGGAGAGGGGCCGCAGCGGGAGCATGAGGTCGGGGAGAGGGGCCGCAGCGGGAGCGGGAGGTCGGGAGAGGGGCTTAGCGGGAGCGGGAGGTCGGGGAGAGGGGCCGGAGCGGGAGCGGGAGGTCGGGAGAGGGGCCGCAGCGGGAGCGGGAGGTCGGGGAGAGGGGCGGAGCGGGAGCGGGAGGTCGGGGCGAGGGGTCGGAGCGGGAGCGGGAGGTCGGGGCGAGGGGTCGGGGCGAGGGGTCGGAGCGGGAGCGGGAGGTCGGGCGAGGGGTCGGAGCGGGAGCGCGAGGTCGGGGAGAGGGGCCGGAGCGGGAGCGCGAGGTCGGGAGAGGGGCCGCAGCGGGAGCGCGAGGTCGGGGAGAGGGGCCGGAGCGGGAGCGCGAGGTCGGGAGAGGGGCCGCAGCGGGAGCGCGAGGTCGGGGAGAGGGGAGCAGCGGGAGCGCGAGGTCGGGGAGAGGGGCCGGAGCGGGAGCGGGAGGTCGGGGAGAGGGGTCGCAGCGGGAGCGCGAGGTCGGGGAGAGGGGTCGCAGCGGGAGCGGGAGGTCGGTGCGAGGAGCCGGAGCGGGAGGTCCGTGCGAAGAGCCGGAGCGGGAGGTCCGTGCGAGGAGCCGGAGCGGGAGGTCCGTGCGAGGAGCCGGAGCGGGAGGTCCGTGCGAGGAGCCGGAGCGGGAGCGGGAGGTTGGTGCGAGGAGCCGGAGCGGGAGGAGGTCGGTGCGAGGAGCCGGAGCGGGAGCGGGAGGTCGGTGCGAGGAGCCGGAGCGGCAGCGGGAGGTCGGTGCGCGAGGAGCCGGAGCGGGAGCGGGAGGTCGGTGCGCAGGAGCCGGAGCGGGAGCGGGAGGTCGGTGCGAGGAGCCGGAGCGGGAGCGGGAGGTCGGTGCGAGGGGCCGGAGCGGGAGCGGGAGGTCGGTGCGAGGAGCCGGAGCGGGAGCGGGAGGTCGGTGCGAGGAGCCGGAGCGGGAGCGGGAGGTCGGTGCGAGGAGCCGGAGCGGGAGCGGGAGGTCGGTGCGAGGAGCCGGAGCGGGAGCGGGAGGTCGGTGCGAGGAGCCGGAGCGGGAGCGGGAGGTCGGTGCGAGGGAGCCGGAGCGGGAGCGGGAGGTCGGTGAGAGGAGCCGGAGCGGGAGCGGGAGGTCGGGGAGAGGGGCGGAGCGGGAGCGGGAGGTCGGGGAGAGGGGCCGGAGCGGGAGCGGGAGGTCGGGGAGAGGGGCCGGAGCGGGAGCGGGAGGTCGGGGAGAGGGGCCGGAGCGGGAGCGGGAGGTCGGGGAGAGGGAGCCGGAGCGGGAGCGGGAGGTCGGGGAGAGGGGCCGGAGCGGGAGCGGGAGGTCGGGGAGAGGGGCTTCAGCGGGAGCGGGAGGTCGGGGAGAGGGGTCGGAGCGGGAGCGGGAGGTCGGGGCGAGGGGTCGGAGCGGGAGCGGGAGGTCGGGGAGAGGGGCCGGAGCGGGAGCGGGAGGTCGGGGAGAGGGGCCGGAGCGGGAGCGGGAGGTCGGGGAGAAGGGGTCGGAGCGGGAGCGGGAGGTCGGTGCGAGGAGCCGGAGCGGGAGCGGGAGGTCGGTGCGAGGAGCCGGAGCGGGAGCGGGAGGTCGGTGCGAGGAGCCGGAGCGGGAGGTCGGTGCGAGGAGCCGGAGCGGGAGGTCGGTGCGAGGAGCCGGAGCGGGAGCGGGAGGTCGGTGCGAGGAGCCGGAGCGGGAGGTCGGTGCGAGGAGCCGGAGCGGGAGCGGGAGGTCGGTGCGAGGAGCCGGAGCGGGAGCGGGAGGTCGGTGCGAGGAGCCGGAGCGGGAGCGGGAGGTCGGTGCGAGGAGCCGGAGCGGGAGCGGGAGGTCGGTGCGAGGAGCCGGAGCGGGAGCGGGAGGTCGGTGCGAGGAGCCGGAGCGGGAGCGGGAGGTCGGTGCGAGGAGCCGGAGCGGGAGCGGGAGGTCGGTGCGAGGAGCCGGAGCGGGAGCGGGAGGTCGGTGCGAGGAGCCGGAGCGGGAGCGGGAGGTCGGTGCGAGGAGCCGGAGCGGGAGCGGGAGGTCGGTGCGAGGAGCCGGAGCGGGAGCGGGAGGTCGGTGCGAGGAGCCGGAGCGGGAGCGGGAGGTCGGTGCGAGGAGCCGGAGCGGGAGCGGGAGGTCGGTGCGAGGAGCCGGAGCGGGAGCGGGAGGTCGGTGCGAGGAGCCGGAGCGGGAGCGGGAGGTCGGTGCGAGGAGCCGGAGCGGGAGCGGGAGGTCGGTGCGAGGAGCCGGAGCGGGAGCGGGAGGTCGGTGCGAGGAGCCGGAGCGGGAGCGGGAGGTCGGTGCGAGGAGCCGGAGCGGGAGCGGGAGGTCGGGGCGAGGAGCCGGAGCGGGAGCGGGAGGTCGGTGCGAGGAGCCGGAGCGGGAGCGGGAGGTCGGTGCGAGGAGCCGGAGCGGGAGCGGGAGGTCGGTGCGAGGAGCCGGAGCGGGAGCGGGAGGTCGGTGCGAGGAGCCGGAGCGGGAGCGGGAGGTCGGTGCGAGGAGCCGGAGACGGAGCGGGAGGTCGGTGCGAGGAGCCGGAGCCGGAGCGGGAGGTCGGTGCGAGGAGCCGGAGCCGGAGCGGGAGGTCGGTGCGAGGAGCCGGAGCGGGAGCGGGAGGTCGGTGCGAGGAGCCGGAGCGGGAGCGGGAGGTCGGTGCGAGGAGCCGGAGCGGGAGCGGGAGGTCGGTGCGAGGAGCCGGAGCGGGAGCGGGAGGTCGGTGCGAGGAGCCGGAGCGGGAGCGGGAGGTCGGTGCGAGGAGCCGGAGCGGGAGCGGGAGGTCGGTGCGAGGAGCCGGAGCGGGAGCGGGAGGTCGGTGCGAGGAGCCGGAGCGGGAGCGGGAGGTCGGTGCGAGGAGCCGGAGCGGGAGCGGGAGGTCGGTGCGAGGAGCCGGAGCGGGAGCGGGAGGTCGGTGCGAGGAGCCGGAGCGGGAGCGGGAGGTCGGTGCGAGGAGCCGGAGCGGGAGCGGGAGGTCGGTGCGAGGAGCCGGAGCGGGAGCGGGAGGTCGGTGCGAGGAGCCGGAGCGGGAGCGGGAGGTCGGTGCGAGGAGCCGGAGCGGGAGCGGGAGGTCGGTGCGAGGAGCCGGAGCGGGAGCGGGAGGTCGGTGCGAGGAGCCGGAGCGGGAGCGGGAGGTCGGTGCGAGGAGCCGGAGCGGGAGCGGGAGGTCGGTGCGAGGAGCCGGAGCGGGAGCGGGAGGTCGGTGCGAGGAGCCGGAGCGGGAGCGGGAGGTCGGTGCGAGGAGCCGGAGCGGGAGCGGGAGGTCGGTGCGAGGAGCCGGAGCGGGAGCGGGAGGTCGGTGCGAGGAGCCGGAGCGGGAGCGGGAGGTCGGTGCGAGGAGCCGGAGCGGGAGCGGGAGGTCGGGTGCGAGGGGCCGGAGCGGGAGCGGGAGGTCGGGAGAGGGGCCGCAGCGGGAGCGGGAGGTCGGGGAGAGGGGCCGCAGCGGGAGCGGGAGGTCGGGAGAGGGGCCGCAGCGGGAGCGGGAGGTCGGGAGAGGGGCCGGAGCGGGAGCGGGAGGTCGGGGAGAGGGGTCGGAGCGGGAGCGGGAGGTCGGGAGAGGGGTCGCAGCGGGAGCATGAGGTCGGGGAGAGGGGTCGCAGCGGGAGCGGGAGGGCGGGGTGAGGGGTCGCAGCGGGAGCGGGAGGTCGGGGAGAGGGGGCGCAGCGGGAGCGGGAGGTCGGGAGAGGGGCCGGAGCGGGAGCGCGAGGTCGGGGAGAGGGGTCGCAGCGGGAGCGGGAGGTCGGGGAGAGGGGTCGCAGCGGGAGCGGGAGGTCGGTGCGAGGAGCCGGAGCGGGAGGTCCGTGCGAAGAGCCGGAGCGGGAGGTCCGTGCGAGGAGCCGGAGCGGGAGGTCCGTGCGAGGAGCCGGAGCGGGAGCAGATCGGTGAGCGGAGCCAGAGCGGGAGGTCGGTGCGAGGAGCTGGAGCGGGAGCGGGAGGTCGGTGCGAGGAGCCGGAGCGGGAGCGGGAGGTCGGTGCGAGGAGCCGGAGCGGGAGCGGGAGGTCGGTGCGAGGAGCCGGAGCGGGAGCGGGAGGTCGGTGCGAGGAGCCGGAGCGGGAGCGGGAGGTCGGTGCGAGGAGCCGGAGCGGGAGCGGGAGGTCGGTGCGTGGAGCCGGAGCGGGAGCGGGAGGTCGGTGCGAGGAGCCGGAGCGGGAGCGGGAGGTCGGTGCGAGGAGCCGGAGCGGGAGCGGGAGGTCGGTGCGAGGAGCCGGAGCGGGAGCGGGAGGTCGGTGCGAGGAGCCGGAGCGGGAGCGGGAGGTCGGTGCGAGGAGCCGGAGCGGGAGCGGGAGGTCGGTGCGAGGAGCCGGAGCGGGAGCGGGAGGTCGGTGCGAGGAGCCGGAGCGGGAGCGGGAGGTCGGTGCGAGGAGCCGGAGCGGGAGCGGGAGGTCGGTGCGAGGAGCCGGAGCGGGAGCGGGAGGTCGGTGCGAGGAGCCGGAGCGGGAGCGGGAGGTCGGTGCGAGGAGCCGGAGCGGGAGCGGGAGGTCGGTGCGAGGAGCCGGAGCGGGAGCGGGAGGTCGGTGCGAGGAGCCGGAGCGGGAGCGGGAGGTCGGGTGCGAGGAGCCGGAGCGGGAGCGGGAGGTCGGTGCGAGGAGCCGGAGCGGGAGCGGGAGGTCGGTGCGAGGAGCCGGAGCGGGAGCGGGAGGTCGGTGCGAGGAGCCGGAGCGGGAGCGGGAGGTCGGTGCGAGGAGCCGGAGCGGGAGCGGGAGGTCGGTGCGAGGAGCCGGAGCGGGAGCGGGAGGTCGGTGCGAGGAGCCGGAGCGGGAGCGGGAGGTCGGTGCGAGGAGCCGGAGCGGGAGCGGGAGGTCGGTGCGAGGAGCCGGAGCGGGAGCGGGAGGTCGGTGCGAGGAGCCGGAGCGGGAGCGGGAGGTCGGTGCGAGGAGCCGGAGCGGGAGCGGGAGGTCGGTGCGAGGAGCCGGAGCGGGAGCGGGAGGTCGGTGCGAGGAGCCGGAGCGGGAGCGGGAGGTCGGTGCGAGGAGCCGGAGCGGGAGCGGGAGGTGGGTGGGAGGAGCCGGAGCGGGAGCGGGAGGTCGGTGCGAGGAGGCGGAACGGGGGCGGGAGGTCGGTGCGAGGGAGCCGGAGCGGGAGCGGGAGGTCGGTGCGAGGAGCCGGAGCGGGAGCGGGAGGTCGGTGCGAGGAGCCGGAGCGGGAGCGGGAGGTCGGTGCGAGGAGCCGGAGCGGGAGCGGGAGGTCGGTGCGAGGAGCCGGAGCGGGAGCGGGAGGTCGGTGCGAGGAGCCGGAGCGGGAGCGGGAGGTCGGTGCGAGGAGCCGGAGCGGGAGCGGGAGGTCGGTGCGAGGAGCCGGAGCGGGAGCGGGAGGTCGGTGCGAGGAGCCGGAGCGGGAGCGGGAGGTCGGGGCGAGGAGCCGGAGCGGGAGCGGGAGGTCGGTGCGAGGAGCCGGAGCGGGAGCGGGAGGTCGGTGCGAGGAGCCGGAGCGGGAGCGGGAGGTCGGTGCGAGGAGCCGGAGCGGGAGCGGGAGGTCGGTGCGAGGAGCCGGAGCGGGAGCGGGAGGTCGGTGCGAGGAGCCGGAGCGGGAGCGGGAGGTCGGTGCGAGGAGCCGGAGCGGGAGCGGGAGGTCGGTGCGAGGAGCCGGAGCGGGAGCGGGAGGTCGGTGCGAGGAGCCGGAGCGGGAGCGGGAGGTCGGTGCGAGGAGCCGGAGCGGGAGCGGGAGGTCGGTGCGAGGAGCCGGAGCGGGAGCGGGAGGTCGGTGCGAGGGGTCGCAGCGGGAGGTCGGGGAGAGGGGTCGCAGCGGGAGCGGGAGGTCGGGGAGAGGGGCTTAGCGGGAGCGGGAGGTCGGGGAGAGGGGCTTTAGCGGGAGCGGGAGGTCGCGGAGAGGGGTCGCAGCGGGAGCGGAGGTCGGGGAGAGGGGTCGCAGCGGGAGCGGGAGGTCGGGGAGAGGGGTCGCAGCGGGAGCGGGAGGTCGGTGCGAGGAGCCGGAGCGGGAGCGGGAGGTCGGTGCGAGGAGCTGGAGCGGGAGCGGGAGGTCGGTGCGAGGAGCGGGAGGTCGGTGCGAGGAGCCGGAGCGGGAGCGGGAGGTCGGTGCGAGGAGCCGGAGCCGGAGCGGGAGGTCGGTGCGAGGAGCCGGAGCCGGAGCGGGAGGTCGGTGCGAGGAGCCGGAGCCGGAGCGGGAGGTCGGTGCGAGGAGCCGGAGCGGGAGCGGGAGGTCGGTGCGAGGCGCCGGAGCGGGAGCGGGAGGTCGGTGCGAGGAGCCGGAGCGGGAGCGGGAGGTCGGTGCGAGGAGCCGGAGCGGGAGCGGGAGGTCGGTGCGAGGAGCCGGAGCGGGAGCGGGAGGTCGGTGAGAGGAGCCGGAGCGGGAGCGGGAGGTCGGTGCGAGGAGCCGGAGCGGGAGCGGGAGGTCGGTGCGAGGAGCCGGAGCGGGAGCGGGAGGTCGGTGCGAGGAGCCGGAGCGGGAGCGGGAGGTCGGTGCGAGGAGCCGGAGCGGGAGCGGGAGGTCGGTGCGAGGAGCCGGAGCGGGAGCGGGAGGTCGGTGCGAGGAGCCGGAGCGGGAGCGGGAGGTCGGTGCGAAGAGCCAGAGCGGGAGCGGGAGGTCGGTGCGAGGAGCCGGAGCGGGAGCGGGAGGTCGGTGCGAGGAGCCGGAGCGGGAGCGGGAGGTCGGTGCGAGGAGCCGGAGCGGCAGCGGGAGGTCGGTGCGAGGAGCCGGAGCGGGAGCGGGAGGTCGGTGCGAGGAGCCTGAGCGGGAGCGGGAGGTCGGTGCGAGGAGCCTGAGCGGGAGCGGGAGGTCGGTGTGAGGAGCCGGCGAGGGAGCGGGAGGTCGGGGCGAAGCAAGGAGCCGGAGCGGGAGGTAAGGGCGAGGGGTTGGAGCGGGAGCGGGAGGTCGGGGCGAGATGTCAAAGCGGGAGGGGGAGGTGGGGGCGAGGGGCCAGGGCGGGAGGTTGGTGCGAGGAGCAGGAGCGGAAGGTCAGTGCGAGAAGCCGGAGCGGGAGTGGGAGGGCGGTGCGAGGAGCCAGAGCGGGTGCGGGAGGTCGGTGCGACAAGCCGGAGCGGGAGCAGAAGGTCGGTGCGGGAAGCCGGAGCGGGAGCAGGAGGTCGTGGCGAGGGGCCAGAGCGGGAGAGGGAGGTCGGGGAGAGGGGTCGCAGCGGGAGCGGGAGGTCGGGGAGAGGGGTCGGAGCGGGAGTGGGAGGTCGGGGCGAGATGTCAGAGCGGGAGGGGGAGGTGAAAGCAAGGGGCCGGGGAAGGAGATCGGGGCGAGGAGCCGGAGCGGGAGGGGGAGCTTGGTGCGAGGATCTGGAGCGGATCGGTGAGCGGAGCCAAGACGGGAGTGGGAGGTCGGTGCGAGTAGCCAGAGCGGGAGCGGGAGGTCTGTGCGAGGATCCGGAGCGGGAGCGGGAGGTCGGTGTGAGGATCCGGAGCGGGAGCGGGAGGTCGGTGAGAGGAGACGGAGCGGGAGCGGGAGCGGGAGCGGGAGGTCGGTGCGAGGAGACGGAGCGAGAGCGGGAGGTCGGTGCGAGGAGACGGAGCGGGAGCGGGAGGTCGGTGCGAGGAGACGGAGCGGGAGCGGGAGGTCGGTGCGAGGAGACGGAGCGGGAGCGGGAGGTCGGTGCGAGGAGACGGAGCGGGAGCGGGAGGTCGGTGCGAGGAGACGGAGCGGGAGCGGGAGGTCGGTGCGAGGAGCCGGAGCGGGAGCGGGAGGTCGGTGCGAGGAGCCGGAGCGGGAGCGGGAGGTCGGTGCGAGGAGCCGGAGCGGGAGCGGGAGGTCGGTGCGAGGAGCCGGAGCGGGAGCGGGAGGTCGGTGCGAGGAGCCGGAGCGGGAGCGGGAGGTCGGTGCGAGGAGCCGGAGCGGGAGCGGGAGGTCGGTGCGAGGAGCCGGAGCGGGAGCGGGAGGTCGGTGCGAGGAGCCGGAGCGGGAGCGGGAGGTCGGTGCGAGGAGCCGGAGCGGGAGCGGGAGGTCGGTGCGAGGAGCCGGAGCGGGAGCGGGAGGTCGGTGCGAGGAGCCGGAGCGGGAGCGGGAGGTCGGTGCGAGGAGCCGGAGCGGGAGCGGGAGGTCGGTGCGAGGAGCCGGAGCGGGAGCGGGAGGTCGGTGCGAGGAGCCGGAGCGGGAGCGGGAGGTCGGTGCGAGGAGCCGGAGCGGGAGCGGGAGGTCGGTGCGAGGAGCCGGAGCGGGAGCGGGAGGTCGGTGCGAGGAGCCGGAGCGGGAGCGGGAGGTCGGTGCGAGGAGCCGGAGCGGGAGCGGGAGGTCGGTGCGAGGAGCCGGAGCGGGAGCGGGAGGTCGGTGCGAGGAGCCGGAGCGGGAGCGGGAGGTCGGTGCGAGGAGCCGGAGCGGGAGCGGGAGGTCGGTGCGAGGAGCCGGAGCGGGAGCGGGAGGTCGGTGCGAGGAGCCGGAGCGGGAGCGGGAGGTCGGTGCGAGGAGCCGGAGCGGGAGCGGGAGGTCGGTGCGAGGAGCCGGAGCGGGAGCGGGAGGTTGGTGCGAGGAGCCGGAGCGGGAGCAGATCGGTGAGCGGAGCCAGAGCGGGAGGTCGGTGCGAGGAGCCGGAGCGGGAGCGGGAGGTCGGTGAGCGGAGCCAGAGCGGGAGGTCGGTGCGAGGAGCCGGAGCGGGAGCGGGAGGTCGGTGCGAGGAGCCGGAGCGGGAGGTCGGTGCGAGGAGCCGGAGCGGGAGCGGGAGGTCGGTGCGAGGAGCCGGAGCGGGAGCGGGAGGTCGGTGCGAGGCGCCGGAGCGGGAGCGGGAGGTCGGTGCGAGGAGCCGGAGCGGGAGCGGGAGGTCGGTGCGAGGAGCCGGAGCGGGAGCGGGAGGTCGGTGCGAGGAGCCGGAGCGGGAGCGGGAGGTCGGTGCGAGGAGCCGGAGCGGGAGCGGGAGGTCGGGGAGAGGGGTCGCAGCGGGAGCGCGAGGTCGGGGAGAGGGGTCGCAGCGGGAGCGGGAGGTCGGTGCGAGGAGCCAGAGCGGGAGCGGGAGGTCGGTGCGAGGAGCCAGAGCGGGAGCGGGAGGTCGGTGCGAGGAGCCAGAGCGGGAGCGGGAGGTCGGTGCGAGGAGCCAGAGCGGGAGCGGGAGGTCGGTGCGAGGAGCCAGAGCGGGAGCGGGAGGTCGGTGCGAGGAGCCAGAGCGGGAGCGGGAGGTCGGTGCGAGGAGCCAGAGCGGGAGCGGGAGGTCGGTGCGAGGAGCCAGAGCGGGAGCGGGAGGTCGGTGCGAGGAGCCAGAGCGGGAGCGGGAGGTCGGTGCGAGGAGCCAGAGCGGGAGCGGGAGGTCGGTGCGAGGAGCCAGAGCGGGAGCGGGAGGTCCGTGCAGGAAGCCGGAGCGGGAGCGGGAGGTCGTTGCGAGCAGACGGAGCGGGAGCGGGAGGTCGGTGCGAGGAGACGGAGCGGGAGCGGGAGGTCGGTGCGAGGAGACGGAGCGGGAGCGGGAGGTCGGTGCGAGGAGACGGAGCGGGAGCGGGAGGTCGGTGCGAGGAGCCGGAGCGGGAGCGGGAGGTCGGTGCGAGGAGCCGGAGCGGGAGCGGGAGGTCGGTGCGAGGAGCCGGAGCCGGAGCGGGAGGTCGGTGCGAGGAGCCGGAGCGGGAGCGGGAGGTCGGTGCGAGGAGCCGGAGCGGGAGCGGGAGGTCGGTGCGAGGAGCCGGAGCGGGAGCGGGAGGTCGGTGCGAGGAGCCGGAGCGGGAGCGGGAGGTCGGTGCGAGGAGCCGGAGCGGGAGCGGGAGGTCGGTGCGAGGAGCCGGAGCGGGAGCGGGAGGTCGGGGAGAGGGGTCGCAGCGGGAGCGGGAGGTCGGGGCGAGGGGTCGCAGCGGGAGCGCGAGGTCGGGGAGAGGGGTCGCAGCGGGAGCGGGAGGTCGGGGAGAGGGGTCGCAGCGGGAGCGGGAGGTCGGGGAGAGGGGTCGCAGCGGGAGCGGGAGGTCGGGGAGAGGGGTCGCAGCGGGAGCGGGAGGTCGGGGCGAGGGGTCGGAGCGGGAGCGGGAGGTCGGTGCGAGGGGTCGGAGCGGGAGCGGGAGGTCGGGGCGAGGGGTCGGAGCGGGAGCGGGAGGCCGGGGGGAGGGGTCGGAGCGGGAGCGGGAGGTCGGGGAGAGGGGTCGCAGCGGGAGCGCGAGGTCGGGGAGAGGGGTCGCAGCGGGAGCGCGAGGTCGGGGAGAGGGGTCGCAGCGGGAGCGCGAGGTCGGGGAGAGGGGTCGCAGCGGGAGCGGGAGGTCGGTGCGAGGAGCCGGAGCGGGAGCGGGAGGTCGGTGCGAGGAGCCGGAGCGGGAGGTCGGTGCGAGGAGCCGGAGCGGGAGCGGGAGGTCGGTGCGAGGAGCCGGAGCGGGAGCGGGAGGTCGGTGCGAGGAGCCGGAGCGGGAGCGGGAGGTCGGTGCGAGGAGCCGGAGCGGGAGCGGGAGGTCGGTGCGAGGAGCCGGAGCGGGAGCGGGAGGTCGGTGCGAGGAGCCGGAGCGGGAGCGGGAGGTCGGTGCGAGGAGCCGGAGCGGGAGCGGGAGGTCGGTGCGAGGAGCTTGAGCGGGAGCGGGAGGTCGGTGTGAGGAGCTTGAGCGGGAGCGGGAGGTCGGTGTGAGGAGCCGGCGAGGGAGCGGGAGGTCGGGGCGAAGCAAGGAGCCGGAGCGGGAGGTAAGGGCGAGGGGTTGGAGCGGGAGCGGGAGGTAAGTGTGAGGGGACGGAGCAGGAGCGGGAGGTCGGGGCGAGATGTCAGAGCGGGAGGGGGAGGTGGGGGCGAGGGGCCAGGGCGGGAGGTTGGTGCGAGGAGCAGGAGCGGAAGGTCAGTGCGAGAAGCCGGAGCGGGAGTGGGAGGGCGGTGCGAGGAGCCAGAGCGGGTGCGGGAGGTCGGTGCGACAAGCCGGAGCGGGAGCAGAAGGTCGGTGCGGGAAGCCGGAGCGGGAGCAGGAGGTCGTGGCGAGGGGCCAGAGCGGCAGAGGGAGGTCGGGGAGAGGGGTCGCAGCGGGAGCGGGAGGTCGGGGAGAGGGGTCGGAGCGGGAGTGGGAGATCGGGGCGAGATGTCAGAGCGGGAGGGGGAGGTGGGGGCGAGGGGCCAGGGCGGGAGGTTGGTGCGAGGAGCAGGAGCGGAAGGTCAGTGCGAGAAGCCGGAGCGGGAGTGGGAGGGCGGTGCGAGGAGCAGGAGCGGAAGGTCAGTGCGAGAAGCCGGAGCGGGAGTGGGAGGGCGGTGCGCGGAGCCAGAGCGGGTGCGGGAGGTCGGTGCGACAAGCCGGAGCGGGAGCAGAAGGTCGGTGCGGGAAGCCGGAGCGAGAGCAGGAGGTCGTGGCGAGGGGCCAGAGCGGGAGAGGGAGGTCGGGGAGAGGGGTCGCAGCGGGAGCGGGAGGTCGGGGAGAGGGGTCGGAGCGGGAGCGGGAGGTCGGTGCGAGGAGCCGGAGCGGGAGCGGGAGGTCGGTGCGAGGAGCCGGAGCGGGAGCGGGAGGTCGGTGCGAGGAGCCGGAGCGGGAGCGGGAGGTCGGTGCGAGGAGCCGGAGCGGGAGCGGGAGGTCGGTGCGAGGAGCCGGAGCGGGAGCGGGAGGTCGGTGCGAGGAGCCGGAGCGGGAGCGGGAGGTCGGTGCGAGGAGCCGGAGCGGGAGCGGGAGGTCGGTGCGAGGAGCCGGAGCGGGAGCGGGAGGTCGGTGCGAGGAGCCGGAGCGGGAGCGGGAGGTCGGTGCGAGGAGCCGGAGCGGGAGCGGGAGGTCGGTGCGAGGAGCCGGAGCGGGAGCGGGAGGTCGGTGCGAGGAGCCGGAGCGGGAGCGGGAGGTCGGTGCGAGGAGCCGGAGCGGGAGCGGGAGGTCGGTGCGAGGAGCCGGAGCGGGAGCGGGAGGTCGGTGCGAGGAGCCGGAGCGGGAGCGGGAGGTCGGTGCGAGGAGCCGGAGCGGGAGCGGGAGGTCGGTGCGAGGAGCCGGAGCGGGAGCGGGAGGTCGGTGCGAGGAGCCGGAGCGGGAGCGGGAGGTCGGTGCGAGGAGCCGGAGCGGGAGCGGGAGGTCGGTGCGAGGAGCCGGAGCGGGAGCGGGAGGTCGGTGCGAGGAGCCGGAGCGGGAGCGGGAGGTCGGTGCGAGGAGCCGGAGCGGGAGCGGGAGGTCGGTGCGAGGAGCCGGAGCGGGAGCGGGAGGTCGGTGCGAGGAGCCGGAGCGGGAGCGGGAGGTCGGTGCGAGGAGCCGGAGCGGGAGCGGGAGGTCGGTGCGAGGAGCCGGAGCGGGAGCGGGAGGTCGGTGCGAGGAGCCGGAGCGGGAGCGGGAGGTCGGTGCGAGGAGCCGGAGCGGGAGCGGGAGGTCGGTGCGAGGAGCCGGAGCGGGAGCGGGAGGTCGGTGCGAGGAGCCGGAGCGGGAGCGGGAGGTCGGTGCGAGGAGCCGGAGCGGGAGCGGGAGGTCGGTGCGAGGAGCCGGAGCGGGAGTGGGAGGGCGGTGCGAGGAGCCAGAGCGGGTGCGGGAGGTCGGTGCGACAAGCCGGAGCGGGAGCAGAAGGTCGGTGCGGGAAGCCGGAGCGGGAGCAGGAGGTCGTGGCGAGGGGCCGGAGCGGGAGCGGGAGGTCGGGGAGAGGGGTCGCAGCGGGAGCGGGAGGTCGGGGAGAGGGGTCGGAGCGCGAGTGCGCGGCCGGGGCGAGATGTCAGAGCGGGAGGGGGAGGTGAAAGCAAGGGGCCGGGGAAGGAGATCGGGGCGAGGAGCCGGAGCGGGAGGGGGAGCTTGGTGCGAGGATCTGGAGCGGATCGGTGAGCGGAGCCGAGACGGGAGTGGGAGGTCGGTGCGAGTAGCCAGAGCGGGAGCGGGAGGTCTGTGCGAGGATCCGGAGCGGGAGCGGGAGGTCGGTGCGAGGATCCGGAGCGGGAGCGGGAGGTCGGTGAGAGGAGACGGAGCGGGAGGTCGGTGAGAGGAGACGGAGCGGGAGCGGGAGGGCGGTGCGAGGGGCGGGGTGGGAGTTCGGGGCGAGGGGCGGGGTGAGAGGTCGGGGCGAGGGGCGGGGTGAGAGGTCGGGGCGAGGGGCGGGGGTGAGAGGTCGGGGCGAGGGGCGGGGGTGAGAGGTCGGGGCGAGGGGCCGGGGTGGGAGGTCGGGGCGAGGGGCCGGGGTGGGAGGTCGGGGCGAGGGGCCGGGGTGGGAGGTCGGGGCGAGGGGCCGGGGTGGTAGGTCGGGGCGAGGGGCCGGGGAGGGAGGTCGGGGCGAGGAGTGGGGGTGGGAGGTCGGCGCGAGGGGCCGGGGTGGGAGGTCGGCGCGAGGGGCCGGGGTGGGAGGTCGGCGCGAGGGGCCGGGGTGGGAGATTGGGTTGATGAGGGAAGAATGTGAAAACAAGAAAGGCAGGGCTGAGAAGGTGAAGAACGAATCACACGTTCTCAGATTCTAACGATCCTCTCTGACGATTCATAAACATTTCCACACGAGGTGTGATGAGATATCGTTTGGTGATTAAAACATCAAACGTCCCCGGAAATGTCACTCCCGCGCCATGTACGGCAAACACAGTTCGGGGATTATCCTCACACAAGCACAGCTTCGATGGCCGAACACATTTTCCAACAAGAGGTGTGAAACGCACACGTACCGGGTCCGTCCACAGCAGCGACCTGATACCACTCGAAGAGAAGCGCGTTTAACCGCTCGAGTTCGACATTGTCACATTTGCAGCGCTTCGGTTCGCGTCGGGATCTCCAGCGGGAGGAATCTCCTCCCTCCAGACGTTTTCTCGCCCTCGAGATGGACCTCGGCGCCATTCTGTGCTTTTTGCGATGGTTCACCTTCACTACCTTGACCACGCTCTCCACCGGCAAATTCTCTCGCTTTCTGAAGTTGTAGGGCATGTCTCAAAGACACCTCCTGCCGTTCCGACGGGCCAACACGTGCACCAATATTCGCGCAAGGCACAGTGGGAAGTATCCTCTTGTGTTTTCATTCACTCTCAATTTTATGTTTACAGATCTACAACGATCTATGTCAAACTCTAAAACATATATTCATCATCATCATCATCATCATCATCATCGGATTTGGGGAAGAAGGTGATCCCGACCGACGCAGTCCTTTCTTCGTTATGAAACTGAATTTTAGTGTCTTCTCATATGATATAAATCTAAATAACAAGTAGGCCGCTGGAAGGAATAGAATTGTGATGTTATTTGGAAAGCCACTTTATAGCATTTGGTGAATTCACGTGGATGTTATTATCCGTTATAGTTCCTTCATAAGAATATAGGGGGCGGTCTTAGGCAAAGTAACGTCCGTCGTCGTTAAATACAGTATTCGAATTTCGGAATGACGTCATAATTCCGCCCCAGAATTCCTTGCGGCACGCATGCGCAGAAGCTCCAGGGGACGTCAGGCGGTTGGGGCGTCACCATCGTGTGTGAAACATAAGGGGTTGTTACTTAAAATGGCTCACAAAGCTTCTGAAATAAACTGAAAATACTTGTAAAGGTACCTGAGAGAAAGGCTTGTGGAACGAAGGATTTGGAGAACTTCCTCAGTTCACCGAATGGGAAGCTGCTTGGACTGCAAACTCCCGACCATGTGGGCCAGCCGGTGCAAGGCCCGAGGGGACGAGCGTTTGCTACACAAACCCCCGACGGATCGCTTCCAGAGTTCGAGTGAATGGACTATTTATCTGTGTGAGACAAAGTGCTTCGGAACACCAATGGGAAGGACGTATCTGTGGCGTGTGAATGTGCCGGGTAAGTTTAAAATGATATCTCATTGGATGGGACGTGAGGGGGAGCCGTGAGGGGAGCCGTGAGGAGGGGCCGTGAGGGGAGCCGTGAGGAGGGGCCGTGAGGGGAGCCGTGAGGAGGGGCCGTGAGGGGAGCCGTGAGGAGCCGTAAGGGGAGCCGTGAGGAGGGGCCGTGAGGAGGGGCCGTGAGGGTGGCCGTGAGGGGAGCCGTGAGGGGAGCCGTGAGGAGGGGCCGTGAGGGCTGTTATAAATACTGTATCTATATATTAATACTGAAGGACCAATTTTGTGCTCCTTGCAGTCGCGTCACGTTATTCTCGGTACTGTGACCTGGACTGAAAGAAACTTCGCACCTGTAAGAGTGCATCGCACATAGTGGCAATAGTTAACCTTCAACTCTGAAGCAGAGTAAACACTTTTCGTTGGGGCGAGGAGTGAAGAGGCGGGGGCGGGGGATGAAGAGACGGAGGCAGGGGGCAAGGTAAGCAATTTTTTTGGGGGGGGGGGTAAGCAAATTGAAAGCGGGAGACCGGGGGGGGGGAATGGGGCGGGGCTGGGATGAATTAGGTGGGGTTGAGTGTGAGGGGCTGGACAGGGGGCGGGGAATCAAGAGACGGGGAGGGGGCGGGGAGTGAAGAGGCGAGGCCGAGGTAATTAAATTTTTGGGCGGGGGTAAGCAAATTGAAGGCGGGAGGTGGGGGGATGAGTAGGCGGGGGCAAGCACGCCCTGTCCAGTCCATGTCCCTCGAGTGTGGGTGAGCTGATGAGGGTAGTTGAATGAACGGAATCCGTCTGTGATGGGGTTTCGGCTAGTATATATATTATTTCTTTCATTGCAGGGTGCGAGAAATTGTACAATTTTTTTTTTTGCATTTTTGCTAAAAATTGGTGTGTGTGTGTGTGTGTGTGTGTGTGTGTGTGTGTGTGTGTGTGTGTGTGTGTGTGTGTGTGTGTGTGTGTGTGTGTGTGTGTGTGTGTGTGTGTGTGTGTGTGTTATGGTCGTGCTTTTAGTAGGTGGTAGTGGGGTATGGGGGTGGTTGTGGACCAGGATTGGACCACCCTCATGCCAGTAAAACTCAGTCATCCAATGAATCTCACCTAACAACTTCACTCATCCAACCAATCTCTCACATCAAACTCACACTTCCAACCAATGTCACACATCAAACTCACACTTCCAACCAATCTCACCCATCAAACTCACTCATCCAAACAAACTCGTCCTACTACAGGTACTACTACTGATTGTGTCAAAACTAACCTGGCAACCACTGACCCAACGAAGCATGTAGCGCCGAATCATGCCGAATCATTCCGGAGAAAAAAGTTTTTTTCAAAAAAATAAAAATAACATTTTGAGACGATTATCATGGGAATCATGCGTGATTTTGGTCGATTTTTAGGTCATCTCTATCATCTCAGTAGAGATGACCTAATAATAACAGTCTCGAAGTCTGTCCGTCCATCAGTTTTTTTTTTTTTTTTTGTATACCTTGGTCAAGGCTCGTATGAGAGCTAACACACAACTCACAGCAAGGAGGCATGAGACAAGAGGGGCGGGAGTGGAAGGGACAAAACAGTGGGGAACAGACACATTAGGTGAACTGTGGAAGGGAGAGGGATGGGGATGGGACGGGGAACATGGCGAAGAGAAGATGGACATTTCAGGGACTTTCAGGAAGGAAAGTAGGAGAAATGAAGGAAGTGGGCTTGGGTGGATTATCGGGGGTAGAAAAGATCGAGGATTTGGATGGGGGAAGATAAGAGGTGGTGGTGAACAGCTGTTTTGAAAGCCTGGAGGGAAGAATGGGAAAGAATAGAGTGAGGAAGTTTATTCCAAAGGCGGGAAAAAAAGAGGAATGAAAGAGTGAAGATGAGCAGTGATTCGTGGTTTTGGTAGTTTTACCAGAAGGGGGTTGTTGGCGGACCTTGAGCGCCCTGTGGAAATGTGGTGGGGACAAATCGCAGAGAGAGCAGGGGGGGGCAAGGCTGGAGAGGAGTCGGTAGAAGACAGAAAGACCACTGACCAACCTGCGGTGATTGAGTGAGATGCCCAAAGACTCAGCTTCATTGCGGGAGATGCCGATGATCTTAAATGCCCTGGTTTCGACAGCGTGAAGCTGAGAAAGGTGGGAGGCAGGAGCACCAGCCCAGAGGGGAGAGCAGTACTCCATCAGGCTACGGACAAAAGCTTTGTAAGTGGTCAGGAGCTCAAGAGGGCCGAGGAAGGACTTAGCACGACGGAGGATTCCCAGTCGGCGACTGGCTTTTGAGGCGAGGTTGGAAATGTGACTTTCCCAGGAAAGGTCATGGCAGATAGTGAGACCCAGAAGCTTGAAAGAAAAGACTTCTTCCAGAGGATTGTTGAGAAAGTGGATGGGGGTTTTGTAAACGGTCGTTTCAAGAGAGACATAGTGAGAGTGGGAGATTTGTCTGATTGAAAGACATGTTCCACGTGTTGGACCAGTTTGTGATTTTATCCAGATCTGCAGTGAGTGAAGAAGCTGCTGCTTGCCGGTCTGAGGGATGACAGATGGTACGGCAGAGGGTGGAGTCGCCGGGCAAAGAGAAATAGAGGATTTTCCAGAGAGTCCGAGAGATCATTGATGAAAACAGAAAAAGAACAGGGCCCAGAACGCTACCTTGAGGAACTCCAGCCTGCACAGGAAGAGGGGATGAAAGAACTCCATTTAGGGCCACACGTTGACTGCATAGGAGAGGAAGTCTGCGAGCCATGAGTGGAGATGGCCTTGAATACCATGGGAAGAGAGTTTGGTGAGTAGTGCAGGGTGCCAGACTGTGTCAAAAGCACGTGATATGTCCAGGGATACGGCTCGGATTTCCTGTCTGGCATTGAGGACCTCCATCCATTGATGGGAGAGCAGAAGCAGCATATCCAGGGTTGAGTGACCTGGTCTGAAACCAAATTGATGATTGGAAATCAAGCCATTGGAGAAGAGGAAGGATTTCATATCTGAGGCGATGATGGATTCCATCACCTTGCTGATGATTGGGAGAAGGCTGGATTGGTCTGTAGTTATAGGGATCTGTTTTTGCACCTTTTTTATGCAGGGCAGTGATGTTAGCAGATTTCCAAGCAGATGGCAGATGACCCTGGGCAAATGAGAGGGTGAATAGAACAGAGAGAGGGTGAGCAAGAGCAGAAGAGCAGGCTTTGAGGACACGTGGGCTGATGCCGTCTGGACCGGTTGCAGAATCTGACTCGAGGTTTGAAAGCAAGTTCTCCACCTTGTCAGGAGAAAAGGATACAGAGTCCAGGGACAGTTGGGTGCGACTGGGTAAAGTGGGTAGAGATAGTGATGGGTTTAGGACACAAGATTTAGCTGCAAACACCGAGTTTAGACATTCAGCTTTATCACGTGTGGAATCAGCAGTGCGGCCATTTGAGGTAAGGGAGGGGATGGAGGGGGAACATACACCAGAAACAGATTTGATTAAACGCCACCAGGATTTTGAGGAGGGAGAGAGGTATGAGAGTTCAGACTTGAGATGAGAAAGATGTTGTTTTCTGGCTCTCCTGAGGGTAGATACACACTTGTTCCGAGCTTTGTGGAAAGAACTGAGTTCGTCCACAATCAAACCGAGTGGAGACAAATAACCAATAGTGGAATGGATAAAGGTCGATGAGACATGCACAACGATATAACTTTCAAGGTCATCCAAGGTCGAGGTCAACGTCACGAGGCTGTCAAAGTTGCGAAAATCGTCGATTTCAAATCGTATCTCCTCCCTCATTTTATCAAGAGAGATCAAATGTTATTAGTGATTCAGATACTATGGACTATTATCTCGAACAACATGAGCCATTTTTTCGAAATTTGCTCTCGTTCCGATTTTATAGCCCTTCAAACTTCGCTCTGATTCCCCGTATGGGCCGTTCATAAAGTACATACAAAAATAAAAGTATTAAATTAAGAACCAGAACTCTCCGAGACAAATATTACATTTGAAGCTTTTGTCAGATTTAACTAAAACAATGGAACACAAGTTTATATGCACACTTACATTAACATTGTCTTGAATGTCAACTTGTGCTTTTATTTTCATAAATGACATGCTGTGATATTAAAAGAAAAAGGTAAATTACACCACGAGGGACTGCATCGTCATGGCTTACAAACATCGGTTCATAAGGAACTGCTGGCTTTGCAAGCGATTAGCGATGTATGAGGGGGGTGGGTGGGTGGTCACGTGCCTGCATACAAAGGGGGTGGGTGGTTTTGAAACCCGGAAGTAGAGCGTATGTACTTTATGAACTGCCCCTATTCCAGTCTAGCACAGAGTTACTTTCGACCTCTGGCAGAGATGACCGGCACTCCCGCTCAGGGGTATTTTTTTTTTTACTAGAAACTAGTTTAAAACTACTAAAGTTAGTATATATAAGCTTGTACGAAATCACGCGTGATTCCCGTAATCAAAACATACAAAAATGGCGGCCGTCTCAACGAAGGTTGAATTCTGTGCTAAAATCACCCAAAATTCGTCTAAAACTGGTAAAAAAAAAAAACCACTAAAACATGGATTAGCCACAGTGGCTAATGGGTGGTTTAAAATATTAGCCACACGTCAGGGGGATTCGCCCTGTGGCGACGTTGCAAGTGGCAGCGCACACCCAGACCTTCTTGGCACTTTAAAAAACCTTCCATTTAGCAGAACTTGGACAGACTATTATGCCGTATCGACCAATCAAATTTTCTGCTCGTGCTCTCAGCGTTTGGGAATATCGAAATTCAGACAAAATGGCAGCTCGTAGGGAATATAGATTTTGCTGGGAAACGCAGAGCAAGAGTTGAAAAGACCCTTCCCATGTCCTTATTCTCAAGACTGCAGAAGGTAAAGTGTTCTTCGAACTCTCTAGTTATTCGAAATAGCTTCCTTCACAAAGTAAAATTTCCCGGCTCCCAAGAAAGACAGTGATTGCAAGAATTAAGACAACAAACCAATCGAGATCCAAGCTGGAAGATATCAAAAACTACGTGGAGATTTATTTGAGGATGAAATGTCAAAAGCCAATTGCTGGAAGTTTTGTGACAGGGCAGATTGAACAATCCCAAAACAACTTCGTGGAAATAAATACATAAATAATCGAATGAATAAACAAGATACATGTCGTGCTGAGCACAATACTTGCAAAATCCACCCCCCCCCCAAAAAAGTTGCCATGGATACATCAAATTGTCCATTTCATTACGATTAGGCCTAAAATTTATTATTTTAAACAAAGCTCAGGTCAATTCGATGAAAATTGATGATTTTTCAGATGAAATTTGATGATTTTAGAAGCTTGACTTTTGAGTTGACCTTTTGACCTCAAATGGTTGCTTTCCCAATTCAGTGATGTACTGTGCAATTGCTGTTTAATTTTCAAGTTAATAGGATGAAAATTTATGATTTTCAGACGAAAATTGATTTTAGAAGTTTGACCTTGAGTTGGCCTTTGACCTTTTGACCTCAAATAGTTGGTTCCCCAATTCAGTAACCCAATATGCAAATCCTGTTCATATTTCAAGTCAATCGGATGAAAAATGACGATTTCAGACATTTGACCTTTGACCTCAAAATCATTCGGCTTCTCAGTTGTGACGACCTCCACAACTTGGTAAAGTTTTGTTACGATCGGTTTAGAATTGTGACCTGGAGATGATTGATAGACAGAATAACAAAGTCGACCGACCAATAAACTTGCAAATCTTCGATTTTACCAATCAATGGACTGGCAAAGTCAAAAAGGTGAATGGCTGAAAATACTGACTTCATTCAAACAATTTTCAGTGGCCAAACCATTTCAACCAAGCAATGAATAAAAGCACATTTAATGTTCGGCGACATTCCTGGTGTGAATGACAGTAGTTTATGGTTTATTAATTCCTTCACGAATGCCAGTTACAAACTGCAATGTCATTACAGCACGAAAGTGGCATCATCATCAATTTGAAAGGCCAGTCACAGTAAAGCGACAATGACCAGCAACAGTTTGTGACACATTTCAGACCAAACATACTGACCAGGGTGTAGTTTGATGAAGGGGTGGGGTTGATTTAATTCCAGGCAAGAGGGGGGGGGTCTATCCACAGAAAGGTGGGCCAACAAACAGAAAGAAGCCATTTGCCTTTTTGATGTTGCAGCACAATATAACACAAGCTAATGCTTTAAGTTTCAATCTGGTTATCCAACTACTCCCGAGAATGAAGCAGATGGAGGGAAAAAAAATCGAGGTTGAGAATCCAACACGTCACTGTTTAGGAGCTTGGCAATAATGCAGAAAAAATTAAGTTTTATGACCACTCACACCGGACTATAACTGATAAAATTGTATTGTATTCAGTCATGATACATAGCCCTCCATAACTACAATTACTAAGAGGCCATCTAAATATTACATGTGTAACTACAACGGCACTCAGCAGAACGCATACCTCCACCAGGCTGAACAGTTTAGTTTTGTATCCTACTGATAGGCCAGACCTGGATCCAGACCGTATCAGCTTGTTCTTGTCACCTGCCCAACTCATCCACAAGTTTTGCCACAATCCACTGAAATATCGTGCCATATGTCGGTTTTGGCCCCGTCTCTCAATGGTGAAGAATCACCGAAAAAAATTAAATTATAGTATCCACATCCTGATTCGGATCTTCACCAAAATTGAATCAGTTCGTCGTTGTCACACAACCAACTTGTCCACCAAATTCTGTGCGAATCCGTCCACAACTTTTGGAGATATACTGCTCACACACAGACAAACAAACAGACAAGCTGGTAGGCGGACATGGGTAATCGATCAAGTCGAATTTAGTCGTTTTTCAGCCGTTACTAGCCGACAACAGCGTCCATAGCAAGGGTTCTTTCTCACACATAACTAGGACATACCATGAACCTACCATACCAGTTTCATGTATGTCTGACTCATAGTCTCTGAGATATAACGAACTTCGTTTTTTTATTTTTTTTGGACCAGGGTTCATTCAAAGTCTATCTTCTACGACAGTTTTCATAGGATCCGGCTGGAAATTTTTGACAATATGGCTGAATGTACTGCCCACAGTCGCTCATGGCCCGATTTTTGATTTTCGGGGAAAAAGTTTTTTACAGATTTTTTTTTGAAAATCTTGAAGGTCCGTTACGAGGCAATGGATGGGTCCATAGCAACGGTTCTCATTTGCACACAACTAGGTCATGGTATGAACCTACCAACCAAGTTTCATCGAAATCGCCATTGTATTAACGGAGCACTGGACTGAACAGACATACATACAGACAAGCCGGTAGGTGGACATGGGTAGTCGACTACCCAATAGAACCTGACGCGATGGGCCCGTTCGATGGGGAATGACCTGAGGATTAAGCACAAGAAAACTCATCATTCTAGCTTCAAGGGTTAATGCTGCAGATTGTTTTTTCGTTAAAATACCCCCACATTTAGAGGTTTTTTGGCCGTTGCGAAGAAACGGAGGGGTCCATAGCAACGGTTTTTTTCTTACACATAACTAGGACATACCATGAACCTACCATACCAGTTTCATGTTTATTGGCTGCTCTTAGAGCACCCTTATTCTGGACATTTCCATCTGTCTGTCTGTCTGCAAAACTTTGGTCAAGCCTAGGGGCTAAACCACTCAACCGATTCCAATGAAATTTGGTAGGTTGGACCAATATTTCTGGGAATCGTGTGCTTTCAAATATGGGACCCCGGGCCCTAACAACGGCATAGCGGCCCTTTAAAGTGGTCAAAAAAATCGAAAAAAAATCAAAAATAAATAAATCGAAAAATCGAAGCTTAGAGTTCTGTGCGCAATCTATCTAGCTCCCTTCATGCCAATTTGCAGCCCGAACAAAAAATATTTGTTGGAGGAGATAGGTTTTGGGCAAGTACATGTCGAACATTTCAGAAATGGTTAATTGCGAATATCTCTAAGAGAAAGAGTCTGCTTTTGATGAAACTTGGGTGAAAGGTGTACAATGTGGTGAGCATGTACACAAAAATGAATGGTTGCTATGCACACCTCTGTTGCTTAGCAACAGCTAAAATACTTTATCGTACATCATACACTAATTGTGGACTGTACAAAAAAATCAATACCTCTGAAACTGGACCTCTGAGGGACCTGTTTTTTTGTGCCAAGGAGAATGTCTTACAGCATCATATAAAAAAATAAAATCTTTAGCGAATAGAGAAATGGAATTACCAGGGCTGCCATTTGGTAGTCTCTTTGGAAACATGCCTGAAATTTCACAAGGCGGGTTTCTGTGCGCAAACTAAGAGGGCTGTGATAATCATATTTATTGTGCTAAATTGATTGATAGCATGTACATGAATATCGGCGAGTCGCGTCGGCCAGCTTTCCATCAAGAGCAAGCAGCCATGTCGCCTACCGGCTTGTCTGACTCATAGTCTCTGAGATATAACGAACTTCGTTTTTTTTTATTGTTTTCGACCACGATTCATTCAAAGTCTATCTTCTCCGACAGTTTTCATAGGATCCGGCTGGAAATTTTTGACAATATGGCTGAAAAGCTTCTCCACCCTTCGCCATCAAATTGCCACCCAAGCCCACTTCCTTCAATTCCCCTGCTTTCCTTCCTGAAAGTAGCTGTAATGTCCATCTTCTCTTCCCCATGTTCCCCGTCCCATCCCTCTCCCTTCCACAGTCGCTCGTGGCCTAATTTTTGATTTTCGAAAATAGCAATTTTTTATGATTTTTCAAAAATTTCAAAGTCCCGTTGCTGGGCAATGGTGGTTTCAATAGCAACGGTTCTCATTTGCACACAACAAGGTCATGGTATGAACCCACCAACCAAGTTTCATCGAAATCGCCATTGTATTAACGGAGCACTGGACCGAACAGACATACATACAGACAAGCCGGTAGGCGGACATGGGTAGTCGACTACCCAATAGAACCTGACGCGATGGGCCCGTTCGTTGGGGAATGACCTGAGGATTAAGCACAAGAAAATTCATGATTCTCGCTTCAAGGGTTAATGCTGCAGATTGTTTTTTCGTTAAAATACCCCCACATTTAGAGGTTTTTCGGCCGTTGCTAGGCAACGGAGGGGTCCATCGCAGCGGTTCTTTCTCACACATAACTCAGACATACCATGAACCTACCATACCAGTTTCATGTATATCTGACTCATAGTCTCTGAGATATAACGAACTTCGTTTTTTTATTGTTTTCGACCAGGGTTCATTCAAAGTCTATCTTCTCCGACAGTTTTCATAGGATCCGGCTGGAAATTTTGACAATATGGCTAAATGAACTGCCCACAGTCGATCATGGCCCGATTTTTGATTTTCCAAAAATATTTTTTTTTTATGATTTGTCAAAAATTTCAAAGTCCCGTTGCTTGGGAACGGATGGGTCCATAGCAACGGTTCTCCTATGCACACAACTTGGTCATGGTATGAACCTACCAACCAAGTTTCATCGAAATCGCCATTGTATTAACGGAGCACTGGACCGAACAGACATACATACAGACAGACAGACAAACATATCGACGGAAATACTGATAATTTGGGTAGAAAATTTTCAAACAAATCTCAATAGATTGACTCCCCAACAGACAGACAGACAAACATAACGACAGAAATACTGATAATTAGGGTAGACGAGATTGACTACCCAACATAGACGGAAATACTGATAATAAGGACTAGATCGACTACCCAACACCTTCAGTTGTGGAGATTAAAAAAAAAATTGTGTAAAACTCCTTCCCTCAATCACCTTCCTGCTATCCTGGCTATCCTGCTATAGCAATCATTTCCCCTTTTGCTACCCTGTCCTGCTATCCACCCATCCCTTCATCTCTTCCATTTCTTCATGTAATCCCCCACGGATATGCAATTCTGTGGGTATAGCCTCCAAGCCTAATATCGCACCTTTCTGCTCAATTACCCCATAGGTGTGTTCCTATAATGCCGAAATAGGCCAGATTGGTCAATGATCAGAAAAACAATGACAGCAAAATTAGGCTTCAACCTTTCTGGTAACTGCATCATTACATACTCTCACATGCACCTGTCACCATCATTCATTGCCACTGTAATATGTCCCAGCCAATAGTGGTGGGATAGTCAGACACCCAATCCTCGACAGAGTATTGTGTGATTGTGACACTCATGAACCATTTTGTGGTTTAGTACCAATCCTGAACAGGTTACCACTTTGTCACAGGGTGTGGAAACTCCTGCCAAGTATCCATGAGTTGAACCCACACCAATGAAGGCAATACAACAGGATTCACCACTCCAGCACTGAGCTATCCAGCAGCCATTTCATTCCATATTTGGTTTGGAAGATGAAGACCCAAATAATACAAAGAAAAATGATGCAAAAATGTAATAAATAAATCTGCTGTGGGATTTTAAAAAGTACACTATTGGTGAATCAAAGGGAAGGTCGTTTTCCACTCTTCCCTCCCCTCTCCCCAGGGTTTTGAGCAGGCAGTGCTACCCACCTCATCCCCAAACTTGACCCATGGTCTTTATTACCCCCCATTTACCCTTCCCAACTGGTGTCACTTTCCTCCCCACCTCTCTCTTATTTTCCTGTTCATTCATCCCCTTACTGGTTATGCCCAAACAATGCCCCAATACCCCACTGTCAATTTAACCTTGCTCTTCCATGAGCTTCATTCTTGTAGAGAAAAAAAAAAAAGTAAAAAATAAAATTGGCTCAAACAGCAAAAATCAAAGTTAGGGTTAGTAGTATTTTCATTTTAGTATTTTTTCATAAAAATCCATTTTACTACTTCAGAGTGGAGACCATGTGCATTGATATGCTATAGTTGATCTGACCTGCCACATGACCTTGAAGATCATCGGAGGGGGGGGGGGGGGAATCACGAAGGCATTTAAATTGGAAAATTGACCCAGTGATGACCATATCCTCTCTGGGCCTGGTTATGATAGGAATTTGTTGTTCAGGGGGCAGATGATAACTCGCTTCTTCTTAAGGGAAATAGAGTCTGGTGTTGGCTTAGCGGTTCGGGTGGTGGCTTGGGATCCTCGGGTCCTGAGTTCAGGCTCTGTTGGCCACTGAATTTACACCAGGGGGTTGACTCAGCCTGTCATCCTTCCCAGCTCGGCAAAATGAGCACCATTGTACTGGTAATAGGGGCACTGCATCAGCAGCATAGCCGTGTCCCCAACCAGTGATGCAACCCCCAAACATGTGCCCCCAACATGAAGGGAAGAGAAATGCACTGTGGTATCTTTAATGCACACCAACCAATGCAAACCGATGGCTCCCCAGCTTAACATCCTATCCAACGGATGGTGCATTCTTTGTTACAATGCTCTGCTCTCGAAACACCTATTGGATAGCAAATAATCGGGTGGAGAATAAATCCAAACTAGATGGCTCAAAGGTAAGTGCTCAGCAGTGGGATTCTGCACCATCTTGTTGAACTTGTACTCCCGGTAAAAAAGAAAACGGTATGACACGTTTTCACAAATGTATTGTGCACATGTGGGCAGTAGAGGTTTATAATAATAAATAATAGTAGTAATAATCTATATAAATACGATAGCATCTGTCTGCCCAGTTTCCATTCCCCTCTATCACTGCTTCGCTGATCATCACTGAACTCTGTAGGAATCATGAATGATAGTGTTGTGGGCCGGGGGTCGGTGGTGAGAATGACCGTGAGGTGGGGGAGATTACGCCGTCTCCCACCAGACTCCCCGGAATTGTAGGCCGTCGCTCCGGATAATTCCGTGAGTTGGCGAGTCTCTGAACCGACCGTGGATGCCAATATCTCAACCACGTAGCGTAGGGTCTGTTTGTCTAAAACCAATTTACCTAAGTAGCTATGCGATTTAAAAAAAATCGCTACCGGGGAAGCCACGCCCTCGGAACGCCTGGTCGAACCAGATTTACCCTACCGGCAGCGGTAGATTCACACGACCGTCTACTGCTTTGCCACCTACCTTTCCGGCTCGATACAGTCAAGCGGGGCCTGCCCAGGACGTCCCGGCTATGATAGACCGATTACCAGGGATGAAACCCCGCTTATACTCAGGTCCGGACCATGCTAGACCAATGTAAGAAGGGATAGAAACGGACTGGGAACATTTCTAATAAATTTATTAACAGTAAATAAAGACAAAGGCAAGACTTGGCGCGAATTTACAATAAGCAAAAACACTTACTCAGTTCTACTTAAAGACGGGCCCACACGCAGACACACACACAAAAAGAAAAGAAACCCCAGAGTATTTATTTGACCCTCACAGCCGTGAAGAGAGACAAGCTGGGGGTCAGTGCGGCACCTCTATAGTGCTCTATGCTCTAGCGTGCTCTATAGTGCGGCACCTGCCAAAGGTCATCGGTTTGATCCCAGTCGCACGTGTGGGGCTCGTGGCAGAGCTCGCGTGGCGAGTAGTCGTGGTCCACAGAACTCCTCTCCCCGTAACAGCCACCGTGAAGAACGAACCAGACTGCTCACAGCCACCGTGAAAACGCCTCCCTACACAGAGAGTCTTGGAGATATATCTCCTCCCACCATGGGGAGGGGCTCTTGGCAAAAAACGCCTCGCTATCCGCCCCTCATTGGACAGGGTCCTACGGCCCACCTTTCCGGGGCGGGGCCTTGGCCCCTGCCGGGAAACCCTAACCGCTCTTTCCACGCGGGGTAAAACTTGATGAGTAACAGTATAACGCTGCAACGGCCCCTCCCGGGAAACCCCAGCCAGTCCTCCACACGGGCCCACACTCGACGAGTAACAGTATCAACGTTGCAAAGGTACGTTTGTGATGCTGCTGGTTGGCGGTTGATCGTGATGGACCGAGGGGTCATGCAGATGGCTTGTTGGTTGTTAGATTTAATAACCTAACTAAAAGAAGTCGCAACGCACGTTTTTGACTCTCCCACTAGACAAAAGGAAAGGGATCTGACGACACATGTACTTAACGGGATAACTGACTTTTGGGACCTGTATGTTGAATGCAAATGGTTTCCTGATCCGTAACAATAGCTTACAATTTTGTATTCGGCATCCAGATTTGCTTCCAACTCTTTCTTTTATTTCACTTGGCCGAGTCATAAGTACATTTTTCTTGAAGCGTTTGTCATGCTGGATGACATCATGGTATTCGGGAGGGCGGTGCTTCAAGCCCAACCATCACGGGATGATGATGTTCGTTCGATTTATTCCGATCGTCACAGGATTGTTGTTGCTCTATGGCCCTCTCGTCCTATCAAATGTGATTACATCCCATCACCCATCCTTGATGGGTATATGTGTGACTATTAATTTTAATAAGGAGCTGATACTCTTGGTCCCTTACCTTTTTTGGTTGTATGAGGAATAGATCCATGTAATGTGAAAGCTAAATATTGAACGTTTTTTGAAATATCATGTATCCAAGCCAAGTTGCAGAGATGGTTTCCATGGCATCATAATTCAGTCAATCACAGCCATGATCTAATCAGGTTGAGAAAATGTCATGAGGAATAGATATCTGCACTAGAAGAGCTAAATGTTCAACGGTTTTTGAAATATTGCGAACACAAAACTACATGGACAGACGATCGGGTTGGTTGGTCGGTCGGACGGAGCTCATTTCAATGTCCCCCGTCTCCAACCTTGGCAGAGGACTAAAAGATGGCAAGAAGCAAAGGCTTTCTCATGTCATCTGACAAGATCACAGCTGAATATAACAACAAGAGCAAAAATATTGAAGCAAACAAGTGAAGGTGGGACAAATGTAAAGACGAAGATGAGACATCCATAAACAAATTGACAAAATGTGGGAATCAATTGTCTATCCTCTATAACACACACACACACACACACACACACACACACACACACACACACACACACACACACACACACACACACACACACACACACTTGAGGGTTGCTATGCTTCTATCTTTCTTCTCCAGTTAATTTGTCCCCTTGTTGTCCCACTGTCAGTGCATTGCCATCTACCGTCCCTCACCCTGTTCTTCCATGAGCCTTGACATTGTATACAAAAGAGTGTGTTCGTAATAAAGGCAACATATTGTTCAACATACGATTTTGGGAAAGAGTTTAGGTAAGAGTTACGGTGTTGCACATTATCATCATGCACCATGCTCTATGCAGAGCATTGGTGCTGCCGAAGCAGTTACTCAGCTACAATCCTGGCCGGGTCACCACTCCGACTCAAAGCCAGGGCAGGAATTTGTAACTTGCTCATTGTGCTGGCGCTAACTCGCCTACTTTTCACAAAGGCAACCGTGGAACGTTTTATCGTCTGCCAACTAATGCCGGCAGACAGGACGCCCAGTTTAACGTCCATCTGAAGAACGGCACACACATTGATAAATCACTCTGCCTGTGAAGCACCGGGATGACAGCTTTCAGCTGGCCCGAAATTCAGCTGATGCACCCTCACAATGCTAAACAGAGCAACTTTGAAAACGCTTTTAGTGTAGCCTGTACCTTAGCTCGCGATAAGATTTATTGTACCTTGACATGTGACTTTCCCACCCAGTACTCTTCTCTTATTCTGCACTAACAATATACACACACACACACACACACACACACACACACACACACACACACACACACACACACACACACACACACACACACACACACACACACACACACACACACACACACACACACGACATGCACTTTCAATGCTTTTACAGCTTGTTCTCTAAAACTTACATGAAAGTTGGTCGACTGAACAAAACTACAAAACATACACCACCCAAAAGACTGTTAAATAGAGTGTGGTTGAGCTTCAAAAGTTAAAATGAAGGATTTAAGTCAGATAGACCTATTTATCTTGAAATTCACGTTAAAGTATATTGACGTCTCCTTGTGCCCTCTCCGACATGTGATGTGTACAAGTTCCTCCTTGAGCCATGGAAGTGAATCTTCATTTGCCAAATGCTCTTTTACAGAGTTTGCCTGCCAAGTATGTTTATCATTCAAATTGCCTTTTGTCTTTCTCTCCAAAACTCTCAGGTAATTAAGCATCAAGCAATTTCCTTTGTGTTGAAACATCGACAGCGGAAACACCAGAATTCGGCAATATTGTGCACTCCTTGGCGTGCATGCCTGCATTGTGTAAACACAGTACTTAGCAATGCACATTTTTGTGCCAAAAAGAAGATATCAACCGTTTTGAAGGACAATGCTCCTTCGTATGTAGCGCATCATGCAAAATGGGGAACCATTCCATCTGCACAGACATCGCGCGCTCAACACGACCTTCGCTGCTTCAAGCAACTTACAACATTTGGAGGCAAAATAAATAAATAATAGCAATGCATTAGTCAAATAATGCAATCAAAACTGCTGAGGTTATCACCAGGTGTAGTGCGTGGTCACATAGTGTGCATTCATTTATACGTTTTGTCCTGCGAGGTCTTCTCAATGCCCTCCCAGATCTCTTTTTCCAACATACTTTGGCATTTCATCACTTCGCAAACAAGGTGTTCATAACCGTGATGCAGGACACACCGCAGAATGGAGTCCAAGTAGAGCAAGCATTGTTTAGGCGTTGGTATTGGCTCTTGGATGCCATGCTTTTGCTGCTCCTCATCAGATGTCTCAACCTCTGTGTCATCATTCTTTATGTCCTGCGATGACTCCAACATAACTATGTTAAGCAACTGGTCCTCCCAGGCCCTTGACACTGTGCTGGATGTAACCAAGTCAGCATCACAGTTAACGTAATCATCCCAAGACATGCCGTTCATCATTTCCGAAACCGTGGCACCTGGAGTGGCATCGAGAGGGTCACTGTTGACGTCAGCTGTGCGTGCAGTGAAATTGCAGAGCCCACACTTCTTAAAGCATGTCACAATAACCGTGACGTCGACGCCATCCCAAGCATCCTTCATCCATTTTATAGTGTCGAGAAGGTTCACTCTTTTGGCGATCTCACACTCGGCAATGCCATCTTCCTTATTGATAAACACATGATGGAGGAACCTCTTGCGGTAATTCCTCTTGAAAGCTTGCACGATGCCAATCTCACATGGTTGGAGTTGAGATGGCATGTTCAATGGAAGAAATACTAACTTGACATTGGACAAAAACTCATCAGAGTGAACTAAGCGTTCGGCAATGAGGAGGACAATCTTTCGTGACTGCAACCACATTTCACTGTTCAGTTTGTGAAGCCATTGACTGAAGAGCTTTGCAGTCATCCACGATTTGCTGTTGGATTCGTAGCTCACCGGAAGACTCGCGGGTCGTCCCTGGAAACCAGAGGGCTTTGCACTTTTTCCAATGACGAGAAGCGACAACTTCTCCCCGAATGCTGAGCAGCACACCAAAACAGTCATCCGGTCCTCGGCGTTCTTCCCTCCGTTGCAATTTTGAACCTTTTCCGCAATTGATGCGTTGGGCAGCTGTCTGTGAAACAAGCCCATTTCACGTGCAGCGAACACATCCTTCGCATCGAAACCCTTGCACTGCGCCAGAATCCACTCACTCCAGTCATCAGGAAACTCCTGCTTTACATCTGCCGACTGTCCCGAGAGCATTTTGAACCGCACGTTGTGACGAGCTTGCCACGTCGTAAGCCATCCGTTTGATGCGCAAAAATCGCTGATGTTCATTTGTCGGCTGAACAACATCGCTTTCTCCTGTACCATTCTCCCACTGACTGAAATAAAAATAATAAGAAAAACAGACAATTAGTTTCATTAAGAAATGCAATCAGAGCCATATAGAAATCAAGTGCAACTTGTGCACCTCTTTTTCAATGGTGCTGCAGGAGTTCAGGATTCCTCATCATGGAGCACGACACCCTTCAGAGCCTTGAAGCAAACTATCCCAAAGCGTCAAATGGAAGTATTTGTTTTAATTCCCCAAAAGGTCGAGGTTCATGGAAGAACAGGGGAATCTCATACAGTCTACATATAGTCATACGGGGGGGGGGGGGGGGTAAAGACGAATGCTCAAGGGTCACAAAAAAAAGGAAGACCTACTGTGGATGTTTTGAGCACGGGCTGCCTGGAACCATTCCCACACGAGGGAGTTCAGCTCTTTGTGACGTCCACTCCACGCTTTCAGATATTTCTGAGTCGCTGGAACGTTTCCAGACTCCCAGCTGGCCAGAATGGACTCCTTGTCCTTGATGACCAGCTGGATCTGTGTCTTACCCACGTCCATGGCTTTGGCGATCGCTCGAGAGGACATCCTCCCGACGTCGTGCATGTTGATAACCTTGACCCGGTCCTCCAGGGTAAGCGATTTTCGCTTTCTCGTGCTGCAGGTCAACGCTGGGACAGCGACAGCGCCCGCGTCCCCCCGGCGGTACGGTTCGTGTAGCATGGGGAGCACCGGCACGACGCTCCAGCAGCTACACGAACCCGCTCGGAACGGAGCTCAACTCTCCGCCTCTCGAAATATCCGAGGAAGATCAATAATAATTAAAAAAACCCACAGCGCGAACGGCTCGTACATAATAAATACATTTACTTGCCAACACGAGACATTTAAAAATTCCTCGAGAAAAATATTCCCAAAAAGCGGCATTATTACTCGATGTGTGCTTTTGCTTTTTGATTCGTTTAAATAGTTTTTTTTATTTTCTACTTTGTTTCACGCCATTATGTTTTACCCTCGTCTTTGCTATTTTGATTGTTGTTGCACAAAGCGGGGCGGTGCGTGAGTTCCGAGAGGGCGTGGTCTACCATACCGGAAGTGGATGGGTAAAATGGAGGAGCGTTCAAGTACCGGAAGTTAGCGGTTCAGAAAGCAGCGGAAAATGCATCGAATTAAGTTGCGTTGTCCAAAGGTTCATAGTATGATAATGCTTTGATAGAACGCTGATTGATTCTTGTTGAACGTCGAAATATTCCGTTTCATCGTTGCATTTTGCGAAAGCGATGCTCCATGGGTGCCGTGAACTTTGGCTTACTTCCAGTTAGCAACGGCTTCCGCCATTTTCCCGCGGTGAAAACAACTCCTGAGTAACGGTTTGAACTCCATTGCTTTGATGTGATACTATTCATAATTTTTTATTGTGTCGTCCACTGAAATGTTCGTTCAACTCGCAGGAAAATCTCAGTAACGATGCGAAATATCGTCATGAGGTGATATTTGATGCGATTGTGCTCGAAGTGTCCTTATAGGCATCAAGCAAATGTTTGGTTTGACGATCCAAGTCATGGCCTCGTATTGAGTACGCTGACTTGTATTGCTACTTGGTAAAAAGCCATCTTTGCCAGAGGTCTTGGGGGAAGGGGGAGGCGGCACAAATTCTCGATGTAAATGTGTTACGTGTAGCACCGCCTCCAGGTGGGGGAGGATATTACAAGTCGTACCGGATTTAGGGGTGGTCAGGTAGGGCCATTGCCCCGGGGCCCCCCACAATCATTGTGCCCACGGCCCCCTATATGGTAAATCCGGCCCTGCTAGTACCGGATTTAGGGGTGGCCAAGTAGGGTCATAGCCCTGGGGCCCCCCACAATCATTGTGCCCACGGCCCTCTACATGGTAAATCCGGCCCTGATTACAAGTCTTCACCATTTGCAGTACTGTACAGTATTCCCATCCCAACGTTTTCCAGTACAGTGAGGTGTTTTGAATTATAAGCAGTCGGTATGTTTTCGCTTCACGCACGTATCCCGGGTAATTTTTTTGTTTTATTTTCGGGGGCGATTGAGGCAGTTGTCAGGCCTATACACTGCCCAAATAAATGTATGCGTCAACAATTCAACCAAGTGGAGTGGTGACGTGCAGCGAGGTACTGGACAGGGGTGTGTTTCAGTTACCAAACAGCGAGCTTGTCACACCAGCCGTTCCCTATCGATGGTTTCGAATGGAGTGCTTCAGCCACTTGGTGAGAATTCTTCAAGAAACTTGGTATTTTCCAACAGCTCCACAATAATATCTGTTACATAGTGCTATCCGATGTAGTTGTCCCAGAGCGCTCATACTTCAAATAAACAAGCACTTTCGGCAAACCTTTCTCCATATAAGCACGATGTTTGTGACGACCTGTTGGAGCCCGATTGTCACACGGCGCTCATTCCTGGGCGCATGTCCTTATGTTTATAGTAGAGACGACAATGGTTCACAAGCGGTATTTGACGATGTAGATTGTTTCAGAAGTCAAGGATGAGACAATGTGATAATGTTTGACCAAGTTATAAAAATGATCAACATGATGTGGTACGAGTGACAGGTTATTAGCTGCAAAATGTTGAAAACCCGGTTTCATTCAACAACTTTCAAAGCTTGACCTTTGCATAACCTTTAAAGGTCCCAAAACAATGTTGTGGACATTAACATAAGGAAACAGGATACGTGCTATAGCTTATTGGAGTTAGTTCGGCGAAGAAGGTCGAAAACCCGGTTCGATTCCCACAACTTTGAAACTTTGACCTTTGTGAACTGTAAAGGTCAAAGGTCAAGGATTATGACCCTTGGTGCAAAACTTCCTCTGGAACATTCCAGGAACAATATAACGTCATATAGGCTATATGGCATTTCGCACTCCTCGGATTATCCATACTTTGATGAAATCAGCATAAAAACAAACTTGAAGGGGGTGCCACAGGCAAGGTGTTCGAGATAGAGCAAAATGGTTTCAAGACTTTAGGTGGGGAATGACCTCAAGATTATGCATAAAATATATTGTCATCCTAGCTCTCAAAGTTTGGGCGGTCGTATGATTTTTATGTTAAAATTCGCAATTTTCTAAGTTCATGACCTTGTGACAAAAATGAAAAATCGAGCTCCGTGGGGCTATGCAGGTGCCATTGGGCTAACCAAGTACCGAAACCCTGCCAGATTCGACAAACCCCCTAGGAGAAGATGTCAATTTAAATCGGCTACCCCCTAAAACACGTTTTTTGGGCGTGGCTCTGCCCATAATGGGCGCACCATGCCCATTCTCAGGAAAACACAACTAGATCATGATATAAACCTTCCACCAAAATTTTATCATGATCGGATTAAAACCCACGGATCTATGCTCGGGACAGACAGACAGACACACACCAATAACGAATATAGTGGTCACTTACTGACTCGTGAACCAATATGACGGGAGCAGGAAATTGTTTCAGGAACTCTATCAATAGCGTAACTCACCGTGGATTCCCCCCCCCCCCCGAGTCGCAATCAATACACGTCAGCAGACTCAACACGTGGCCATGACTTGGGATGGTCAATTCGAACATCTTCGATGCCAACGTTATTCGGGCACTTTGCTCGCCCAATCGCATCAAATATCACCTCATGACGATGTTTCACAGCGTTAAAGATTTTTCAGATAATTGAACATTTCGGTGGACTCCACAACAAAAACTTAAACAGTATATCACATGAAGCAATGGCGTTCAAATTGTTGCTACGATGGTGTTTTCACCGCGCTAAAATGGCGGGGCCGTCGCTCGGGTGGACATAACGTGGGGTTACTTCAGGTTCACGAAGGCCGCCGCCATTTTAGCATGGTGAAAACACCATCGTAGCAACGAGTTGAATGCCATTGCTTCATGTGGTACTGTTCATAATTTGCCTTCGTAACACTTTGTCACACTCCGTCGTATGGCTACCTGCACAACTGCATACGTGTCCACCCGTAGGTATATCCTACGTTTTTAGATTTGGGTGTACTCGTGCTTCAGCCTTTTGAGATGTCATCATGCCCAAAAACTGTGAAGTTGTGTTTTGTACCAAACAACCCCAAAAAAGATGAAAGGTTATCTTTCTTCAAGTTTCCTTTCAGAAAGACCAAACAATATAAATAGCCTTTATTAGCCCAACAGCAGTGTCTCAAGCACAGAGACCCTATCTTTAGTTTGTCTGGAATGTAAATTTCAGATGAGGTACTGTATTGTCATCGCGCATCGTCCATCCGTCTCCTTTTTTAGCTCGCCTGTTCGAAGAACAGAGAGCTATAGCAATACCCCTGGCGTGAGTGTCAGCATGTTAAAGTTTTTGGTGCAAGTTATTTCCTTTCTAATGTTTTTATCTACCACACTATTTTTTACCGATTACAATATACAAACACATATATTGCTTTAAAATTATTTGGATCAGACTTCACTGCAATGCTTTATCAAAAATATTATTAGACTAGTCTTTTTAAAACGAAAAACGATAAATGTATAAACAGGTGAGCATTGGGTGGCTTTGACACCACTCTGGTTGACTTCTCCAGCCAAACCGCTGGGCCAATCCGGCAGCAGCGGTCCTCTCTTGACTGGTAACAGGAATTGCAAACCTCGTTCTTGTCATGTGACTTTATGTATGTCAAAATGGCCAACTTAGTAAATTTCTTCAAAAACCTTATTCTCCAGACCCACCAATCGGAATGCTACCAAATTTGGGTGACAACATTCGGCCAAGGCAGAGATGTTAAATTTTGGAGGCCGTACCAATCACGTGACCGGAAGCGTGTCAAAATGGCTGATGGTCAATTTTTAGGAAAATCGTGTAAATTCCTTCAAAAATTCTCTCCAGACCCACCAGTCAGAATGTTACCAAATTTGGGTTACAACATTAAGACAGGGTCCTGATGTTAAATTGCAGAGGCCATGTCGATCACATGACCGGAAGTGTGTCAAAATGGCAGTCATGCAAATTCCTTCCAAAATCTTCTCCTGAGATGAGTACAAAGCAAATGCAGACGGGTTTTGCATTTTGAGATGCTTTCCGATTTTTATTTATAAATTTGAGTTGAGACAAAAATCTTAATGACTTCATCATATAAAAATGATGTTATTTGAATACGATTTCCCCATTTACCGTACATAGTGTTATTAATGGAAGTGGGTGAAGATATGCATTGCCAGGGAAACATTTTCACCCGAACTTGACCCTCACTTAAAAGTACATATTAGAGACAAAAATTAAAGAAAATGCAGAACATGATTGAAATAATGAATGTACACAGATGACTTCATGTGTATTTAATAAGTAAATGGGGAGGAAGAACAAAGGAACAAAAACATTTATTTACACAGATATGCACCCACAGTATCGGATGAATGGAAGTACACTGTACATCACTTTTCTCAACTTGTTTGCACTTCGTTCACCACAAGCAACAGTTTTCCTCTTGGAAGCCATCCTTCTATATTAAACAAGGGAATTCTCTGTATGTGTGCATGGACATCTGAAAAATCATGGAAAATAAAAATAAATAAAACAAGAAGCGACTACTTCGATATCACGTGGCTGGGGGCTGTAAAAGTCTAGGTTAAGAATGATGAAACAATTTTGCAGTTATAAAATTTAAATGTAGACACGGTGAATTAGCATGCATGATGGGAAGAGTTGTGATGTTGGACAAATTTCTATTTATAGCCCTCAGATCAAAGGGACATACGCGGCCATAAGACACAGGACAGAATAGCCAATTATATAACAGTGCGATGTCGCCGCGCTATAATAACAGGCCTGGCCCGATCTACACCAAATTTTGCGTACGTGTTGGTAGTACCCAGTCAGGTCATAGGCAGGGGAAAAAATTCTCCCTCCCCTTCTGAGGTGGGGATAGACTTACAATTTTCACTTGCATATGTGCCATAATGCAAGTGGTTTACTGAACTCTGCTGGAGACAATGGGTGATTATTACTATTGGCAATAATAACTGAAAAGGAAGTAATTCATTGCGATTCCACAGAGCAATAGTGTTGAAATGGAGATCGGCACAGTATCATACTGTACACGCTGCATCTCATTGACCGCATCACAATTTTTTTTTTAACTTTTATAACTCCACAATAACATCTGTACATAGTGTTATCCAATGCTTAATGAAGTCGTCCAATAGCGCTCTTACTTCATACATACGCTCTTGAGAATCTTCCTCCATTTGGTCCATGTTATAACGACATCTTAAAATCCTATTTTCACACAGCACACTCCTCTGGAACACATCCTCATCATTATAAGACTAGCGAGGTACCTGTGCTATGTAAGGGAAGAGGCAAGACAGCTGGTTCGTGAAGGACTTGGGCAAAAAATTAAAAATAAAAAATAAAAAATAAAAAAATAAAAAAAAACTTACTGCAGTTGACCCCAATGGAAGTAAGGTGGGTAATATTTATATGATGTCACAATGGTGAAACTGCAAATGCTGAATCCACAAATGTCACCGGTGGAAATCCTCACATAATTTCCTCATTGTGCTTTAAATTCAATCTCTATCTTTTCACTCCAATCACAAATTAATAAGACACCATTAATATAACAAAATGCAAACACTCGAGATAAATTAAGATAGTCACCGTTCTCATGTGACATCCAATACAGACGAATCTGCCGGCGAGAAAGGGCAGATACAAAACACTTCGTATGGATCAAAAATTAAAATCATAATTGTGTTGAAGTATTTATGAAACCTCCCACCCACTTTAGGACATCTGCTGGGACCCTAAAACGTTCCAAAGGTTTGACGGGGATCGCCCCAAAACTGAGGAAGTAGATCGGGGATGGACAGACAGACAAAATATATATATGGCAGTCCTTCTGTCTGTCTGTCTGTTTGTAACCAATAAGCTCCTAGACTAGTGAACCGATCTTGATGAAACTTTACACACATATAGACCTAACATTCAGCTCCAGGATGCGCTAAGTGGCTTTCCATAAAAATGAAAAAAAAATGGCTTTCGAATAGTGCGCCGGCGTATTAATCGTAACAAAAGGCTTCATGGTTAAAAACGCTAGGGTTTTTTGAAATACAAAATGTTCGTATTCGTTGACTTTTTAAATACACATTCACCTCCTGTTATTTGAATTCTCGAACTGCACGTGCACGGCAACAGCTAACTGCTGATATATCTGCTCATGAACGAGCCAGGCAAGCAGAGTCGGCTGCAGAGAGAGAGAGAGAGAGCGTCGCCTAACTGCAAATTGAGAGTCACACCGACGGGCGAGAGAAGTACAAAACTTGCGTTCCAGCTTTCTAGGTCCGGGTTTTGGCAGGACATCAAGGACAGTTGCCACTGCTGCTAGAAACATTGAATGGCTCAAGGCCGCTTTCGACTGATTTTGATTCAACTCTGAGGATTACGGCAGCATAAAGCCTTCCTTCCATAAATCTGAGGAATAAAAGAAGCCTTCCTGATTTTCTCCATACAACTAATGCCTCACTCTAGCGTGAGGAAAATAGGGCAAATTTCCCAGGTATTACCGGGTACTTCAGCTAGTTTATTATATATTGATATTCTATTACGTAGAAGGAAATTATTTCAGGAACTCTGATATCACTTGCTTAACTCACCATGGATTTTTACCAAGCAGCAATACACGTCAGCACATTCAATGCATGGCCATGACTTGAAATTGTCAATCGAACAATCTCCTCGATGCTTATAATTTCACCTCATAGCAATGTTTAGCATCGTTACAAAGATTTTTCTGATAATTGAATGATATTTGGCTGGACGACTCAACAAAAATTACGAACAGCATCACAAAAAGCAATAGCCTTCAAATCGTTGCAAAGGTGTTGTTTTCACAGTGCTAAAATGGCGGCGGCCTTTGCTAACCGGAAGCAACCTAAAGCTATGTCCATTGTCCACACATTTATGACATACGCAAATATAACAATTTTCAACCCTCTTCTCATTCAGCAAATGCAATCACATGGAATGATAAAAGACAAACTCAAAATGGAGAAATGGAATAGCTGGGATTGTGTAAAATGTGTCAAGGTCCACCTGTCACACCTGTTAATTTGGTGTAAGAGACTGGCTTCAAAAGCTACCTTTGGCAAGTTGAGGGCTTTAACTGCCCATGTTATGTCTTTCCACCACTACAAGCTATTTTAAGGGCCTCAATTATTGGTACCTTCTTATCAGGTCTGCTTGGGGAAATTTCTTGACCCAACTCTCAGAAATCGAATGGTCAGGACTGATGTTCGACTAGAGCCGATTTGGGAAATCATTGATTTGTTCAGGGTGCCGGCAATATCTCACCCACTCTTCATAAAAGGCTGAGATCTTATGTCCACTAATTTATTCTAGCAGGTAGAATACACGGCTCAACATCAATTGTACTTTGTATTGCATCACCAATTAATAGTTTATAATAGTGTCAGGAAGATATCCCAGACTAGAAATCTTCCCATGCAACATCAGGCTGCAGATTATTGTCAAAAAGTGCCTTAAAAATGGTGGAACTGGCAACTAGCTTCCTACCAGCGACTTATGGTATTTTTTATAAAGTAGGGGCCTTGACCAGTTCACAAACCAAAAATACCCCAAAATACCTCTGGGGGAACATGCTTAAATGACGTCATCAAAATGGCTGCCAAAATTGTAAAGTTTGGCATTGTGTTCAGGTGCTGACGTGGTACCTAACTGTTTATATAGTAGTTTTAATTGAGCAAAGGTATTGTACACAAAAGTAGATCACTGAAACAAATGGTAACCACCAATGTGAAATGAACACCAGGTGGTGCTAGCAACATGGCCGCCAGTGTATTGAAATGGCATTTTTCTTTTCTCCATATAAGATGAATAGTGGAAGAAATCTGATGTTTGCTTTCATGATATAGTTCCAATAATATTATACATGTATAAAGAGGGACTTGGCTTATTACCAAAATAATGAGACCTGGTTGGTGACACGATATTGATTGCAACACAAAATGTAATAGTTCCTTTGGTTTTTTTCCAGACATACTGAGCTTGACATTCACAGTTTAGTGATTGACTGCTAATTAAAACATTAGGAGGGAGGCCCAGAGTTTATTGGTTCACGAGTCAGTAAGTGACCACTATTCGTTATGGGTGTCCGTCTGTCTGTCTGTCTGTGTCCCGAGCATAGCTCCGTGGGTTTTGATCCGATCCTGATAAAATTTGGGTGGGAGGTTAAAATCATGATCTAGTTGTGTTTCCTGAGAATGGGCATGCTGCGCCCATTATGGGCGGAACCACGCCCAAAAAACATGTGTTTTTAGGGGGTAGCCGATTTCAAGTTACATCTTCTCTGAGGGGGTTTGTCGAATCTGGCAAGGGTTTCGGTATTTGGTTAGCCCAATGGCACCTGCATAACCCCACGGAGCTCGAATTTTCATTTTCGTCCCAAGGTCAAGGTCACAAGGTCACAAACTTAGAAAATGTCAAAAAAACCCAATAAATTGGGCATCGAGCTCCGAGGGTTTTCAACTGTTTTGAATGAAAGTTGGTATGCAAGTAGTGCTCTTTGAGTACTACAACTTTCATCATTTACGTTTTTCCCCCGATTCCCGCCAGTTTGCCCGTGGCGTCCCCTCAAAGGTCAAAAAATAAAAAAGGCGAACCGTGTGCATTGCTCGTGAACCATCGCAGTCTCCAGACTTGTTTCATTCTTGTTTTATTACAGTGCTTTTATTATGAGTTGATGATATTCATTTCAATGTTATTAATTTCTATTTCATTATTGATTATCCCAGAGTTTAAAGTGATTGGCAGTTGACCGATATATTTAACGATGTTCATTTTTGCTTCAGTTCTTCTTTATTCTTGATTCATCACAGAGTTTTACCATTACATTTAATGTCTGTTTATTTATTCTTGGCAAGTTTACCACAAAACTTCAGGTTCAGTCTTTTCTTGGATTTCTTCGTTCAACATATGACCATGAATAACTTATCCTTATTGGCTGTATTTTTGTTAGTTGATATACTTTGTATTAATTTCTGCATTTGTTTCTGTGCTTTTTCTAAGAATAGATTCATTACTTTTGTTCGAGGTCCACATCTTTAGATGAGAACAATGGATGAGTAAGAGCCATCGACAAGTAGGGACTCTGAGAATGTCCTGCGGACTGATATTTGTATAATTTGCAAAGGAAAGAAAGGACCTTTATCTGAGAAAGAAAAGGCATGGCCAATTACATTTAAGGGATTATCAACTTTTATAAAATCATGCGAGGAGCGACAAGATGAGGTTGCTGATGAAATACTGCCACTTCGTGAGACACCTCAGGTGTCCCAGATTCGATTTCATTTTGCCTGCAAATCTATCTATATGGATTCACGAAAACGTCAAGCAGCACAAAAACGCAGACAAGAAGGGAGCAATTCCAATGACCACCAGCCGAAAGTAGCCAGGCTGTCAAGAGAATAAACATCAGCCTTTTCCTGGGATGAACACTGTTTCATTTGTGGAGAACCAGAGAATTAAAAAAAAAGGAATAAAACTTACAGCAGCGAATATGAAACCAGCAGAAGTTCGTGAGAATGTGCTTCAGGGGGCTATTGCTGCAGGAAATCAGGTTGTTGTCCAACGTCTTTCTTTTGAGAAGGATATATTTGCAAAGAATGCGAAATACCACAACATATTGTTACGTTTGAGGGGGGGTATGCATTCAAAGGGTAATTAGGATGTTTAATTAGGTATGCCATGCTGTTCGAGTTTACCAGGATCTCGATGTAATAAAGTAGCAATTCAGTGGTGATAAGTTGTCTAGTAAATGTTCATTTCTTCAAGGGGGGAAATGATAATTGTCACGTAATTAGATAGGGACATGGGATAGGGTAAGGGTGTCTGCGTAAACCCCTTTTAGTAGTCCCTGGAGACTGGCCGTGACGTCACAGGACAGTGCAGCGGATGGCTCCGCCCCGTGATCACGATTGGTAGAAGGCGACGGCGGTGGGCCAATAAATGGCTCGATTGGAAGTGACGAGGACAGGAGGATAAAAAGGTTCTGTTCGGGGTCGAAAAGGAAGAGGAAGAAGATTACAACCAAAAGATCGGTTTTTTTTGGTGGGGAGGCTGTTGCACGGGGAGCATCCTTGTGCTGATTCGATCGTGTTCTTGATCGTGTCTTGGAGCCTTGCTGAGCCTCGTGCCTCACCTTGGTTGGCTCTGGGGTTCTGCTGACTCGGAGTACGGGGTCGAACGGCGGGCGGACCTGCCTTCCTCTCCTGCTCGCAACTTGGCGCCAGAACTGGTTCCCTGGCGGCTGTGAGCAGACTTGGGCCAAGACCAGGAGGTCGACAGCACCACGGTTTCTCCTGCCCCCCTGACGAGAGCAAGGCCAGCTCGTCCGACGCCGATCCAGGGACAGTTGCGTCCACACCACGGTCCAGCCTGACCACCAGAAATAGCTACGGTGTGTGTGTGTGTGTGTGTGTGTGTGTGTGTGTGTGTGTGTGTGTGTGTGTGTGTGTGTGTGTGTGTGTGTGTGTGTGTGTGTGCTTGGCGCCTTAGAGGGATTGAGAACTGTATATTCATTGGAATTGTCTGTGTTTTTCCCCACGCCCGATCCCACACCATCCCGTCGAATCGCCCCGGATCCCTCTTCTTGCCGAGTCTTGTTATTTCTGGTAATAATAAAAACAAATAAACATCATCAACTCAGTGAAAAGTGACTCGTGCCACCTTCCTCGTCCCGTTTGCGGTAGAGCGATTAGAACCGCCATGTTTGGGTTATAAATAAATAAACCGCCTCCATCGTTTCGGCTCATTCTACGTTGGCAGGACTGTTCAAGTCCTGTGGACGTCATAATATGATATCAAAACATTACCTCTTCAAATACCAGAGGCTAATAAGCGTAAAACAGTGAAATAATGTGTTGCCTCTCCTTTCACTCATGCAGCTAGAAATGTCTACCTGGAATTCAAGGAAAGGTTGGACAATGGAACACCAGTGCTTCTATCAGACTTGTGCAAGCATTACAGAGAATGTATGGTCAAACTGGACATGGATCCTGACACTGCCAAACAGACATGGTTATTTTACGTTTTAAAAGAAAAAAAATGATCGAAAATTTTGGAGACGAGATAGCATTTTACAGTCAGATTGGATTGCCGGATATTGTATGCTCCAGTAGCATAACAGTGGGACATTTAGTTAGAGAGATGGCTAGAGTGTCAGAATGCGATATCGAGCAAGACCTGGTTGAGAATGATGGTTCTGATTACAATATTTCCCAAATACTTCACCGTGCAGTTAGTATTATTCGCAGACAAATAAAAATTACAACCAACAACTGAATACCCTAATACCCAAGAAATTGATCTTAATGCATCAGCTGCGTTTGTTCCTGACTCACTCAAAAGCACACTTCAGTGGCTTATTGACAAGCAAGCGTTTGATTCAGCAGACCAAGATTACAAATCAACAGACTACTAGATGTAGATACATTTCTTTAGCCAAGTGCCTTATTTACTGCAGTCGCCGTGGTGAAAGTCAAGTTATACCACCATTCCATGTGGGCCTCATGACCTAATTACATCATGAATATGGTAGCAGAAATCTGATTGACACTTTAAGCAGTGCTCCTCCATAAGGATTGTGGGTAATCTGTGTTACAAATCAGATATAAGGCCTTCCAAAATTATTTAAATCAGATGCTAGTATCATTTTATTTCAGATCAGGATACAGGGACCCTCAATGTAAAAAAAAAAATACAAAAACTTAATAAAAATGGAGGCCATCTTGATGACATCACTTGAACATGTTCCCCCCAAGGGGATTCTGGGTATTTTTGGTGTGTGAAGTAGTCAGGGCCCATACTTTATAAAAAAAAAAAAAAAATCAAAATTATCTGGTAGGAAGCTAGTTTCCACTTCACCCTCATTTTCATGCTCAATCTGCAGTCCTAACAGACATGGGTCTGCACCATCCTCTGACTCAATGACCACCTTCTACAAAAAAAATTTATTCATTCATGAGAGCACATCTTCCTTGATTGGGCAAACTTTGTTCAACCTTGCTCAATGTGTTTAATAGAAATCATTAGAATATTTTGTTAATCATACTGCAGGTTATATAGGGAAAGAGGTGAGGGCTATATAAAAGAAAATTGAGGAAAGCAAGAGGGGGAATGAGAAGGTACTTAATTATTTGAAAGCACAGAAACATTCTCGTTGCTCACCACGTAACAAAGTAACAATGACATACAAGGTAGGCATTAAAAGGGAGAAATACAACGTCCAAATGAATCCAAAATAAACTAAGCACGACTGGGAGGTGGGGGAACTCCATTGTTTCACGATAAAGTTTGAGCACTTTATTACACGAAGAATGTATTGTTGTGTGCACTAGGAGCTTCAACTAAAAAGAAAGTGAAATATCAAGTCTTGCTTCAAGTGTAGTTCAAGTATAATTATACATTCGACAGATAAATGATAATTCAAGCGGGAGACACCACTTTTAAGGGTTGGTAGTGTGGAGGAGTTGTAGATGAAGGAAGAGTGGTTCCCACACAAAATAAAGTAATCCAACAAGAAGCCAAATGCGAAAATAAACAGAGGAACAATGTCACCTGTTATCACTTTAGTTTTTGAGTATCAGCCAACATCGAAATCTTCAACACACTCTGGCATTCGGTCACCTTCTTAGCAATGTCTTCAGATCCCAAATAAATAGCAGCATTCATAATGGCATTCAGGTAAGCCATGCACTTTTTTGATGACGTTAAAGAGTTGTCAATTGAATTTCTCTCCAGCTTGTCCTCTTTGAGCTTCTCCTGCTGCACACTGAGGTGGTTACCAACCTCTTCCTCACCTCGACCACATGGCCCTTGGTTACAAGTGCCTGGTTCCTCCTTGTCAGCATTTGCTCCAACATCACAACCTGAAGTTTTCTTGTCCAAGTCTTCGTTGTTTTTCTTCAGAAAGTTGCTTCCTGCTTTCTTGAAGAGCTGCTCCTCCCAATCATCAGACAACGGTTTTGATATAATCAATTGTGCATCACAGTTAAGGTATTCTTCCCACGTAACTCCGTTCATCAACTGCAGGAACGCCGCATCCATGGATATAATTTCAGGAGCAAATGGCTGCTGGTCCCCAAACCTGCAATCGTGAAAGACTTTCACAATCGTTGCCACCTGAATATCATCCCACGCACCTTTAATCCACTTTATGACGTCGAGAAGAGTCACACTTTTTGCAATCTCACAGGGAGTGCCGCCCTCATCAATATTGAGCATCACGTGACGGAGGAATCGTTTGCGATAGTTGCTCTTCACAGTTCGAACGATTCCTGCCGCACACGGGTGAAGCTTGCACATCATGTTCGATCGAATAAACAATAACTTGACGTGTGACAGATACACTTCTGGGTGTACCAGAGAGTCGTCAAGGAGCAGCAAGATTTTCCGGGACTGAGACATCATTGTGCTATTCACTTTTTCCAACCACAGGTCAAAATTCTTCAATGTCATCCACCCTTTCTTGCTCAATCTGTAGGTGATCGGAAGACTTGTAGCATGCCCTCCAAAACACTCCGGTTTTGCATCGGTGCCAACGATGAGGGGCGTTAACTTTTCTCCAGTGGCTGAACAGCACAACAGTACAGTGATCTGTTCCTTCAAATACTTCCCTTTCTTGCAATCCCTGGTGTTTATTACAAACGATTCACCAGGCAGCTTTCTGTACAACAGGCCCATTTCATGAGCAGCAAATATGTTTTCCTTTTCATAGTCTTTGTATACATTTTTCAGACACTTCGTCAAGTCCTTGTCTTGGTGTTCTTCAGCAAACCCAACCTTTCCAGCTTCTTTAGCAAGCTGAACATGAAAACGATGTTTCCAACCTGCGAACCAGCTAGTTGTTTTAGCAACATCTTCCATGTTCATTTCGCGGCCAAACTTTTTTGCTACGGTCCGGATCATGTTTCTATCCACTGCAATGGACAAAATAAAAAATAAAAATAAATAAAAAGGAGAGAACAGACAAATATAATGTAAAGCTATCAATCAAACAGGACACATTAGGAAGACTTTCAAAAGGTAAACGGCATAAATACAAAATAAATAAATCTGAAAATGTCAGGCTACTTGGAGACTCAACCAACAATAACTCAAGAGTGGAGGTGTAGGGAGTTGGGATGATGTGGGGGGAGGGGGGGGAAGTCCACTGAAAGACAAAAAAAGAAAAGATCCATCATTGTGGCCTGATGCTGTGTGATCATCAGAGATAATTCATGTTGTCATATGGCAGTCTCCACTGAAGGACAATGAACATGCATGTTAAGCAACACAGTCATATCTACCAAGTGCCCTCAAAATGCATCGATGGGATATCAAGTTGCTTATTTGACAAGTACACATTTTTTTCACATTAAAAAGGTTGAAATGAGGTTTTAAGGGCAAGATTTTTTTTTTTAATGAAAAAAATGTGCTCTTTGTGCAATTGTAGGTGACGGTGTTATATTTACAAAGTCATAGAATACATCATTGCTTCTGATGTCAGGTCTTTGCTTCTTTCAGTGTGATGGCTGACCATCAGTTTAGATTCCATCCCAGTCACAAATCTGGACTTGCTGCTACTCCTCTCTCAGCAATTGTTGGAGGTCCTGAATATCAAACGGGTGGTCAGGACCATCTCCTTGGACTATCCAAGGCATTCGAGTCTCGCATCTGCTCTTTTCCTTTGGCATGCAAGGCCACCTTCATTGCTGCATTTCTGACTTCCTCCACTCATGCATTGAATGCCTTGCTATTGATAGAATACTGTCCTCTCCTTGGCAGAAGTCAGTGTGTTGAGCCAAATTCTGTTCGACAAATATATAAAATGATTTCTCAGATGGTCTGGAAAACCAGCAATTCCTTTTCAAAAACTTCTCCACAATGTGTTGTACAGTACCTTATCCCGCTGATAGATAAAGCATCTGCATCACACTGCCGATCTTATAAATGGAACATTTCCTTCAAGCCTGGAAAATTTCACACGCTGAAGCTGTCGCTCTGGAAGGATCGTCAACTAAACCAACCTATCTATTTTCATGGTGATCTGATGGAAGTTGTCTTTTAAACCGATAGGCTTCACCCTCTGCCATGAGCTCTCCCGGGCCAACCATGTAGCAAAGCTGATCTCCAAAGCCAGCCGCAGACTGAGCATCCTCCACAAATCCAAGTCTTTCCTGGAAAAAAAAATCATAATTACTCCCGGTCTGAAAAACCTTTGTCCAAAGTTCAATGGAATACTGCTCTCCGACTGGGTTGGTGCCCCAGCATCACATCTCTCAACATTATTGGATATCTCAACCTTGCTCCTTCATGAGTCTCGATCTCAAAGAAAAAAAACAATCCAATTGCACATGCATGTGATTTAATAGTGCGGGATGCTTGTGGTCCCCAGCTGTGCCCGCAGTCTCTTCATAAACTTGAAGAGGCCAACATCCCACAGAAAGAGATGGGTCGTCCAATTTGATTGACAAGACATGCACAGGCTTGTATCTGGGTCAATAGCCACCAAACAAGTTATTAAAGCCATTTCTGTACATGTAAACCTGTGATCATTTGTAACGTTGGCAATTTGCATCCTCGTATCAGACAACCTTGTTGTTCATACAATCATTTAACTTCAGCTTCCCCTGACATCATTTTGTTGATCAAGTAGTGTATAGATCAAAGTCCTGATCATCAATATGTTTGAACGTACCGTCGAAATAATACCAGCCTCAAAAGATTTGTTGCTTAATTTTACGTGAGGAATATATTATGTACAAGCTCTTCCAAGATCTTTTGTGGAGGGTCTTGGACATTTATACGTCTCATAGATGCAAGACAAAATAAAGAAAGAGCAATCAGAGATTGCAGACCCTCACCAAGACTTGTTTTGTGCAGTTTTATAGTAAGTACCCATATTCTAATTGCATACAGAGCTTTGTAGACGTACTCGCATTCTAATTACCTCTGCCACCGAAGGTGGACAGAGGTTATGTTTTCACCCCTGTCTGTCTGTGAACAGTATATCTCAAAAAGCTGTGGACGGATTTGGACGAAACTTGGTGGACATGTTCGGTGTTTGACCAGGAAGAAATTATTCGATTTTGGTGAAGATCCGGACACGAGAATTTTAAAAATGATTCTTCATTGAGAGTTGGGGCCAAAAATATGTAGCACAATCTTTCAAAAAGTTGTGGACGAGTTCTGACAAAATTTGGTGGATGAGTTGGGCAGATGATAAATACAAGCACATTAAATTTTGGTTCAAGTCCAGATCCAGATCCGGCCGATCAGTGTGATACAAAACGTAAACTGTTCAGCCTCGCAGAGGTATGTACTCTACCGAGTGCCATTCAAGTTATCTCTGCCACCGAAGATGGACAGAGGTTATGCTTTCACCCCTGTTTATCTGTGAGCAGGATAGCTCAAAAAAGTTGATGGACTTGGACGACATCTTGGGTGTGTGACAAGGTTGAAGTGATCTGATGTTAGTGAAGATCCAGATCAAAGATTAAAAAACAAAAATAATTAAAACTGGTAAACCAGTAATCCCGGGCTTCAAGGCGTGCCTCCATTTTAACAATTTTTCAACACCATCACCCTGTCACATGATATGGGTTTTCCGAGTTAGAAAGTTAGTTCAAGTTAGAGGCTGGACAAATTTTCAAGTCCCCAAAAAAGTCCAATAACTCCACATTTGCATATTAATGTAAATGGCGAACTTGTAGAACGTTAAAATATCTTCCAGAATGTGTGGTCACTTTTTGTCTATCTTCTTTGGTTTTCATTTTACGACATGTCAAAAATGGGTGATTTTAAACTTTTGGGGGCTCTGAGGCCTCACTGGGGTAAAATACAGACATAGTGTAAACATATTTGGAATCCCCTCTTCAAGGCCTATCAGAATCTGTCATTAAATTTTTTCAACTCATTTGCATATTTGGCATATTTAATGAGGCGAATCGGCATCATTTTAATCATATAAATAATGTAACAATTTCGACGAAATTAACAACTTAACATTGCAATGGAATCTTGCAAATGTGTGCAAAAGTTTGAGGCTGTCGTATTACCCCTTCTGGAGAAGAAGATGTTTTTAGGTTTTGGAGAAAATCCAATATGGCCGCCATATCACATGACCTAAGTCATCAAAATTTTAAAAGTATAAACTTCAGGTGGAGAGTTATTAAATGGATAAGTTTCATTGAATTTCATCCAAGCGTTGTTTTTATTTTATGACATTTCAAAAATGGGTCATTTTCAACTTTGGGGGGCGCTGGGGGCTCACTGGGGTCAAATACAGACATCGTATAAATATATTGGGAGTCCCCTGTTTATGTGCTATCTAAATTTGTCATTAAATTTTTTCAACTCTCATTTGCATATTTTGCATATTTAATGAGGCGAATCGGCATCATTTTAAATCATATTAATTATGTAACGATTTCGACGAAATTAACAAATTCACATTAACATCGAAGTTAGCAAATGTGTGCAAAAGATTGAGGCTGTCAGATTATCCCTTCTGGAGAAGAAGATGTTTTTAGGTTTTGGATAAAATCCAATATGGCCGCCAGACCACGTGACCTACGTCATCAAAATTTTTAAAGTATAAACTTCAGGTGGAGAGTAATTAAATTGATAAGTTTCATTGAATTTAATCCAAGCGTTGTTTTCATTTTATGACATTTAAAAAAATGGGTCATTTTCAACTTTGGGGGGCGCTGGGGGCTCACTGGGGTCAAATACAGACATCGTATAAATATATTGGGAGTCCCCTGTTTATGTACTATCTAAATGTCATTAAATTTTTTCAACTCTCATTTGCATATTTTGCATATTTAATGAGGCGAATCGGCATCATTTAAAATCATATAAATTAAATAACGATTTCAACCAAATTAACAACTTTACATTCCCAAGCAACTTAGCAAATGTGTGCAAAAGATTGAGGCTGTCTGATTATCCCTTCTGGAGAAGATGTTGTTTTTAGGTTTTGGATAAAATCCAATATGGCCGCCATACCACGTGACCTACGTCAGCAAATGTTTCATAGTATAAACTTCAGGTGGCGAGTAATAATCCTGTTAAGTTTCGTTGAATTTCATCCGACAGTCTTCCCTCCAGATCCGCCACAAAATCGGTCAGTAGAACATAAAAACGCCGTTAATAATAATAATACTAACGAATTCAATAGGGCTTCAGCACTTGCTTGAAGCCCTAATAAAGTGATTCTTTACCATTGAGAGACAGGGCCAAAAGTTAGAGCACAATATCTCAAACAGTTACGGACGGATTCGTATGGAACTTGGTGGACGAGTTGGGGAGATGACAAAAACAAGCGGATTATATTTTTTCAGGTGCGGATGCAGATCCTGCCCATCAGTGGGATACAAAGTGTACACTGTTGAGCCTGGTGAACGTATGCACTCTAATGAGTACCGTTCTAGTTGTACATGCTTTTGCAAGGTACTCAGTTGGAAAAAAAAAAGACAACTTGTAATACTGGCTACCACCAGATGGGGTTTGTGGCCTCCATAAGCACATCATGTACAGACAAATAAACCAATGTCACCCGCATTGTGACCCGTATCTTGCCAAAAGGTGACCACGTGTGACTTCTTTAAGGTCACACTGAGGTGAACAGAGCTGCTATCCACCAGGAGCGACTCCTTGAGGAATATCTGCCTACGAGAGATTCCGATGAGAGTCGTTCTACAGAGTAACCATGAAAAATATGCTTTTGCCTCATAACGTCACCAAATGACGTCATAATGTCTCAAGCTTGACATATCTAGAAAGCACTCATTGAGGTGTTCAATTTGAGGTACTACACGATATGGTCCCTAAAACTTGAAAATTTGACCTTGGGGTCATATATGTTTGACCTCAGGCACTAACCATGAAGGTCAAGGCCAATTGCCACCAAAAATTAATCAGCTGAGCGCCAAACCATGAACTATATTCCCATGAAGTTTGAAGACGATCCGATCAAAATTACTCAAAAAATAAGGGTTTCGTCGACTCCCCTGATTTGCGACAAAGTGACCTTGACCTTTGACCTTGACCTTCAAAATTTTGTGCACTGAAAGGGACCTCTATAGGCCTCTGATATGCGAAGTTACAAAAATTTCCAATGATAACTGTGCTCTGCAGAATTTTTTATACGTGATTACAGACAAACAAACAAACAACCAAAAAAAAAAAAACATACAAGCTGACTAACATATCTTGCAAAAACTTCGTTTTGGCAAGATAACAAAACCAAAATTCAATCCCTTCTCCTCTGGGGAGGGTAACAAACAAAACATTCAATGTATGTTTGTGGTTCCTGCTGTTAAATGACTTTTGTAGTGCGATTTTTTTTGGTATGAACGAGCAGGGGTGTGTTATGTTCGGAAGTAGCTAGCTATCGCCTGCCAAGCCAACAGTTCCATATCAACCGCTTTGCAAGCCGCATAGCAAGAGGAGCAAGCGATAAAGAGAGGTGCTTTGGAATGTTAGCAAAAATAGCCGCCGTAGTCTGATTCATAACGCTACTACAACCAATGCATAGTTGCCAATTCCACCAATTTTGGTGGAAGTACTGTACACCACTTTTTGTACACTTGAACAGCTTACCATTTTATTGCCTAATAATAGCAAAAAATAATACGTCTCATCGAAGTTTGAGATAGATTTTTATGTTGTGACAAGGTTTCTGTCGGCCTTCGGGTGGTTTCTCTTGATGCTACGTGAAAACTCGTATCCATAATCTCATTGCATTTGATGGGTGACAACTACTATTCAACCCTGTTTCACCACCATCTGCTTGTAATACTGGAGCACCAGCACCCAGAGCAGTCAAGCTTTACACCAAAGAGGTCAACGATCAATCTGATGTCTGAACTATACTCTGGTACTGAGAGTGCTGTGAGATGTGTTGGTACCATCTCCGCCTTATTTCCGGTTGGTACTGGAGTTCGTCAGGGGGTGTGTACCGGCCCCCACACTTTTCAGCGCTTGTATGGACTGGATTCTGGGGAGGATGTTGAAGAGATCAAGCTGCAGTGCATAGTTTGGGAATGTCGAGATCTCTGGCCTTGATTTTGCAAATAGTCTTTGTGGAGACTCTAGATATCCTTTTGGGGGTCCTCGAGGTGCTGAATGAGGAGTCGGGGCCACTGGGAATAAGGATTTCCTGGGTCAAAACTAAGATCCAGGCTTTCAGTGACATCTTGGTTGCTGCTGTCTTATCTGTACCTGTTTGTGGTGAGGACGTTAAGGTCACAGAGAGATTCACTCATCTTGGCAGTGATATACATCTCTGGTGGATGTGAGCCAGAAGTCAATGGACGTCTGGGTTGGGCCTGGGGAGTCATAGATTCACTGGATCATGGGATGTGGTGCTGCCGGTGCCTGTGCAGGACGATGAAAGTCCAAGTCTTCAGGTCCTTGGTGCTTCCAATCTTGCTCTAGGGATGTGAGACTTGGACTCTGACCAGGGATCTGAGATGGAGAGTTAATATCAGGTACCAGGCCTCTTCGGAAAATCCTTGGCTCGAGCTGGTCGAACTCGTGTCCAACGAGCGGTTGCCGAGAGACTCAAATGAGATTTGTTTCCTGCATAGTCCGTGAGCGTCAGCTGCAGCTCTATGGACATGTGGCTCGTTTTCCTGATGCTTATCCTGCTCACCAGATTCTCTCAGCGAGGGAGGCTCGTGAGTGGAGGAGGCCAATGGGCCGACTACGTGCCTTGTGGTTGCATTGCAGCAGGTTGATCAGAATCTCAAGGAGACAAATTTATTTTACGTGGGTATATCCACCTGAAGTTCCAAAATCAGCCGCAATTATAATTTTGGCATGTTTTTTTGTTGGAAATCACATAACATGTAGAAATGCAGACATTTTGTTGAAAAAAAAAAGTTGCAAATTTTTTTTTTCTCTAACAATTTTTTTTTTGGGGGGGGGGGGGGGGTTGGAAATCACTTAAAACATGTAGAAATACAAAAAAAAAATTCAAATATTTTTTCAAAATGGTCGCCATAGCGGCCATATTGGATTTTGGACCAAGTCCAAAATCTAATAGCATGATCCTTGGACCATAGCTAATCCCCCCCCACCAAGTTTCGTCGAAATCCGGAGTTTTTTCGTCATACTGTTCACAAACAAACAAACAGAAAGGGGTGAAAACAGTAACCTCCGATCTTCGATGGTGGAGGTTAACAAACAAACAAACAAACAGAAAGGGGTGAAAACAGTAACCTCCATCCATCTTCGATGGCGGAGGTTAATGAGAACCACACCTGCACTGCATTAGCCGAATGCACAAGTCGCGCACACAGCACATGCACACACATACACGATATCACTTAGCGCTAGCTCGCCTAGCATGTACGCATGACGACGAAGCTAAAGTTGATGAACTCGGTTGATATTTCTTCATCAAAGTCATCATCATGGCTGGCGGGAGAGGAAAGGGAATTGGGAAACAGGTTAGATATGAAATTTCATTCAATGAAGTATGGGTGAAGGAAATTATGTGCATTCACACTTTAATTTTGCAATAACCAGAGATAAGTAGGCAAAGGGAAGCGATATTTTCCTTTAATTTTGCATTCATGAGGATCCTTTCCATTCGACTGCTCTTTCTTTTCTCATGTTGACAACTATGCCAATGGAATGTTCAGAAGCCATACTCCCCGTTATGACCTCCACCACCGAAGGTGAAGGAGGTTGTTTTCACCCCTGTCTGTTTGTGTTCAGGATATCTCAAAAAGTTGTGGACTGATTCAGATGAAATTTGGGGGGCAGGTTGGGTTTGTGACAAGGACAAACTGATTAGATTTTGGTGAAGATCTGGATCCGACTACTTTAATTTTAAAGTGATTCTTCACCATTGAGAGATAGGGCCAAAAACGATATATAGCACGATATCTCAAAAAGTTGTGAACGGATCCAGATGAAACTTGGTGGACAGGTGACAGATGAGTGTGTGAGACCACAACAAATTGATTCGATTTTTCGTGAAGATGCGAATCCAGATACGAGAATTATTTGATTCTTTAAGCGATTACTCACCATTAAAAGAGAGGGCCAAAAATGATTTATTGGGTGGTCGCTAGACTACCGTTATTCTCAGGTTTTCTGTCTGTCTGTATGTATGTAATGGACAGCTCTGGAGGCCAGAGGAGTCTACCGATTTTGATGAAACTTGACTGGTAGGTTCATACCAGGATCGAGTTGTATGCTTTTGAGCACCGTTGCTATGGACGCCACCATTGCCTAGCAACAGGACTTTGAAATTTTTGGAAAATCCTAAAAAAAAAAAGTGAACTCCTTCAATACAGCGCGTGTGGTGAAGCAAATGAGTACACTAATGTTAAAATATGCAATTTATGCTTTTTTCAGTTGAAAAACAATTAAAAAGCGTTCTTAATATTTGAAATGTAAAAATCTTGTTATTATTGTGATAAGCAACTATATATATATATATATATATATATATATATATATATATATATATATATATATATATATATATATATATATATATATATATATATATATATATATAACAGAAGGAATGAAATCGTTTGATACAGCGTGGCAGGAGGCCACAAAAGAATGATAGCATAAGAAGAACTTAGCTTTCAGCATTCGGCGATCGGCGCGAAATGCGATGGTGGGCGGAAATGACGTCTTTCGTTCGTTCGTACATGAGAGGGGCGCGTTTCTTGGTTTTTTTCCCGTCAAGCAATAAATTCAATGGTTTTCACATATATATAACACATTAGTTTCACAAATTTCTATTGAAATACTTGGGTATTTCCGTCAATTCTCACTATTGCCGTCTCGGTTACGCACTGCCATATACCGGACGGCCATCATTGGCTGTCTTGAGGCAGGTGGGGGGGGGGACAGGGGACACCGGAGACGTGGTAGACACCGGGGACATTTCAAACTCGGTGCAATTGTATACAGCGCATGCGCTGTAAAAAAAAAAAAATAAAAAAAAAAACTTCACAAATCAAAAATCGGCTTCCACGCTTTTATGCGCACTATAAATCAACCCCTTTGTCAAAAAATTTCAGCCCAATCCGTCAAAAACTGTATGACTAGTATGCAATTATATAGCAACCACCCATGGCGCCTCCCGGCTTGTAGCATGATATTTACCTCCACCACCGAAGGTGAAGGAGGATGCGTTTTCACAGGATATCTCAAAAAGTTGTGGATAGGTTCGGTGTGCGACAAGGACAAACTGATTAGATTTTGGTGAAGATCCAGATCCGAATTCACTGTTGAGAGATTGGGGGTCAAAATAACGAAATCTAGCACCATATCTCAAAAATCTATTGGGCCAGATACGTTCTCGTGGATCAGGCATTACGGGGCGTAGGTATGCGCTCCACCGAGTGCCCTTCTAGTTATACACTCACTGTACTTGTATTTCATTCGTTCATTGCAACTTCGACTTTTCATCATCAATTTTCAAGATCAACCAACATGCAACCCCCTCCCCCATTCCTCCGACAAATGCACAGTGGTGGATCCACAGATCACCTTGGCAGGGGGACTCGTCATTCTCATCATCCTTTCCCCCTTACTCGTGCTCTCTGTAGCCGCCGCCGCTAACACAATGCATTCGTTTGGGGGAAGTTGGCCCACGAGGATCGGCTAAAACTGAAAACAGCCAGGCCAGCAATCGTTCAAGTACCACGATAGTACCGTTTCCATGGAGACCGCCATATTGTTAAAGCGGTGCTGAGCAATCCCGTTACCTTGCAGCGCTTGCTCGGGCGCTTCGTATCAAGCAAGCCGCTCGCTAACGGAACGCACCGACGGGTGCTTAGAGCACAAGACCCCCGTCAAACTCACCGCAAATGTTTCTGGCCCGAGCTTCGTGATACCACTGCCAAACGAAAAGGCCTAATTTCCACGCCTTCACGTTTTTCCTCTTGATGTGGTACTTCTGCCTCGCTCGAACGCTTCCAGACTCCCAGCTGGACAAGATCTCCTTCCGTTTCTTGATTATAATGGTGGCTTGAGCGTTCGTGATGTCCATCTCTTCGGCGATGGCTGTGAGCGACATCTTGCCCGTGTCGAACAGGTGAATGGTCTTGACTCGATCCTCGAACGTAAGGACTTTACGTGATCGAGGCATCTTTTTCAACGAGGCGGCGGACCCGAGACCACGTGAAGAGCGAGCCTGATGCATGATGGGATACCCTACCTCATCGGAATGAGATTCTTCTTCTTCTTCTTCTTCTTCTTATACTTCTACTTCCGGATTGTGACAACCAATCATCACTCGGACGTTTTGTTTATCGTTTCGTTTGATTCAAATGAGATTTTCCCGCCCAAAAACAGTTTTACTCACTTTTTCATGTCCGTCACGTTGAGTGATCACCAATTTTGTCGCACGAGGGACACTCGACGCGGGAGGAGGCCGTTCGGCCCATCATGCCTGCACCACATCAACGGCGGAGCAACTGCATATCTGTCAAAACGACGCGATCTCATTGGCGGAATGAGGGGACGAGTGGGGATGGGATGTGACACGCCCCGGGAGAGTATCCCAAGGTTGGCAAAATAATAAATAAATATATATATATAAATAAAAAAGGAAATACAATATCTTTGTTTTCATTATTTAAATTTAAAAAACCGTTTATTCCTTTTTATTCGTTTTTTTTTGTCGTTGTAACTGTACAGACCGGAAATTAATAAACTCGATGTGTTTGGGATAAATGTGCACAGCGTGTTGGAAAGTTAACTTCGTGTCTGCAGAGGCCGTATGTTTTTATTACGTGTGTACCCCGTAAATCGATAATCCTGCAGAATTCGGAAATGTCGTCACCCTGTCCCGGAACTCCTGATTTATTTCTCTTTCACCCCGATTTGAATTTGGACAGGTCATACGTGTATCGTCTCCCACCCAATCGTAGAAATTGGCTGACGTTGTGTTTTGGTGTTTCTTAACACGTTTGAAGTTTTGTTTTCATAGTTCGTTTTGTGCGGTGCATGAAATCCATGTCGGTGTAGATAGCATATGGGTTTAAATCCTTTTAATTTTTTTTTTCATTCCTAAACTATTTTCTCACGCCATTTGATGTCAATATATATATATTTATTTTTTGTAAATTACTTACACTGGGGAAATGGGAAAAAACATTTTTCAACGAAAGCCCAGCAAAGTGCGGCCCAGCGGCCTCAAGTGGAACGCGTGTGGAGGATAAGGAGGGAAAGTCCTCAAATGAAGACGAAAGTGTGAAAAAGCAGAGCAACAGGCGAAGCACGCGATGTCCAACGCGCTCCAGGCCGGCGAGGCGGTGCAGAAGTTCAAGCTGGAGAAGGAAATGGAGTTGCGATTCGAAGTGGAACCGCGCCAGCCCCTGTTGCTGGAGCTCCTGTGCGGCTTCGCCGAGGTGTTCGGCACGGAGCTCACGCGGAACAAGCGCTACCGATTCGACACGGGGGCCAAGGCCGCCGTGTTCACGTGGCACGGCTGCGAGCTGCAGCTGACGGGCCGCGCCGATGTCTCGTACACGGCGAGGGAGACCCCCATGTTGTTTTACTTGAACGTCCACGCAGCCCTCGAGCAGATGCGCCGCACCGCGAGTCGCGGCGACGAAGACCGCGGGCCCAGGGCCATGGTCGTCGGACCGACCGACGTGGGGAAGAGCACCTTGGTCCGCTTGCTGTGTGGCTACGCGGCTCGGTTGGGTCGCAGGGTTACCCTGGTGGAGATGGACGTGGGTCAGGGCGCGGTCAGTCCTCCCGGCACCTTGGCGATGCTGAGTGTGGAGAGACCCGCGGACGTGGAGGAGGGATTCAGCCTGCAGGCTCCTTTGGTGTACCACTTCGGGTCCACCACCCCGGGCTCGAACATCAAACTGTACAACAAGGTGAGTCACCTTTAATAACGTCTCTTCCCCCTCTCCGTCACCCGTACGTGACGTTTTTCAGTCGGCACGTCTTGTGCACAATTTGAACGCCCGACTGTCCACGCAAAGGGAGGTTTATTAACCTCCGCCATCGAAGATGGACGGAGGTTACTGTTTTCATCCCTGTCTGTTTGTTTGTGAACAGTATTACGGAAAAAACTCCTGGACGGATTTCGACGAAACTTAGTGGGGGGTTAGGTATGGTCCAAGGATCCTGCCATTAGATTTTGGACTTGGTCCAAAAAAAAAAAAACTTAGAAAATTTTGCAACTTTTTTTCAAAAAAATTTCGATTTTATTTGAAAAATATTTGATTTTTTTTTTTTTTGCATTTCTACATGTTTTAAGTGATTTCCAACCCCCCAAAAAATGTGTTGGAGAAAAAAAAAAACATTTTGCAACTTTTTTTTTTTCAAAAAAAATTCATTTTATTTGAAATTTTTTTTTTTTTGCATTTCTACATGTTTTAAGTGATTTCCAGCCCCCCCAAAAAAATTGTTAGAAAAAAAAAAACAAATTTTGCAACTTTTTTTTTTTTTTTTCAAAAAAATTTCGATTTTATTTGAAAAATATTTAATTTTTTTTTGCATTTCTACATGTTTTAAGTGATTTCCAGCCCCCCCAAAAATTTGAGAGAAAAAAAAAAAACATTTTGCAACTTTTTTTTTCAAAAAAATTCGATTTTATTTTTTGGCATTTCTATATGCGCGTCGATCTAGTTTAGTTTATTCAATCGTGGTTCAGTAGAGTCTGATCTGTTTTGACCTACAATGAATAGGATATCAGGTTCACTTAAGTGACCCAGCAGTGTTGGCGGCGGAGGTTTTGCACTCTACCGAGTGCTCCCCCTCAAGTTTACTCTGCACTACTCATCGTGGCGGGAAATGGTGTTGCTCAATGTCTGGGGTTGTGAGGATAGCTCCGAGAGGGGGTGCACTCCCCGATTCTCGGTTTATTCCCCGACCCGACTACAGACTGCCCTGCTGTATCGCAGGTATGGTGTTTGCAGGTAGTGAAAGCATCCACCCGATTGGACCTTTTAACCCAGGGTCCTCTGTTCTTTTTTTTTTTGTCTTTTTGTCAGGTCAGGTTCGATCTGTGACCTGCTACAGGTACCATGTAAACCTGTACTAACCTGTTCCATGGTCGGGTTGTCGGCGACCAAACCGTCTCCCCCACCAGGTTTTCTGGTGAGGAGGGTGTTTGGATATGGACACCCAGCAGGATTAAAAACAAAACCTGTCAAAGGGCGGAGGAGCTCCTTGTGAGCCAACGGCCATCCATATCTAGTGCCCAACTGTGTCTGCGGACGTCCTCCTGCAGTTGGGTTACTTCTTATTAGGAGGTTGGTGGCAGGATTTGCACTCCAGCCACCGTAAAACGCTTCATTCCGCAAAACGCAAAACGCAAAAAATCTGGAAACCCACTCCGTGGGAGTACCTCCTGTGCAGCTTCCCTTCGCAGGGCAGCTCACCGGATGATGGGATTGGGGCAAAGCCTTCGGGACCCCCAATCTTTGATAGGAGGGAAACCACGGGGTAACATCCCTGGGTCAGATTGCGGGAGAGTGTGTCGGAGTGGTGCTGAGGTGTCGTCCACCAGACGGCGGTCTCCTTGGGTTAACCTGAGGCGGTCCCTTCGGTGGGTGCCTGGAATGTCCTATCCCTTAGAGAGGATGATCACCTGTCTCTGTTATCATCTGAGCTCAAGCGTTTGGACATCGGGATTGCAGCTCTCTCTGAGGTTCGGAGACCGGATTGCGGCGAGATAATGGTGGGTGGTTACACCTACTATTGGTCTGGTCGCTCTGATGGTTACCATACCCAAGGAGTTGCTGTAGCTGTGTCCAATAAGCTGATCCCAATGATAATTGAGGTAACACCGGTCAACGAGCGTATTATGAGATTAAGGATTCGTCACTCCTTAGGTGTCATTTCCCTGGTCTCTATTTATGCTCCGACTGAGGCGAGCGATCTTACCGTGAAGGATGCATTCTACGCCACACTCGAGTCTGTGGTTGATCAGTGCCCCAGACGAGATACACTTCTAGTCTTGGGGGATTTCAATGCATCGACTGGAACTGATAGGGACGGTTATGAGGTGTGTGTTGGTCCCCATGGGTCAGGAACTATGAACCAGAATAGCACTAAGTTCCTTGACTTTGCAGAAGTCATGGACTTAGGGTGGCTGGTTCATGGTTTCAGCGCCCGCAAGCTCATCGCTGGACTTGGTATTCCAACGCTGGCGGTGTGGCAAAGGAGATTGACCATGTCCTCATTGACGGTCGTTGGAGGATGATCCAGAACTGCAGGGTCTACCGGAGTGCTCAGTTCCTCAATACTGACCACAGGCTTGTTGTAGCAACTCTAAAGCTGCACCTTAAATCCTGGAGAATGGTACCATCCCAGCCTAGGCTGGATGTTGCCAAGCTCAGGGATGAGAGAGTAGCTGAGGAGTTTGCGAACAGGCTGAGTGGACACTTGGGGGGGGTCTGGGTGCTTTGGGGGGTCCTGAAGAGTTGTGGAGCACCTTCAAGACCACCGTCCTTGATGTTGCCGGTGGATGCCTTGGAGTTCACCGCAGGGCAAAGAAGAATTTTGTCTCTCAAGGGACACTGGATACCATTGACCAGAGTCGCAGGGCCAGGCTGAATGGCAGAGCTGAGCTGTTCAGGGAGCTGAGGCGTAAAACTGTACGTGCACTGAGGGTGGACAAGGAGGCCTATGTGCGAGGAATCTGTGAGGGGTAGAGCATCACCTGTGGACAGGTGATTCTCGTCCCGCTTACAGGGGAATTCGCGCATTACGTTCATCCAAGCCCATCCCTCGGAGCACTGCAGTTCGAGCAGAGAGTGGTAGGCTCTTGACAGAGGAGTCTGAAGTGAAGGCCCGCTGGGCCGGTTACTTTGAGCGGTTGTACCAGGCTGATCCCCCAGCTGTCGAGTTGGACGTCAAGGGTGTTACAATCCCTGATGCGGACCCTCGAATCAACTGTGGTCCACCATCGCTTGTGGAAACACGGGCTGCGGTGAACCAGTTGAAACGGGGCAAAGCTCCAGGGATCTGTGGCATCCATGCTGAACTTCTCAAGGCTGGTGGAAATGCTGCACTCGCGTCGTTGCATGCAGTTTTGTGCTCTGCCTGGAACACAGGCATCATCCCAACTGACTGGAAGAGGGGCCTTGTTGTCCCTCTCTGGAAAGGGAAGGGTGATCGCCAAGACTGCAACAACTACCGAGGGGTGACGCTGCTCTCAGTGCCGGGCAAGGTCTTTGCTCGGATAATTCTTGATAGGGTTCGCCACCATCTGCTTGAGCACCAGCGTCCAGAGCAGTCAGGCTTTACACCAAAGAGGTCAACGATTGACCGTATCCTTGCTCTTCGTGTCCTCACTGAACGCAGACGAGAGTTTCGGCAGGGGCTGCTTGCAGCCTATGTTGATCTCTCTGTAAAGCGTTCGATTCAGTGAATCGGGATGTCCTCTGGAGGATTCTTGGTCTTCGTGGGGTGCCACCGAAACTGATCGATCTGATGTCTGAACTCTACTCTGGTACTGAGAGTGCTGTGAAGTGTGGTGGTACCGCCTCTGACTTATTTCCAGTTGTTACTGGAGTTCGTCAGGGATGTGTACTTGCCCCCACACTTTTCAGCACTTGTATGGACTGGATTTTTGGGAGGATGTCGGAGAGATCAAGTTGCGGTGCATCGTTTGGCAATGTCAAGATCTCGGACCTTGATTTTGCAGATGATGCAGTCATCTTTGCGGAGACTTTAGACATCCTCTTGGGGGCCCTCGAGGTGCTGAATGAGGAGTCGGAGCCGTTGGGATTACTGGATTTCTTGGGTCAAAACAAAGATCCAGGCTTTCGGTGACATCTTGGATGCTGCTGTCCTGTCTGTGTCTGTTTGTGGTGAGGATGTTGAGGTCGTGGATAGATTCACTTACCTTGGCAGTGATATTCATGTCTCCGCAGGTTGTGAGCCGGGAGGTCAATAGACGTCTGGGTCGGGCCTGGGGAGTCATGGATTCACTGGATCATGGGGTGTGGCGCTGCCGGTACCTGTGCGGGAGGACGAAAGTCCGAGTCTTCAGGTCCTTGGTACTTCCAGTCTTGCTCTATGGGTGCGAGACTTGGACTTTGACCAAGGATCTGAGACGGAGACTTAATTCCTTTGGTACCAGGTCTCTTCGGAGAATCCTTGGCTATCGCTGGTCGGATTTTGTGTCCAACGAGCGGTTGCTGAGAGAGACTCGGATGAGATTTGTTACCTGCATAGTCCGTGAGCGTCAGCTGCTACTGTATGGACATGTGGCTCGTTTTCCTGACGCTGATCCTGCTCACCAGATTCTCTCAGCGAGGGAGTCTCATGAGTGGAGGAGGCCAGTGGGCCGACCACGTGCCTCATGGTTGCAGCAGGTTGACCATCATCTCAAGGAGATGGGGATGGGCCTGGCATCTGCCTGGGGGATGGCCAGACGGAGGCCCCTGGAGTACCGGCGGAAAGTGGACGCAGCGACGCGCTGTTCTGGCACATGCTCCCATACCTGACCTCCTCTGTTCTGCCAGAGACCCCCGGGACGTTAAAGACCTTTAACCCAGGTAGGCTATTCTGTATCGGCACCCAAGCATCCGAATCCTATCTGCCTTCTCTATCACCAGCCGTGGGACTCGTGTGGGTCGTCTTCTATTAATTAATGGATCGTCAAGGTACTGACTCGAGGTGCCAAAGGACCGGAATCTCCATCTTACTGGAGGTGATGATGTGCTGTCGTCCTTCCAATTGGTCTTGAAACTGATCTAGGTGACCTGGTAAAAAAACAAAAAACACACACTCACACACACATTTTGTCCTCAGTTTTGTGACTTTCTTGGCTTTGTTCTGGGACATCAAATCATTGCACGAGTCTTTATATATTTTTTAAATTCAAGAAATCCGATTATGTACCTGATTCCCAATATCTCTGTTCCGAAAAGGTGTGCGTCGGTGTCACACGAAGAAGCGGCATCACAACTTTTGTGGTTCCTGCTGCATCATCGAGTCATAGATATTGTTTGGAAAACCAATAATCGATCTACTTGCTTGGAAAGCTAATAATTGATCGACTTGGAACAAAAATTCTTGTCCGATTCATCTGTGAAAGGTGCCTGTTTTACAAGCCCTCTTTCCATCATTGCAGAAGAAGAAGAAGAAGAATGTGAAGTTGATGATGTGGTTCCATCGGTAGCCTTTATTATTGTACGACGGCGGGAACACTTTAGAAGGACACGGGAGCACACAAAATCGTATATAATATTATTTCTCAAAGCAATACAAACCAGAGAGTTGGTGTCAAAGCCACCCAATGCTCGCCTGTTTATACATTTATCGTTTTTAAAAGACTCGTCTAATAATGTTTTTTATAAAGCATTGCAGTGAAGTCTGATCCAAATAATTTTAAAGCAATATTTGTATTTTGTAATCAGTGAAAAATAGTGTGGTAGATAAAAACATTAGAAAGGAAAAAAACTTTAACGTTGATGTGCTACAAAAAAAAGTTGTTTAAAACATTCGAAATTATTTTTTAATTTCAACTTCACTGCATCAATAATATACCCCAGAGGAACCTCCATGCCAAATATCAGCATCCTAGTCCACATTAAATGAATGACAAGCTTCTAAATAACTTGCACCATCCCCCCCCCCCCCCCATGTTTTACTTCATTTTTGGCATCATCATTGAGACTTCAATAGACATGCAAAGTGTTTGTGAAGTACAACATGTTGTCATTTGATTAAACCCATCAGCAAAGTGAAGGGTCGGCACATTCATATAGTATGATGGGAAAGCAGAGCAGACTATTAATGGATTAAAATAACTGAAATGGCATTGCAGCCAGGAAGAACGAAGCCCACACGAACAAAATCTACTGCCACAAGATGAACGAGTACGAACCAGCCACTGAAATCTCACTTTTTGAAAGTTAATATTAAAGGATGCCCATACATTAATACAAGTTCCTATCTGGCTGCTCTGTCAGCAAACATTTGCGTGTGGATGTTGAATACCCCACAGTACATTTTGAAAAGAGCAGGTCATTGTCTGCCAGTCCCTTTGTATTCAGCAAATTTTGCATGTCCACTGTAATCGACGATGGGAATTGTATCGCATTTCTCCGATTTCTCCCACCTAAGGTTGTGTCCCGACTTGCGGACGTATTCAATCGCCGCTGTGAGCTGAATCGACGAGCGGCGGTGTCCGGATGCATCATCAACACCACAGGCTGGGTGCGCGGCGCCGGCTACCACGCCCTAATTCATGCTGCCACTGCTTTCGAGGTCGACGTCATTATTGTGTTGGACCAAGAGCGACTGTTCACTGAACTCCGTCGGGACCTCCCTCACTTTGTCAATATTGTGCTCTTGCCGAAGTCAGGTGGTGTCGCGGCACGCTCCAAGGAGTTCCGTCGCGAGTCACGAGATGATGCCATCCGACAGTACTTTTACGGCTTTCGTGGCGCCTTTTTCCCCCATGCTTTCGACCTTCGTTTCACTGATGTTAAGATCTACAAGATCGGTGCACCTGCAATACCGGCGTCGTGCCTGCCTCTCGGGATGTCTCAGGAAGAGAACCAGTTGAAAGTGGTTCCGATCACGCCAGGGCGGGACCTGGTGCACCATGTATTGAGTGTGAGCATGGCCAATGGACCTCAGGACAATGTAGTTGAAGCGAACGTTGCTGGTTTTGTCGTGGTCACGGCCGTGGATTCGGACAGAGGCCTTTTGACTGTTCTCTCTCCTGCCCCACGTCCGCTTCCACAGACTCTTCTCCTTGTCATGGACATTCGCTTTGTTGACCTCAAGTAATGTCCACATTCTGCTGTGTTTTGTCTCTTACCTCTAAGGACAAAAAAAAACACGAACCTGAGGGTTGTACAATATATTGATATTGCACTTCCAGGTAATCCTCGGCTTGGATACAGTTTTTATCTTTTCAAAATCGACTTTTTATAAGTTTTGTTTGTAGTCTTTTACATCCACTGGCCATTCATTCACTAACTTTATGTACTGGGAGGTTGGGGGGTGGGGGGGGATCTAAATAAATTTAAAGGGAAGGTTGGTGGGGGAGAGAATGGAAAGGTTCAAGGTGATGGGAGTTCTAAGATAATGGAAAGTAGCATGGGTGAGCATCGGGGGAGTGGTGGTTTGAATATGCTGCTGCATTTGCGTATGTAATGAATATAGCTCCCAAACAAATTAGAGCAATAAGGTGATAAAGATGGGTCATGTGATGTGAAATTATTTCTTGGAAAATGAATGAGTACATATTGTTAAGAAAACATCCATCATTGGTTTATTATTATTATTAATCTGTTTTTTGTTTCAAAGCAAGTGCGGTGAACATTCCAAATAAAAGTTTGGAATGACAGTTTATATCCATTTGTGCCGTTCGTGTGTTCCACTTCCAGGGTCCTCTCTTCTGCCAGCGACCCCCGGGACGTTAAAGACCTTTACTTTATGGCAAGGAGATATCGTGCTACATTTTTGGTGTTCATTTTCTGGCAACCTTGTGATTCTGCGAACTCATCAGCACAACTCACACTTGTGCAGGCACGCACACAGTACGACTCTGACACAAGAGCTTTAATTTAAATACTTGCGCTGAACCCCCGTCCCTGGACTCGGTCAAACTTCGATTAGGAGGGGAAAGTACTGAAATGGGTGGTGTGCGGTACCAGGTGAATGTATGGTGTAAGGTGTGCAGTTCCAGGTGCATAATGTTAACTGAAAATCCCTGTAGTGTCCATCTTGTTTACCCCGTGTACCTCACCCCTCTCCCTCTCCCTTCCACAGATCTCCTTACGTCTGTGTTCCCCACCATTTTTTCCTTCCCTCTCCTGCCCCTCTTGTCTCCTGCCCCTTTTGTCTCCTGCCCCTCTTGTCTCCTGCCCCTCTTGTCTCCTGCCCCTCTTGTCTCCTGCTCCCCTTGTCGTACGTTCTGTGTTCACTCTCATACGAGCCTCGACAGTGTCTACAAAAAAAAAGAGAGTTACATTGTGCTACCGTACTTGGAGAAGCTTTGGAGATTGGCTTTTCGTATAGTCTTTTAATTTGCTGTCATTATAATATCAAGTTAATAGTGAAGATGCTGAATGAGGTGGCCTGGCAGAATACCTTGGAGGTATGTGCATTTGCCTCTGAGCTGTCTATCCTGGGTTTGAATCCTGACCCAGCTACAAACTATAATCCCAGTGTCTCACAGGGACAGGCATCGATGTGTGTGCCGTCCCTCTGATGGATGTTGAAGCGGGTGTCCCGTCTGCCGGCGTTAGTTGGTGGACGTGAAAAGTCCCACGATGTCCTTCGCGAAGAATGGGCGAGCTATTGTTGGCACCCTGAACAAATTACAATTCCTGCTCCAACCTACAGGAGACACTGTATCAGTGGCACAGCTGAGCCCCCAGCGAATGAATGATGCTACCCTTGGCAATGTGTTTCATGCAAAAGAAGCAGCAGCAAATGATGTGAAAAAAAAATCGGAGAATTATTATTTAGCTTTTTCTTTCAGGTTTCACTAGTGTTGGCCAGTTTCATACTAATCGTAGTATCAACCCTTTAAATATATTGCACCATATTATTGTGTTCAACGTTCTTGATTTCTAGTCCATTCTGTGCGTTTTAAATGTTTTATACCAATTGAGCAAGTCGCCAATGTTTGCCCAGCTGGATAGCTTCGATTTCGAGTTATGCAAACTTGATAATGCGCCGTCTATCCTCTGTTTGAATCTCGACCAAGCTTTAAGCTTTCGCCCCAGTGTTTCGCTCGCAGGGCGAGGCATCAATGTGTGACTGAAGGACCCATTTTTCATCAATGTAGGCATTGGGAGGATGTTTAACATCTTTCATTGGTGAGTTTTCTCCGATACCCTGAACAAATTACAAACCCATGCCAAAATCATGTTCAGTCGAACCTCAGACCTTGTCAGTCAGTTCCTGAAGACCTTGGTCAAAATCATCCCACCTCTTGGGCCGACCCACCAATTTGCAAATAATTTGACCCGTTATCGAAGGATGAATCAATTGCGATGTACAGTATGAGAAAACTATTAAGTAGTCGGTGTACAAATCAACGCAGTACATGGGACTTTAATCTGGGATCCCAATGTCATGTGCTCATTGCTCACAAGCCAAACCATGTTTAGTGTTTTAATCCCACTCCTGCCATATTAGATTCCTAAATAGCAATATCACTGCAAATATGAGTCCCGCATCAATATTGAGTAGGAGCTACATCATATTTTGACCCATAAAGGGTTAAAATTTCAGACACAAGTATGAAAGTAATCTTGAAGAAAATTCCAATGTTGTCAATTGCCGACATTTCCATCATGTCATGTCATGTTCATGTTTGGTGTGCAGATGGCGCCTCTTGATTGCTCCATGGCTGTCTTGCGGCGCTTCCTTTAGTTTTTCACTATTCTAGGATATAGGCGGTGGCTTTTGCGTACTTCCCTCCACTATAGATTGACGAAGGTTATGTTTTCACCCCTCTGCCTGTCTGTTTGTGAGCAGGATATCTCAAAAAGATGTGGATGGATTCTGACTAAATTTCACCCATAATCCTGTCCATCTCGGTCGAATGACGATTTCATGTTGATGAAAACTGGATATTAGTGATTAGTTTAAATTGCATACCAAGTCTTGTTCTTCACTTCTGTCTCTGGAATCACTTTGTTGAGGTTGTTCTGTCATACTCTTCCCTCCAGGGCTCAAAACAGGCAGATATCTTGTGGATTATTGTTTCCTCCCTTCCTCTCTTCTCGTGTCCCATTTGTTTATTGTTGCCACGCTCTCACTTCATATCCTCCATCACCTCGCTCTTACAGGAGCCTCAATCTTGTAAAGGGGAGGAGGTGTGGAATTTGGTTGTGACATTGTAATTGGTTATGATAATCTGAAGGTCAAACATGTAAGTGTATATGGAATATCCATATATGTGCTTCCATACGAGTGAGAAGTCTTACCAAAGAAATGTGTTGATATTGGAGAGCAAGTGTACCACTTAAGCAGCAACTGACCTGATTTCATCCACTGAACTTTCTACCTGTTTGGATTGCTGACAATTGAGAGGCCAGTGATTATCACAACTGAAAATGTATGCCATTCCCTGCCGAAAATCCCCAGGAATCTCTTCCCGATGTCTGTCCAATCCTGCTCCTTGCTTCACTGCCTCAAGGTTGCAGCTTCCCAGATCACCAGCTGCCCCCATTCCCATTTGTGATTTATTTTTTATTAACCCTAACATCTTGCCATACCCTGCTGTCTTCCTGTTGTTTTCTATACTGATGCGGCTGAGGGTCGGGGTGAGAAGACCACAAGGGGGGCGGGGGGGGGGAAGCCATCTCGGGTTCCCATCAGATTCCCCGGAATCGCAGGCTGTTGCACATGGATAACTCCATGACGCGGCGGGTCGCTAACCGACCGTGAACGCCAACATCTCAACCACGTGACTTAGGGTCCTCCGTATAATATCGGTTCCCTAAAAATAATCACGTGACCTAATTATCGGGAGAGACGCCCTCAGTACGCCTTGTCCAAACCGGATCAGATGTAGCCGAACGACACTGCCAAAGACGTACCGGTGAAAAGGAACGATCGTTGGGAATAAAGTCCTGGCTAGGCTAGGATATGGACCATGCTGGATCAATGAAAGAAAAGACAAAAACAAGCTGGGAACATTTCTACATAAGGATTTATTACAGGCAGGTGAGGAAAAATATGTGGCGCAATTAGAGTTTACTGTTGTGGAGAAGTAGAGATAGAAAAATGTGTGGTGCGATAACAAAACGAGCAACTTACTAAAGCAGACACAGAGCAGACTGATACCCATATATCTTCTGCAATCTTAACTTAAAGCGAGGACAGGCATCATGACACACACACACACACACACACACACACACACACACACACACACACACACACACACACACACACACACACACACACACACACACACACACACACACACACACACACACACACACACACACACACAACCAGATAAAGAGGAATTAATTCGAAGAGAGAAGATGAGGCTGATGGTCTCGTAATACTTTGCACGGTTGACCGACCGCGCCACCCAGTACATTTTGGGGGGACGCTCGACTGAGCAATCCCTCCTTGAGAATTGGCGCGTCGTCTCTTGCTTGGTTACGGTGCGGAGCAGCGCGTGTGGTCTGTGAGAAAGGGTGAGGCTGTCTGGCGTGAGGGAGGACTTTAGGTGGAGCCAGGTGAGTGGGTTGTCTAGCAGCGAGAGGCAGGCGGAGAAGGTCTGGGTGGGTGGAGCCAGTGGTGACAGTTAGGCGGAGGTGGTGGGTGGGTGGAGCCGCAGGTGGAGAAGGTGGGTGGGTGGAGCCAGCGGCAAGAGGCAGGTGGAGATTGGCTGGGCAACAGGCGCATGCAGAGATCGATCTAAGACCAGACAGAGGAAGAGGACGACTTTATAGGCCCTGCGGTGCAGGGTGAGGAGCCGCCCTGAAGCGATGTGTCGTCACCCGAATCGGGCGCTCCCATTGGGCCCCGGCCACCGCACGGCCCAGCCGCCATGTCTGGAAGCGGCCTCATTGTACGTCCGACGAGACATCGTTGAGCTGCGGAATCGTCTCACTCTGAACCCCGTGATATGAATCGCCTTGCACCGAACTCCCGGGCCATGCTCTGGCGACTGGCCGAGGGCCACGCCAGTCCCGCATGCCCGCTCAGGCACCCCCGGCGCGCTGCGGTTGGCGCTGATCAATGCGCTTGTCCTGTCCATACACCATGCGGCCCGAGCGATCCAGGCCGTACAGCATGCCTCTACTTGATGGCGACTGCATCGAGGCGGAGGTGCGGGAAGATATTGGTGGCCAAGGTGGTGAGCGAAGGTCGATGGTAAGATGCCATTGTAATTAGCACGCAGACCCGAATGAAGAGGTGCGCTATGCGTGCCCTGTACAATGCGATGGTATATATCACAGGGCTGTGTGTGGGTCCGCTATCATGCATGCGGTTATTTATCACAGTGGTGATCCTCACAGGTGGCTGCCCGAGCATGGTGCCAGCCCCGATCTGTGTCATGGATTGAAGGAAAGGATTGGATACAAATCAGGGTTGAAAAGGGCGCACCGCGCACGTCCTGTACAGCGTTGGGATTTATTGTACGGTTCTATTTCCCTTGACACTATTCTTGCAGCGGAGGATTTTTCCATTGTGTGGTTGATTCTTCTTTTGGCCTCCGCAAGGACATTCATACGTACCATGGCGGTGGAAAGGAAGAAAGAGATATAATCAGACCTTGCTATAAGACCCACACAACGCACTTCGTCCCATTTGACCCACGAGACATGAGGGAAAGGTCTAACTGCATGTATATTAATGAAATAACTGTCTGGCGATCACTGTATGTTGGATGCCATTTCCTTAGAGGCATGCGGTTTTCAGAACCGCAACAATGCTATACTCTTTATAGAATATTGGATTGGTTCTGCTGAAGAATTAAAAAAAAAAACAAAAAAAAAACATGGTCTGGGCTCGTGTAACAGCTAGGACACAACAGATCAGGACATAACATAACAAAAGGAACAACAGGAGAATGGGGAAACGATAATCACAGGGCAGAGGCAGAAGGTAGACGGAGACTGACAAACAAGGGATGCAGTTAACGATTTAAAAAGTATTAACCCCTTTCCAATAATGCCACATTTAGATTAATTATGAATGATGTAGAAACTATTTTTCCAAATTAACCTTTTTTTATTCATATCTGAAGAGATCAAACTAATAAACACCGTTATAGTTGAAGGAGGTTACACGTCAGGAATACCTGCAAAAAACATGTACAGAACAAAATTCACTGGTTGTAAAAGTATTCAACCCTGTAGGTCAGTAATTGATCGAAGCACATTTTGCAGCAATGATTGCTACGAGTATTTTTGCGGAGGTGTCTTCCAGCTTTGTCCAGTGAGATGGTGAAATCTTTCCCCATTCCTCATATGAAAATTGCTCTCGTTCTGTCAAGTTTCATTGGGATAATCGATGGACTGTAATCTTCAAGTCTCACCAGAAATGTTCAATCGGGTTCAAGTCAGGACTTTGACCGGGCCACTCAAGAACATTGATTTTCTCCTTATTCAGCCACTCCAGTGTGGCTTTAGCTTTGTGCTTCAGCTTCAGCTTGTGCATTGTCCTGCTGAAATGTGAATCTCCTACCCAGTTTCAGATTCATGGCTGACTTAAGCAGGTATTCATCAAGGATTCTCCTGTACTCTGCATCGTCCATTGTCTCTTCTATCCTGACAAGCTTGCCATTCCCTGCTGATGAAATCAGCCCCATAACATGATGCTGCCACCACCATGCTTGACAGTAGGGATGGTGTTGACTGGGTGATGTGCAATGTTAGGTTTATGCCAGACGTAACGTTTTAAATTTAGACCAAAAAGTTCAGTTTTTGTCTCACCTGACCACAAAAAGTTTCTCCACATGTCTACAATATCATTAAGATGCTTTTTCACAAACTCCATACGAGCTTTTAGACGAGTCTTTTTTTCAATAATGCCTTCTCTCTTGCCACCTGTCCATGGTGGCCAGCTCTGAACCAGTTTCCTGCTTGCCCGGCTGCTGAGTTTGGATGAGCGAGCTGATCTGAATAGAGTCTGGGTTGTATGATACGTCTTCCACTTCTTAATGATGGATTTCACTGAACTCAAAGGGATGATGAGTAACTTTTAAATCTGATAACCCTCTACTGATTGGTGCTTCTCCACCACTTTACAGTGTTGTCAGAAAGTATTCATACCCCTTGACTTTTGTCACATTTTATTGTTACAGCCTGAATTTAAAATGGATTCAATTAAAAAATTTTGTCACTGATCTACACAAAATACCCCATCATGACAAAGTGAAAACATGTTTTTAGAAATCTTTACAATTATTTTAAAATGAAAAACTGAAATGTCTTGCATAAATAAGTATTCAACTTCTTTGCTATGACACTCCAAATTGAGCTCAGGTGCAACCAATTTCCTTTGATCATCCTTGAGATGTCTCTACAACTTGATTGGATTCCACCTGTGGTCAATTCAATTGATAGGACATGATCTAGAAAGAAACACACCTTTCTATACAAGTTCCCACAGTTGACGGTGCATGTCAGAGCAGAAACTCCACCATGAAGTCTAAGGAACTGTCCGTAAAACTCCAAGATAGAATTGTGAGGACGCATCGATCTGGGGAAGGTTTTCTAGATTTTCTAATTTGGGAACTCCAGCATCAATTCTAGAGTTTTGAAAGTTCCAAAGAGCACAGTGAGCTCCATCATTAGGAAATGGAAAGAATATGGAACTACCCAGACTCTTCCAAGAGCTGGCCATCTGACCAAACTGAGCAAGAAGGACCTTGGTCAGGGAGGTGACCAAGAACCCATGACCACTCTGATAGAACTACAGAACTACAGAGTTCCTTGGCTAAGATGGGAAAATCTGCCAGAAGGACAACAGTCTCTGTAGCACTTCACAAATCTCGGCTTTATGAGAGAGTGGCCAGACGGAAACCACTCCTGAGAAAGAGGCACATGACAACATGCCTGGAGTTTGTAAAAAGGCACATGAAAGACTCTGAGAGCATGAGGCAAAAGTTTCTGTTGTCTGGTGAGATGAAAATTGAACTCTTTGTCCTCAATGCAAATCACTATGTTGAGCGGAAACCGAGCATGGCTCATCACCCGTCTAACACCACCCTTACCATGAAGCTTGGTGGTGGCAACATTATGTTGTGGGGATGCTTTTCAGCGACTTTTAATGATATAGGGAATAATGAATGGAGCCAAATACAGGCAAATCCATGAGGAGATCCTGCTTTAAAGTGCAAAAGACCTTAGAATGCTACAAAGATTTCTGTTCCAACTGACAATGACCTCAAGCATAAAGCCAAAGTAACACTAGAGTGGCTTCAGAACAAGAACATGAAAGTCCTTGAGTGGCCCAGTCAAAGCCCAGACTTGAATCCCATTGAGAATCTGTGGAAAGACTTGAAGATTGCTGTTCACCGACGCTCCCCATCAAACTTGACAGAGTTTGAGCAAATCTGCAAGGAAGAATGGGAGAAAATCCCCAAATCCAGATGTGCAAAACCGATACAGATATACTCAAGAAGTCTCGAAGCTGTAATCGCTGCCAAAGGCGTTTCGACAGAGTATTGACTCAGGGGTTGAATACTTATTGACACAAAATATTTCATCTTTTCATTTTTAATTAATACTTCTGCAGGCCACTGTGCATCGCCTCAAGAACGTCGGGTTTCCTCCCTTTCAGTTTCGTGTTAAATAGCGGTAGTGACTGTTTCAAAAGGTAATCATAAGTGTTTGTGGTTTATAATATTTTACCCATGTTGCAACTTTACTCTTCCAGGACAATTTCCTGTGAGCATGAAATTGGACCGTCTCGCTTTGTCCACTCACCGCAAACCTGTCACTCTTACGGGAGGGATGACTGACCTCTAAATTACTTACCCTCCTCACCCAACTGGCTAAACTCCTGATCTCGTGCTATTGCATTGTTATTGATGGTGTATCGTTAAAAAAAAAAATCCGTTTCTTCATCTCTGAAGGCTGATGTTCGAGTACGGTGTTGATCCAAATGGAGAAAATGTTCCCTCTGGTGTTGAGACAACAGGAATGATGTCGGTTGGCAACTACCTGCCCGCATACCCAGCGCCCTTTCTTTTCCCCTTCGTCTCTCAGGCTTTCTCTGGACTCCTGTACACCTGGCCTGACGTTAAGAGTCAGGCGAAGTGTTTCCAGTGACAATGAAAGACAGTGTCTCCGGGAAAACCTCGGCAGGACACCGGCTTGGTTGGGATTTCCTGCGGGTCGTTAAGTCGTCACGTCACTAAAACTGGCTTGACATCATGCCTTGCAGTCCTGCGCTACACACATGATAACAAAAGGGCCTTTGTATCAAACTTCAGTCCAACAATGCTGGTGTGATGTCCTTGGGTGCGACGCCACAGCGCCAGCCAAAAGGTTCTGCTCCCAACGTTTATCAAAGCTTAATGGCAACCACACGAGACGCCCTTTGGAGATTCTCATCGCGGGCTGTACAGATTGCCTGCGATTATGGGGGTTGTGCCTGCGATTCGATCGGAGGGAGGGGGGTGCTATGTGATGAGGGCTGCAATCTCGTTTACCATGACCCCCCCTCCCCCCGGGTCCCAATGCACCCAGCAATAAATATTGAATTTCATAACACACATGGGATCGCCATCGATGAAATGTTTGACTAATTACTGAAACAATAATTCATTGTCTTGTTAATTACACAATGCTAATTAGGACCTCCATTTCATTGTCATGTGAAACAGGTATCAAGAGATGGTCCTGTGATCTGATGTGTAAATTTGTTTGCCCACTCGAAACCGTTTGTTGGGAACGTGTGGTGAAGTTTACATGTTGTTGTTTTTCAAGGTTTCGAGTGGAAATGCTTCTGAAATTCCATGAAGTTGATCTCTATTGTATTCCCATCGCAACAGTTGCGGGTTGGAATTGTGAGCTCAACAACTGACGGGCTCTTCATCTTCCACACAACCTCATCATCCTCACAAGGCAATGGAAAACCACGGAGTGGATTTCCTTACCCAGGAAGCTCCTTTTGATAGCACCACCCTCCTGTGGAACTTGGTACAAAAAGAATAGGTTTCCCAGCCTGGAAGCCTCGGAACCCTCATAATAACAATTAATTAGAGGTCTTGCGTGGGTGGGGGGGGGTCTTAAAGGGTCTTCAAAGGTCGAAGGGGGTCTCAGCAGTCGAAAGGGTCAAAAGGTACTTTCCAATCGTACGTAATGACGAGAGACAAAAAAGCGTGACACGCACACACATGCACACACACATTCAAAATATGACGTCATTGTTTGCAAATGACTCGCTTTGGTTTCTGCTTCTTGGTTTTTATCGGCTTTGCATCTCAGCACGGTGCACGAATATCCTGCGGTGTGCAGCCCGACAAGTCTGTACTGTACCGACTGCCTTGCCCACAAGTCAGAACGTGGCTTCAGCAATCCCACGATTCCTCGTAACGATAATGGGGGCCTTCCCTATTCATGAGGCACTTGCAAACACTCTGGAGTTCTTCACTGGGCTAACCTCAAGCTTTGCGAGCAATTGTTGCATCGTTCGATTCGTTTAAACGTTTCAAACCATCTCATTCGCAGTGCCCCCCCCCCCTATTCATGCTCCTTCGTGCCCCTCGACCTCCACCCTCCACGTTGCTAATGGCAGCAGTTGATTGAGATAACGAGGGAAAGTAATACATAGTGGCAGGTTCCTGATCAAAAACAATTTTCCCTTAATGTGAAGACACGTTTCGGGCCATCTATTTATTATGTACGCAGTGTGGGGGATGGGGGGTGTAAAGCGGTGAGGGATAAAATTGGAAAATTTAATGAGAAATAAAGAGAAGGGGTGATAGGTAGAGGAAAAAGGAAGGGGGGGTGCAGTGTGGGAGTGATGGAAAGAGGAGGAGGTGATAAGGAGATTGTGGTCAACCTAAAGAAGGGAAAGGACGTGTCTTGGAGAAAACTATGGGAGGGGGAGAGGGGTGTCAAACATTCTACTATACTTGCTAACGTAATACATAGACGGAGCCTTTTTCCCTGCTGTCAGCAAACTTTGAATCGGTGTGATCTGATCTGTCTATGCATCATAATAGCAACAATGGAACAATCATGAGGGGGAGGGGTGGGGGTTCAACAGCAGTGGAGATAGCGTGACATGGAGAGGTGTTGAAGGAGTTTATAAAGAGGAAAACTTGAGGTTTTTTTTGGTGGAAAACAAATGGATGAATTGTGTAGGTTGGGTTCGGCCCAAAAGAGAAGAGAGGGTTCCATGGGCTGGGCCTGTGGCAGCTGCCTGTGGATGTGGACTGGGGGAAGGGACGACTTCCCTCGAGGAAACGGGAGAGAGCTGGGTGGGGGCACGTAGCTGGGGTCACGTTTAGAGAAAGAGGGAATGGGATGGGGGACGGTTTCGGGGAAGGCTGCAATTGGTGGTGGTGGTGGTGGTGGTGGTGTGCGGTGGGGGTGAGAGAGAGAAAGGGTCACGATAGAGAGCTGCAGTGACTGGGGCGGAGCAGGGGACGGCAATGGGGGGCTTCAGGGAGGGAAAGACACGAACGGGGGTGAGACCGAGACCTCTCTCTCTTCCCCCTCTCCCTCTCGCTGTTTGCCTGCGAAGTGGGTTTGCTGGACCATCGTCCAGCTCTACCCTCTACTGAACAATCCAAAAGCCGAATCTGCACGCTCCACTGATCCAGCGAATACAGAGATTGTCACCTGTACATCGCGGCAGCTCCGGAGACTCGGAACACCTGGACAAGGTCTCCATGGAGTCCAAAGACACAATCAGCGCCCATCT